>NW_018127920.1:3245948-3247206 GCF_001952655.1 Monopterus albus | reverse complement strand
GGTACCAATCTGTTTAATAAATGTACGTTTAAACTCCCAAAATTGGATTTGATAGTTTGGTTATTTCCTAACCTTGAAATTTGCTCATGCCCAGTGCGGAGCGCTTGGTGCCAAAGTAGGGGTAAGGAACAAAGAGGGGAGGAGTGTCATTCAGATAAGGCATTGCAAAATGAGTTTTTGGCAATACAGTATAGTGGCAAATGTGTCTTAAACTTTACGCTGACAATACATGTGTCACAACCATGTCTGTTTCTGGAGCAACATCACTCAATTGCTACTTGATGATTTAATCATCAACACCAAACTAAATATTTCTGTGGAAATTCTCAGTTACCCAGGTCATCATGGTATATCCAAAAGTGCTACTTGATGAAAATTGGACCTGACAGAGATTCTTGAAGATCTTTCACCTCTCATCTGAGAAACTCCTTCAGTTCTGACTGACTGCTGGGGAGCCCGGGGCATTTAACCTCTGTGGAGTCGTTGAAGTCACATGTAGGTCTTTGCTCCACCCAGCCATCATGTGAATCATTAGGGTAACATGGGTCAAGGTGTAAATGGGAGTTAAAGTGCTTGGGGAGGGATGTCAGGGCTGTGACTGATAAGTGGTGTCATAGTTTAGTGATCGACACTCTTCTTTCAAACCACTTCTTGTCTGGTTACGGTCAATACATCACTGTCTTTAAATGAGTGTCCCTTGTCCTTCACATGCAGGTGGACTGCATCTTGCCCTGTAGGGTTGGCTCTACTGTGTTGTGCTGTGTGTTTGTGGTGGTTGTTTTGTTTCTCTACTGCAGAACTCTTGGCATTCTTCACTCCACTGAACTGCATATACTACATGATTCTACTGATGTATGGGTGTTCTGCCGCAGATTGTTACTGGTTTGGTATGTTGACCACCAGTCAGCTAGATGAGAAAAGGTCTAACAGCTGAGAGGTGACATGTCATCAAAAATCTCAAGCAAGCCCACATAATTGTGCAGCCATATTAAAATAATGTTTATAATCTAAATAAATGATTTAATTAAATGCTCTCCAATATGCTATTGCATTTAAATCAGCATGAAATTTATACTGTAATAAAAGCAGGACCAGTCTGCACTGATAACGAATATAAGTGATTCTTACACTATCTGTTCTGCAGTATCTGAAGGCAGCACTGTGCCATTATCCGTGGCTGTTTATTGCCTACCTTCATTAAATCACATGCAAATGACCATATGCTGCTATGGACAAACCTTAAACTCCCTAATCCTGT
>NW_018127920.1:3242803-3245925 GCF_001952655.1 Monopterus albus | reverse complement strand
TTAATTAAATTTAATTAATCAACGAATACATTTTTTTATTTGTGGTGTTTTATCCTTGAAATACTTTGTGTCGCAGTTATGATCTAATATGATCATTACCACATGTTAGAAAAGTGACTGAAATAGCAGCAGATTCATGCAGTCACATGAATAGTTACATCAACATTTTTATTATTATTTCAAATGACTACTTATTCACTGTGAAAAAAACCCACACACTATAGATTTGTGCCCTGTGTGTGTTTACACTGTGCCACTCTGCACTTTCCAGAGAGGCTGCTGTTCTCGTGCTTCACAGTAAATATGCTGTGACTAGTGCAGAGATTGTATATACAGTATTAATCACCACATCTTCTGATCGATACTCCACCCAGCTGTTTTGCACTTTGCACTGCTACACATGCATGAACCAGAATAATACACCAGCTTGGAGATGCTCAGACAATTGGCGCACCGAAGATATACCACCTTGTGCTTGTCCTTGATCTTGCACAATTAAAATTGAGTCCTTTATCTTTTTAGAGGATAATTCTGGATATTTTGACCCAGTGATTAATTTCCCAAGCTTCTGCCATCATTATAATCAATCCTGATCCAAATGTAATCACTTCCTCTGCTGTATACACCAAAAACAAACAAGTCCTAAATAAGTCTGGTTAAAAGAGATTACTGTAAACATGTTTACTCTATATTAATTATTATAATTTTTAATTCTACATTTATTCTGTATCTTAATGCCACCAAATCCCATAAAAAGACCCAAACCAACAAATGTTTCTCTACACATTGTCTCACCTCCCTACCCTGCCACCACGGGTGCTTATTCACCAAGCCTGTCCCAGGCCACTTTACTGTCAGGAGCACAACATGTTAAGTAATTGCAATTTTTAATTTATTTACTGACTGCAGATATAAATGAGTCCAGCTGCAGTTTGTGTGATTTGCATAAATATGCTGTGAAGCTGGACTGTTTTTATGCATGTTGCACTTGTCTGGAAAATAATGGGCCACAAAAGAAAGCATTTTCTGCAGCTGAACATTTTTGGAAGTACGCAAGAAGAAGGTTGTACTGTATGTGAGAAAACAACAGTTAAATGACTTGCTATTGTTTGCTCAACAAAAGGATCAGAGATTGGCTGAGTTATGGAAAACCAGCGACTACACTTTGTGGGCCTTTAAAAGTCAGGAAAAATAGGCAGGATGCAACTTGGGTGAAAAATAACTGCCCCATCTTTTGTCTTGTGTCAAACTTGTCTCTCTGTCCCTGTCTCTCCCACTCACTGTTTTGCTACAGCTGTAGTTTCTCACCCTCAGTCAGTAATTTCCCAAACAGCTTGTTACTGTAGTTGGGGACTATTTGCAGCAGCCGAACATTGTGTGTCAAAATAAACTACATGGTAATGAAGGAACATGGCATCCAGTGCAACAGTGTGGGTCACCGAGATGTTTTTAATAGAGCTCTGGGGCACAGAGTAACAAGCTATATCAGGCTGTGGATACACACACAATATACTTTTGGTTTGGGTCTGCATATGAGATTTGTCTGTTATTTAAAATACATTCGAAACATGGGCAAAATAAAACATTTTGTAGCTGTAATGTGTATTCATAAAAAAAATTTGAAGGAGCAATTTCTTATTCACATAGGTTTACCACTGAATTCTCTGAGACATTTTTACATTAGATAAACAGTTTTACTTAAATGGCATGACCCAACTGACTGGTGGATGAGCAGCATTGTTCACTTTGTATTTTCAATACTTTTATTAATGGGTACAATTGGAATTATTAAACTAAATTTGTTCTTTAACAGCACAGTAAACTTTATTAAAATCACTCATCACCCTGCTGTCATCTTCCATGTCCTACTATGTCTACCTACCTTCCTTGACAGGGATTGCAGGCTTCTTCTGCCTCAGACCCAGGAGGATGAAGAAAAGGACCAGCGGGATGAAGATCTCAAAGGCCAGCACCCACTGCATGGAAAGGAAACAGAATAATAAACATTAACTGTGCTGCATTTCCAACTAGACAGCACTCAGAGAGTGAAAACCTCCACCAAGGCAGATCAGTTTCCACATATTACCATGATAGTTTGACCCTCATCATATGAGATGTGTGTCTGTCTCTTTGACTGAGTGCTTAGCTCCATTGCACAGTACCAGCCTACTTCAAGCACTGCCTGCACTGCTGTAGAGAAACTGCTTAGTCTCTCAGCCTCCAAATCCAAAAAAATGTAACTCGTTTTCATACACAGAGCTCATTAGACTCCTCGTTAACTACATAAAATGTTTGTTTTCTTCTTGTTCACAACAGTTCAGTACAATCAGTAGAACAAACATCATGTGGGTTTAGTGGGCATTTTGACTACAGGGAGAGAAAATATGTCACATTTTCGCAAGTTTGTTGTTATGTTCTCTTATACTTGATGTCTGATTAATTACTCTGTCTATTACTGTTGGATTTTGTTGCACATATGAAGTGTTGATGTCTCAGTAAAATAAGACCTCATCTCTGTTCTGCTATGTGTGTCTATGAGCGCTCCTCCCTCCCCGTCTCAGACACAGAATAGAGAAGCAGAGCTCACAGACCCTGTTTACACTTTGTTCTAATATGTATCTTAATGGATCCTGGGTGACTGGCTCACAAGAGACAGCGCAAAATACAAGTATAAACGACTATTGTGATCCGATCACTGAAACTATTTGCCAAGGTGGTCTGGGACACATTTGACCACATATCTACTTTAGTGTAAACTGGGGGTGGGAAATTCTGGTCCTACCCACTGCTGATTGCCTGTGGGTAGGACAGGGACCGTTGGAAAATAAGCAGGGCAACAGCCCTCCAGGACCGGAATTGCCCACCCCGATGTAAACGATAATACATCCCGATGTGTCTCCAACAAGGCTGTTTGGGGAAAATACATCATCGAAGCAGGACATGGTGGTTAAGTGAGAGTGAGCCAACAGTCAAAAAAGAAAAATGCAGACAAATGTCCAATACAAATCTACTGTATTGTGAAACCTTTAATAAAAGATTAGATACATTTATTGATAAACATAAAATCCTCTCTGATTGCCAGTATGGTTTTAGGTCGAACCGGTCGACATCTTTGGCCATTA
>NW_018127920.1:3237918-3241709 GCF_001952655.1 Monopterus albus | reverse complement strand
ATGTAGAGATACTGCTTGCAAACCAATGATGGTAAGATGATGTTATGGGGTAGGACTGGATAAGTCTGACTTCTTCCTACTCTATTCAAGCATGTACTAGGTATAAGCAAATTGATAATGGTTTAGCATTTGTGGATATGTGTGAAATTATGTGTGTTGACATATCAACTGTCTTTACATGCTTGAAAGAATAAAAATCAATCAATCAATCAATAATACATCCATATGCAAATCTAATGCTTGTCTTATCCTTCTCCCTCCATGTATACTGACAGGTGTAAACGATGATGTGGCTCACTTGTCCACATGTGATCTGATCATCCAAATCACATTTTAAAAAAGGCCAATCTGATCATCCAAATCACATTTTAAAAGTGTCAGTGTCATGATCCATCTCTTACTTGCTGGCTGGGGCTCTTACTTTGTAGGAGACTTCCTGTTCTACACTAGGACACCTGTCCCAGCTCTACTCAGCCCAGTCAGCGGCTGATTGTTTTTACCTGCGACTTCTTTGCTGGCTTATTTAACCTGCCTTGTCATGCCTTTCAGGTGCTAAGATTGTCTTTTGCTGTATGTGGAGCAATGCTTTTATGTGACTTGTATTCTCCCTGTAATCCTCTGTTGCCTGACCTGTGCTCTGCCTTTGGCTGTAGCTTTGGCCTGTGTCCTGCACTTGATACCCGTTTTTGGATGCCTGTTGCCTGACCTGTGTTCTTCTTCTAACTACGTCTCTGTCTGCTCCTCCACCAGCTGTAAGTCACAGTTCTCTACTGCCTGAAGTGTGTGTTAAGAAGAATGTAGTGTTTATCTTACCTAGATTTCTCCACACCATTTCCTGTTTTTGGATTGCTAGTTTTTTAGGCTTTTTTTCTTTTGAGTCTTTGAGCTCAGTTGTGTGGCAATGTTATTTATTTGGTACTTTGTTTTCACCCAGATTCCAGTCACTGAATTTGTTCCCTCAGCCGTGGAGAAGCTGTCAGGATTATAGAACATGGTGGAACAGGTAAGTAATTGTAGGTGTTCGCTGAGGAGGGTGAGAGACAAGCAACCTCAGGGGGCAGCAAAATGAGGGAAATATGCATACTGGAGGGGGAGGGTGGGGGGGGGTAAACAATATTGCACAGAACAACTAGGAGTGTGTATACTGCAATTTTTTTTAGCATAGTCATGTTCCAACTGAAACCATCCAAGGTCGGCATAGAGTAGGAAGCCACAGTGACTTAGATCTACACTGTCTGAAATCATTCCTCACTATACAGTGTTCACTGTGGTGTCTGAATGCTGTGTAAATCCATCAATATCTATACCACTTAATCCTAAAAAGGAGCGCTGGAGCCAATCCCAGCTGACATTGAGCAAGAGGCGGGGTACACCCTGGGCAGGTCGTGTGTGTGTGTAAATATGCCCACTACATAATTGTTATACCCCAGTTCTTTTATTGGACAGATCTGAATAAGGATGGAGTCCGTCTTTCTTCATTTTAGTGCTGATTTATTTTTAAAAAATATATAAATAAAGATTACAGAACACAACCCAGGTTGTTCCTTCCTCCAGAGACACACACACTCTCTGACTGCTGGAGAGAGAAGATCCCGGAAACACAGAGCCTAATACATTTATCAGTTTTGGGCTAACCCCTTACACAGATGAAGTCCGTCCAGCAGACTCCATCTCTTATCTAGAGCTCCACAGGCTTGGAGCAGCTGCATATTACCTAGTAATAACAAAATGAGGTAGCTCGATGTGTGTGGATGTTGTTACGTGGTGCGTAACTAAAACAATCATTCAGACATAAATCTAACACATGATTAATACAAGAAAACAATTGGTGTCATGGCTTACTGCTAACCTTGAAACAGAGCAGACTAGAGCAGACTTTGAATCTTACAAACTACATTACTAACACATTAAAGTCTAAGACAATGTCTAATAATTATCTGACTGATTTATTAATTTCTAACATAATGCACTCAAATTTCACAATGGAAAAAGTAGTGTACATGTACAGTTTTTTCTAACAATTCTACAATACAAAGCTCTGCATTTTATTAGATGGAAAATCCTCAAGTGATCCTACAGCTGTTGATTCTAAGTGTCTGAAATATCACTTTATTGTTCAATGTAAACTACTTAATGTGCATTATACAGGTAGTATTGAATAGGACGTCATTATGGACAACCCTGTTCTCACAAACATACAGACTACAGGACCACCACCAGCATCATCAGCCCCACAAACAGCCTGCCGGATGACCTCAACACCTTCTACCCCCGCTTTGAGACCTCCAGCCACAGCACAGAGAGGAGGCACACATACACTGAGACCACCCAGCCCCCCACCTCCCCTCCACTAACTGTCTCACCAGGCCAGGTACGCACAGTCCTGAGGAAGATCAACCCCCACAAAGCAGCAGGACCGGACAACATCCCTGGGAGGGCTCTCAGGGCATGTGCCAGTGAGCTGGCTGATGTTCTCACCACCATCTTCAACCTCTCCCTCAGCCAGAGCATCGTTCCCACCTGCTTTAAGACCACAACCATCGTTCCCCTTCCCAGGAAGAGCCTGGTCACCTGCCTGAACGACTACAGGCCAGTGGCACTCACCTCAATCATTATGAAGTGTTTTGAGAGAGTGGTGCTGGTCCTCATTCAGAGCAGTATACCAGGCACCCTGGACCACCTGCAGTATTCCTACCAGCCCAACAGGGCCACCTCAGATGTCATCACAGCTGCCTTCCACTATTCCCTTTCTCACCTGGAAAATGGAGACTCCTACATCAGGATACTCTTCATTGACTATAGCTCCACCTTCAACACAGTTGTCCCCCACAAACTGTCTACACTAGGTCTGCACCCCACCCTCTTTGACTGGCTCCTGGACTTTCTGACTGGCAGGCCCCCGACTGGCAGGACTTGCAATAACACAGTGATAGGTCCCATCACTGGTGGGGACGAAGCAGCCTACAGGAGGGAGGTGGCTGGTCTGGTGTCATGGTGCAAGGACAATAATCTCAGCCTCAACACGGATAAGACAAAGGAGATGATAGTGGACATGAGGAAGGTCAGGAGATCTCATCAGCCACTGTTCATCCGGGGGATCGAAGTGGAGAGGGTGAGCAGCTTCAAATACATGGGTGTCCACATCAGTGAGGACCTCACTTGGACACTTAACACCACACAGCTGGTCAAGAAGGCCCAACAACGGCTGTACTTCCTGAGGAGGCTGAGGAGGTTTGGCATGTCGCCTAGGATCCTTTGCAACTTCTACATCTGCATCATTGAGAACATCTTGAACAGCTGCATCACTGCTTTGGACCACAAGCGCCTGCAGAGAGTGGTAAAGACTGCGGACAAGATCACTAGGACTCCACCTCCCTCTCTGCAGAGCATTTACCACCTTGGGACCAGTATGGGATTATACAGACTAAAATAAAGATGGTCATATACCAGTCCTTTGCCTTTTCTGCCACTGTTCATAAACCTGAGATCTCAGGGAAGGTTGAGCTGTTCACATCCACCTGTCTCTAGTACACTGTGTGTAAGAAGGAAACGTGAAGCAGGACACTTTGGAGGATTCTATTTAATTTATTAGATCAGACTCAGAACCAGGAGATACTACAGGAGTTGGCTTGGGGCGAAAAAACACACTTGATTGGGATATGTCTAACGGTCTCCTAATCTCACACTGACTAGTATCTTCTGTCCTAATACACACACCTCCTTATCTGAGCAATATGGCAAGGTAGTAATTCCATGTAAACATAAATGGAGCCCCTCTTTCATCCTCAGCC
>NW_018127920.1:3223330-3237899 GCF_001952655.1 Monopterus albus | reverse complement strand
TATTATTCCAGGTGTAGGAAAAAATACTGTCAGTAGCTAAGAATTAAATTAGACAGCCTCTCAACTGGACACACAGCAGACTGCCAAAACAGTCAACTAAAAATCATTTAGGCTGCTGCAGAGAAAGAGGAAATATTTTTATTGATTGCAGTTTATTTTTTGTAGACCAACAGGGTGATGACTCTGTATATGTGATTTATAATTAGCTGCACCTTTTTTTTAACATTGTACACTCATACTGGGCCTTTCTATAGTTTATATCCAGTGGACATTTATGGTTAGTGACTGAGGTTATTTATCAGGTAACTTTAATTAAATTACTAATTAAAATAGCTCATCAATATTTAGTGTTTTCTGTTAATGCTCAAAATGTTGCAGTTCTCTCTTATCACTGTGTCCAGAAATCTTGCAGCTACAGGGCTCTTCTTTCACCTGATCCTCTATGAAGAATAACATCATTGTGTGGTGATGAGGGAACTGAGTTTTCTGTCATAAATCATGACATAGTTTGTGTGTGTGTCAGCTATGACAACATATCTTCTTGCATTGGCTACACAGTACCACGTGAACCACAATATCTTTGCGCGTCTGTCCTGAAAACACACACAGCTAGTGGGAGTTTGTGTGTGTGTGTTTCTTTCTATGAATGTCATGAGACACATAGGCCTTTTAGTAGGAGTCAAAAGTCCACTGCTGCACACATTTGCTTTCATTGCTCATGGGAACCTTACACTAATTTACATTTCCTGGACACTTGCCTTAACCATGACCACTACTTGCCTAACCCTGCCCTACTCTTACTCTAACCTAAAATTCAATGATTTACATGTAAAGGACCAGTATGTGGTCCCCACAAGGAAGGCTCGAGTCCCCACAGTGCATGTAAACAAGTTTGTTTCCCACTCTATAACACCAGATGCAAACACAAACATATACACATAGTCATGTTTCCATTGCTTCAGAGGACATTACATTGACTTACACTGGACACTCAAGGCAAATAATGCATCTTTTGTCATTCCAATTTTAACCTATACAATACCTAAGTCTAATATTGTTTACTGTACTCTCTGCACATTGTATTATGTCAGCTTCACCCTATGTTCTGTTACGTTCACTTATGTTATGCTTTGGGGATTATTAGGAAGCAAGAAGGTTCCAAGCTCATGCCTCGGACTGACCCAATGCCTTTCTGCACAGAGTTTGCATGTTCTCCCTGTGGGTTCTCTCCAGGCACTCTGGCTTCCTCCCAAAGAGATGGAGCTTAGGTTGTCTGGCAACTGTCAGACAGTGGGTGTGTGTGGTTGTCTGTCTCTAAGTGTCAGCCCTGTGAAAGACTGATGACCTGTCCAGGGTGCACCCTGCCTCTCATCCAGTGTCAGATGGGATAAATAATGTATGGATTATTAGGAATAATTTGATCATGCACTGCATTCCTTGGAATTAATTTGGTGAAATGTTCTTAATAACTGCTAGAAACAAAGGACAATAATACAAAAAGATCTACAGTGTAAGAACATGCAATTAACTATCAACAAGATTAGTCCCTTTCAAATGAAACTAAAAGAAAACATGCCACAGACCTCCTCACGTACATTTCACACTGTGTCTACACACACTCTGTCATCAAAGCAGCATGTTGTGGCAAGGACATCCTCTGTCATTTGGTGTTTATAACAACTTTTGTATGACCTGGCAAGATGGTGGCATTAAAAAGGTACAGACAATAAAATATATAAAATAAACAAAATATATGTGTGCGTGCTGTATGTTTATGTATATTATGGATACTGTATGCTATTATAGTCCTAGGACAGTGATGGAGGGCAATAAATTACAGCACATTATGTCTTCTGATGTTTCATGGCACCATAACAACCTCTTCTTCTTTTGTCTCTCCTCTATCCACTCACCCCAACCGGCCGAGGCAGAAGGCCGCCCACCAAGAGCCGGGGTCTATCGGAGGTTTCTTCCGTTAAAGGGAGTTTTTCCCATCCCTGCTGTCGCCAAGTGCTGCTCAGAGGGATTTGTTGTTTTTCTTATAATAGTGTAAGCCGCTTATTTGACTGAAAGTCACAAAATGCAAAACAATGGAGGTGCATTTTGAAATGTTTGAACTAATCAGCTTGTAATGAATGTCACTTCAGTTCTATTTTCTCAGTAAGAATCATAAGTGGTAAAAGACAATAATACGCAAACAGTGTAAAATGTTTTGCAACAAACATAACTGACTGGCTTCTGTCCTGTATTATTTCACAAGTCTCTTCAGACCTGATAACCGCATGAAATATTCATGAGCTTCTAATTGAAGCTGTGTGTGACCTTCTATGCTATTTTCACTCTCACTGCACTGCAGCGGACGGTGACATCATCTAGCAAAGGCTCTGTGTTGACCAATCACATACAGTGAATGATCGGGAAATGAACGCCCATGTGAAGAAGACTCTTTTGTTTGCCTTCTTAGAATGAGCATTCACTGCTATTCACTGTCGAATTTGGGCCACAGTTAACACACCATAACCACACGGCATGCATTTTGATTAGTACTGATTTTAAACTATTTTTTATCTATCAATATTGACACACTGGAGGTAGAACGGGTGCTAAGGTAGAATAAGCTATGTTAGCAGCATGGCTGAAAGCCTGAAAACCATCACTGGCTATAGAAAACCCTCCCTCCCTGCTGTGGAGGACCGTCAACTAGCACACGACCTGAATGTGTTCTACTGCAGGTTTGACAATCAACACTCCCCCCTCACCCTCCCCACCTCAGACCCAGCAGCTACTCCCCCAACAATCACCATCCTTCCCTCCAGCCCCCACCTCTAACGATCTGTGAAAAGCATCTGCGTGTCCTCTTTAAAAAACAAAGGATCAGAAAAGCACCAGGCCCAAATGGTGTGACCCCCTCCTGCCTGAAAGTGTGCGCTGATCAGCTGGCCCCCATCTTCACACATCTTCAACACGTCACTGGAGCTGTGTGAAATCCCTCCTGCTTCAAATGCTCCACCTTCATTCCAGTCCACAAGAAAATCCCCATCAGTGGACTGAATAACTACAGACCAGTCGCCCTGAAATCTGTACTTATGAAGCCCTTTGAAAGACTGGTGTTGACCCACCTGAAGGACATTGTAGACCCCCTGCAGTTCGCCTACCGGGCATTCAGGTCAGTGGACAATGCAGTGAACATAGCACTGCATTACATCCTGCGGCACCTCGAGTCCCCAGGGACCTATGCACAGGCCCTCTTTGTGGACTTCAGCTCAGCATTCAACACCATCATCCCGGACATCCTCCACCTCAAACTGACCCAGGTCACTGTGCCTGCCCCCACCTGTCAGTGGATTACTAGCTTTCTGACAGACAGGAAGAAGCAAGTGAGGCTGGGAAAACCACATCCAGCACCTGGACAATAAGCAACCTAGAGCTGAACATGCTCAAAACAGTGGAGATGACAGTGGACTTCCAGAAGAGCCCCCCCACCTTACCCCCCCTCATCATACTTGGCAGCACTGTATCAGCAGTAAAGTCCTACAAGTTCCTGGGCTCCACTATCTCCCAGAACCTGAAGTGGACGTCCAACATCAGTACCATCACCAAGAAGGCATAGCAGAGGATGTACTTCCTGCACCAGTTCAGGAAGTTTGACCTGCCCCAGGAGCTGCTGATACAGTTCTACAGAGGAATCATCGAGTCTGTTCTCTGCACCTCCATCACTGTCTGGTTTGGCTCAGCAACCAAACAGGACAAGTACCAACTTCAGCGGACAGTCAGGACTGCAGAAAAGGTCATTGGTGTGAGCCTGCCCTCCATGGAGGACCTGTACACCTCATGGGTCAAAAGGAGGGCAGAGAGGATCACTGCAGACCTCTCTCATCCCGGACACAATCTGTTTGAACTTCTCCCGTCTGGACGGTATTACAGGTCACTGTGCACCAAGACAACCAGGCACAGGGACAGTTTCTTCCCCCAGGCTGTCACACCGATGAACACGCAACCCATGACAGAATGAGTGAACAATAACCCTCAGTGCAATACCTGTGTATATATACATTGTACAGATTATACAAACTCGTACAGGTCTCTAGTTTTAAGTACTCTCTCTTTATGCCTTATCCCTATTTATCTCATTTCAACGAACATTCCTTGTTGTCTGCATTGTTTACTGTTTGTTTATACTGCTTATTCTGCATTGTTTGCAGTGTTTGTTGCTGTCAATGTTGCTGTTAATACTGCTTATTTTGTTATATTACACAGCCTTATGCTGGTTTACTGTTTGCACATTGGGAGCCGATGTACCAGAGTCAAACTCCTCATGTGTCCATCACAACTGGCCAATAAAACTGTTTCTGAACTTTTTATTGTATTGTATGTAAACACATCAAACTAGTTTCAATTTCGCTGAACTATACTAATAATGTTGTGCACACTTAACAATACCACCCTCCCATACTTGACCCAGTAGGCTAAATGCCACACAAGGGACAATAAAACTCTGGACCTACTGTATGCAAATGCCAGAAATGTATACACCTCCGACACACAATATAGATACCAACTTTCGTCAAACTCGATTTGGCAGTTCTAGGTGAAAGGTTATCCAATCAGAATTGTTGTCCCGCCCCCAACTCGTGGCGAGTTGAAATTAGTCTCTGGATATTGCGGCTGTTTTTCATTACACAACAGGGGAGCTCTCTCTATATCAGCTGAAAGAAGGTGAGACCTTTTTCCCGGACACCATGAGGACCCCAATCACAGCCAATGATTGTGGCGTCCTTAGATGTATAGTGATCGAACATTTGATTGAAAGCTACCAAGATGCTAATGATGATGATGATGATGATGATGATGATGATGATGATGATGAGGAGGAGGAGGAGAAGGAGGAAGAGAAGGAGAACCGAGACCCTGCAAATAAGAAAAGGAGATATCCTACAGAACAGCCTGAAAACACACATGACCCGCTGGCCAAAGTTATGAAGCAGAGCGAGACCTCCGCCGCCGCCAGCAGCAGCAGCAACACCCCGCAAGTGAGAGCGAATCCCAGGGTTTTCAAAGCCATATGGGAAAATCATGGCACAACCTCTGGTCGCTGGTATTACAAAGTCGTTGCACAGGGGCTTGGGGACAAAAACGGGGTAATGAGTATGTATAGATTCAACAGGGAATGTGGAGTATTCCAGGAGACCCTGAACCTCCGCTGTATAACCTGGATGGAAATTTTTAACAGGTGGGGACACCAGATTACTTCGTTATTTTGTGCCAGCCAGCAGTGGCAGGAGATAGTGGTACTGACAAAGGTCCTGTTTGCATAGCCACACCCCTACAGCCTTCCAGCCGCCCCTCCACCCTGAAATAAATAGAGATTGAAGTGTTTCAGCAACCACTCCACTCCAGAAACCAAACTCTCTTGGGTTTTTTTTCATCCCAGCAACAATGAATCCTTTCAAGACTGAACCTGCCACTCCTCAGCCCTCTCCCGCTTCATCCACGGACTCTGAATTCGAATATCTGCTTCAGCCTGTCAGCAGCAGCAGCGAAGAGGAGGAAGAGGAGGAGGAAGACAGTAGCCAGAGCAGCATCAGTAGCACCCCAAGCAAGGACAACACCGAGGAGAGAGAAGCGTCTCCTCAACCAACTAGTACACCCCTCACGGATCTTGACACAGTCAGTGAGGAGTCCGAAGGGGAATGTGGCGATGAGCTAGATGGAGCTATGTTCAACCTGTTTTTTGACATTGTAAAGTCTATTGTCACCCGCGTCTTGTACGCTGCAATTCGAGATTACAACGAATATTTGTGTTACGGCTGCAAGATATTGCATCCTAGCCAGAAGCACCACACTTGCCTTTTTGGCATTCCGGACTATTTTCTGAACACCCATTATGAGGGTTTGAAGAAAGGTGTCCTGACAGACCGTTTCCTGGTAGCTGCATCACAGTTGCTGGACAAATAAACCATCCGTGTCTCTGAGGAGAAGATCAGAGGAGCTGCAGAAAACATTCTACTAGAGCTAAAAGATTCTGAGAACCTGGAGAAAGTTTTGAGTGAAACGGTTGCCTCCTGGGTGGGAGATTCTGTTTTAAAAATTGTGTATTTGCAAGAGGCTGAGAAGCTGTGGGCAGGTGTAGAGGAGCAAGAGTTATAGCGGTTGGTGCTGCTATCTGCATGGGTTTTTATCTTTTTTGTTTTTCTTTAAAAAAAATCATCCTAAAGGCATTTATCCTTTTATTGTGTGAAAAAAGCATTTATCCTTTTGCAGCGTGTGATGTTTTAATTTCCTTATAAATAGTTTTTAAAAACATTTGTGTGTTAAATAAAGTTGCCAAATTTTCTCAGGGGTTAGGAGTAATAACCAATGTTATTTACATTTAAAAAAAAAAAAAACACAAAAAACATGTAATGGATTGCTGTGTGTATTAAATAAAGTTTCATCCTTTTTAAAAAACCTCTCATGAATGAAAATACATCCTAAATAGTACACTGTAAAAAGAGAACAAGGGGTCAGAGAGGGTTATGACTCTGGTAAAAAAGGATGCCTTCCAAACTGGAGACTTTAATGAAGACAATTTACTACGATCCAGCTCATCATGGTAGCTACGGAGGCATCCAGGCTTTACACAGGGCCTTAGAACAAGAGACTGGCAAGAAAATAAACCTTGTAACTATTTCAGGCCGATCTATGTGACATGCAAGCTGTCTCCTCCTTTAATAATGGATATAGATTTCTTCTCACTGTGATCGATGTTTTCTCTAAAAAAGCCTACGTGAGACCTATTAAAAATAAGAGTGCTAAAGAGGTGACAGACGCTTTTGCTTCGATCCTACCAGAGAGCGGTGTTCCTAAACTGATTCAAACGGATCTAGGAACAGAATTTTATAATAAGCTGTTTAAGGCTTTGATGAAAAAAATAACATAGAACACTTTAGTACAGCCAGCGAAGTTAAGACTTCGGTCATTGAACGGTACAACAAAACTTTAAAGCAAAAAATATATCGGTACTTTACGGGTAAAAACACCCTCAGGTATTTGGATGTGCTGCAGCCTATTGTACAGAGTTACAATAATAGCTATCATTCCAGCATTAAAATGGCACCAGCTCATGTTACCTCTGAAAACACTTTAGATGTATTTCAGAACTTGTATGGCTCATTCCCTCTTCGTCATAAACGAAAGTTGAAGATGAACTTTAAGGTTGGAGATTTGATAGCAGACAGATAGTCTACGCCTGTTACGCTTCAATTCTAGAGATTGACTCTAAAAGAAACGTATTAACAGATCATTAGGAAGAAAGGAAGGAAGTAAGGAAGGAAGGGGAAAAATGAATGGACTTGAGCTGGAAAAAATATTAATACCTTTATTGGGTGATGTATTTCAAGGCGTATGGGCTTCGGATGAATTGTCTCTACATACTTTCAGCAGACCCGCTTATCTGGCAGTAAATACACATCCCAGACACCTGCCCGGTGAACATTGGCTGGCTATAACCACGGAAGAGAACGGGGAGGCTACATTTTTTTAATTCATTCGGATTCTCGCCAGAATTCGAATATTACCCTGAAACAATTTTACATCTGGGGTGCTGGAATTCAGCCTTAAGGAGGTCCCTCCTTCTTTATACTCCTGCATCTGACCTCTGGCTCGCTTATTAGGTACGCTGGATAGGGGTATATTTATTTGTGATAAAGTATAGAGAAAATAGTCCCAGCCCACAGGGGTGTGAGAGCTCTGACGTGTAAGATTTAAATGTTTAATCAGATCTATCATGTGTGAGCCCCGTACCGCTTCTCTGTTGAAAATAAATTCTCTATTATCGCTCCATTTCCCTGGTCCTTGAGAGTCTGGCATTTTCTGTAGAATATAACCAGCTTTCTTTTGAAAATGGGGATTAACGTTCGTGAAAACATCTTGAATCATTTTACCCTCGCACCACGGGGTTGATGCTCCTGGGGCTGCAGCTGCTGCGGAGGCAAAGGCTGCTGGTATTGGGGGATCCGTGACATCTCTAGGCAAAGTGAGGGTAATTTCCTATCTCTGATATCCTTACCGTGATCCTGGAAACGATTCAGCTGGTCTTGAGAGACCAGGTACATTTTTCTGAAGGCCATCTCACTCTTTTTAGCGTTTGTTTATCAGTCCTCCGACCAGCTGTCCTATTGTTGGCAAGGCTGCGCTGATTAACGGGAACAGGAAGCCGCCTTTCTGAATCAGTATTCTCTTCCTGACTATGGAAGTTTTTTTATCAACCAAGGTTCTGAGAGTTTTCCTCTGCCTCTTTAACTTGTTGTATTGATCGGATGAAAGAGCTATATTACCTCTCAAAAGATTAATCACTAACTCACAGATGGTTTTAATCAAATCCGGGGAACAAGCGGCCAGTATAGCACTGCGCTGGCGAGGGGCGCTGGATACTAATACCCTCAAAAGCGGGAGGTTTCGTTTTAAGCGTTGAGACATGTTGTATTTATTTATTTATTTATTTATTCTCCCAGGGAGATACACACAGGTGAGCTCTGTACGTAACATCCCGGATCTCAGTCTCAATTGCTCTGGGCACTGCGGTGTCAAGTCAATCATTAAATAGCCATGTGGGTCTTTTGTGGCGTTTTCATAGCTCTCCATAAAATAGGCCTTCTGCCTGGGGAAAATCTGATGCGCTAATATAGAGATTTGCAGTTTATCGCGTGGATTTTTAAATAAAATGATGTGTGTACTGTTTAGACTCAGTGTTATGCTGTATTTCCCTTTCTGAAAAATATTTTGCATTAAAAACATGACTGACATCTGGCCATGGTGATGATATTGTGTAAAGATTTTAACAACTTCTAGATGGTCCACAGCTTCAAAGATAACGTCGTCCAGAATTACAAGGTGTTTCTGATCTCTGGGAAACAGACCTTGGTCTTCGAATGATGAGGGCAAACCTTTCACAAATTTTATTACTTTATTCATCTTTTGCTAATCAGCATACATTGGTTGAAACGAAGTGTAAATCCACACAATGTTATCGGGTGCAGCATCCGTTACATATTTACAGTTTTCCAGATACTTTTTTACAAAGAAAGTCTTTCCAGCACCGCTGGGGCCCACAAGCATGCATGAAAACGGTGCTTTTACAGCCCGAGGTGGAGGTGTGTCAGTGATCTTGGACTCAAGCCTATTAAGTAACTAAAAGGTAAACTCGAGCCTCCTGGAAGTAAACGTCTCTTGTCAAACACAACCCTAAATCTTTTATCAACAAAGGAATTTTTTAAATCAAAGGTCTTTTTATCCCGGATGATGTTATGCTGAGGAGCGGTCAAGATTTCAGGCTCTGACTTTTCAATATATTTTTTCCACTAAATATTTGTCCAAATTAATGCGCTTACAACACTCGTAGCTTTGCGTGATCCCCTTCACTTTGATTTCCACCTTCCCCCCCCCTCGTCTGATATCCATAACTTTTAGGACCAGCTGAAACAATTTCTTTGATGTAATCAGAATTTAACTCATCAGTTAAATCGCCGAGATAATTTCCACAGTGGAGCTCAGTTTCACATTCTTTGGTGGAATAGATTAGACTGTCGGTATTATAATATAGGACCCTTCTTTCAAGGCTCTCCGAATAACTGTAAAGTTTTAATCTCGCGTGACAGGTTGTAAAAGCTGCTATACTGTAAATACATTGTCTGATTTATTGGGGTGGGGCACGCTCTTGTCCCCGTAGCAATATTGAATCAAGGCAGCGTCTTCGTTGATAAAGCTAAAATATTTAACCCTGTGAGTTCCTGAAAATAGCAAGTTGAAAAACGTTTCAGGGTTGCTGACTATTTTGGTTTGACTCACGTCACACTTTTGAGCAAACTTCCCTCAAAAAGAATTCAGACAAAGTTTGGCCACTTGTCTTTTAGCGGGGTTGAGCTCGATATTTGAAGCATTCAGTAAAATGCCCTGCTTCTCGTGATAATCTTTAATGTATTGCAGTCTGCCTGCCTCATCTGTGACACCTGCTGGATATCCGCTCGCCTCCTGTTTAGCCTTGAGAAATGTGATAATGTAACTTTTGAAGAGAGAATCGCTCTGTTCTTTGAAATGCCACACTTCGCTTATTTCAACGAGTTTGTAACCGTTCTCCAGAGCTTTTACAAATTCACAAGTGACCCAGACACCGGACAGAGCCCGGTCCTCATCACAGTGACTGCATGGAGCATGCTGTCGATTCTCTTCAGCGCAGGTTCTGCATAATGTGAACATGAGTCTCCCTCTGTTGGATCTATAGGGTAGCACTGGAAAAAACAGACCTCTAGGCGGATAGACTTTAGCCTTTATGAAACCGAAATAAGATTCTACAGGTTGAAAATCTCTTAAAACAATGTTTGTAATCGTATGGGCATGGAATAGCCAGTGTCTTTTCTTGCAGAAAGTGCGTCCTAAACACGTACATGCAGGCCGAGGCTATGGTGGATCGTTTGAAAGGATCCAACCCTGTCTCAGTTATGAAATTTTCTCTGAAAATCATGCAAGCATTCATGAGAATCATAATGTCATTCTTACAGTAACGCACTGCCTCCTTTGCAAAATCGAATGTGCTATGACACACGGTGGAGTACCAACTCATAAAATCCTCTCTTTTCTTTTGAGTCATTTGATTACAGCCGTAGTACTCAGGCTCTGGATAATGCCCCACATAATTCAGATTTTCCACTGAGCTGAACCGGTGAGGAAAATAGCCTTTGACGCTGTCTGTGAAACCGAGAGCTTTTGGTAAACTTGCTAATGAAAAAGGCAGAAAAGATGCCTAATCAATAAATTTGAGTTGAAAGTCCTGCTCTGTGAATAATATCAATTTTGAACCCTGGAGAACCAATTCGGGTTTAATCCCCAGAGACAGCATAGCGTTTACTAGAATATGACCATCGAAACCTTTTGAATTGTGAGCTAAAAACACCACTCTGCGATAGCATGGGCTTCTGAAATGCATTAGAAATTTCACTGTGCAATCTGGCGCGAAATGATCCCATTTCAGGCCGCTCGCTGTTATTGAGCTCACATAGAATGGTACGTGCACACTGTTTTTATCAGGGTATGTTTCAAAGTCGTAGAATATTAATTTTGTAGCAGGAATATGATCCACTATATCAGGCATGGGCATACTTTGAATATAACATTTATGATCTCTGCCCAGTTCATCATCATCAATTACACCTCCGCAGGTGTAGCAGCTAGACTCAGGGCATTTGTGGGGCCTAGGCTGTTTACTCAAAGGAATGTAATACAGTCTCAAACATTTTAAGCATTTTTTATGGATTTGGCATAGGCTAGCATGCGTTTCAGCCTGGGGGTGCCAGGTCATCTCTCTGTGTTTCATCAGACGGTAGGGGGAGGCGCACCTACGGTTACAGAGCTCACACACCACACTCTCAGCGGGGGGTGTTTGCATGCAGTCAGCGCTAAAACACACATTACAGTGACCGGAGCATTTATGTCTCAAATGATTGTCATAACCTCTGTGACAGTACTCGCAAAAATACTTGGAACCAATGAACGCTCTTGCATTTTTACACCATAATAATGGTTGTCAAATAAGAACATGTATAACGGCTGATCTTTTGGAGCGTTAGAGGTTTGAAATACATTCAGATGCTCTTTCTCGATTCTGTAAAACACCACAATTTTACGTCGGGTGACCTCTTCAAATTTGTGTATGCGGGTATCATCTATCAGGGGGAGAACAGATGTACCCGGTGAGGACGCAAGGAGGGGTATGGGAACCAGAGGGGGGTGAACTTTTCACCGGTGAGGGGAGGGAAGCAGGGGGAGGAATTTACACCTGTGGTGGGAGGGAGGGGAGTGATCTTTGACCTGGGAGAGGAGGGAGGATGGGGTGGAATTTACACCTGTGGTGGGAGGGGGAGTGAGGGGGTGAACTTTGACCTGGGAGAGGATGGGGGAGGGAGGGACAACGATTCTGTTTGGATAACCTTTCATCTAGAACTGTCTAATTGAGTTTGACGAATATATGTGTGAGTTTGACTATACTGTGTGTCCTCCGCCCCTCCCCCTCCCTCTAGGCTGCTCTGTCTGTGGTATTGATTGTGGGAGCGATATCTTGTTTCTGATTTCTCTGAATTCCTTGTATTGTCTTGTTTTTGGGTATTCTTGATTTGTTTTTCAGAAATCCTTGTGGTGTCTGTTGTTCTTATGGTGTCTGTTGTTTAGTATCTACTGCTGTTGATATACAGGGTTTTTCCCCCATTGTGGAATTAATTATGGGAGTAATATTCTTGTTCTTGATTTCTCTCAAGTGCTATGTTTTGTCTTGTTTTTTAGGTAACTTTGTTTTGCTTCTCGGAGGTCCTTATGGCGTTTGCTGTTCTTGTGGTGTTTTGTTGTTTGCTCTCTATTGCTGCTGGAGCACTGGAATTTCCCCATTGTGGGGTCAAAGTCTTACCCTACCCAATACTCACTCACATACAAAGTCACTCTGTACTGTCTATTAATAATCCCACACACTCACCTAAGCACTGCTATGCTAACAAGGAAACACTGCACACCCTGGCACCAACACGCACGCACAAGCCTCTGCCAATTGTACAATCATTATTATTCATTATTCACAGTCATCTGTGCTGCACACCAGTGACGCCATTGAAAACATTTGGAATCACAATGAACCCAATGTTTGAGACTTGCAAAGTCAGACTGGGCATAAAGTTGAATAACACACAAACATGCATACAAACAGAGGTCAATTTGTAAGTACTGGTTCAAATGAAGACTTGCATCTCAGAGGAAACTATTGTCAAGTATGAATATTTTTTGGACAGTTGGCTGACAACACCCTCCATCTTCGGCAGATTACATTCAGACTTACTGCATACTTAGCCTTTCATGGCTCTTTACTGTAGAGTACTTCTCGAGAACTGAAAAATTAATAAATGATCTTTTCACCAGGAGCGTGAAGAGGAAAATAAGAAAAGAAGTCAAGCTGAAAAAAAGCCAGAGGGGAAAATTATGTTTTCAAACAATCTCTGTGGCACCAAATTATATGCAAATGACCAAACTATCAACACTGTAAACCTCTGTACTTTCATATTATTTTTACACAAGGTTATTATATAGTAGCAGCAATAAGAGAGTTGCTTGTGAGTGTAAAACTAAGTATAAATGTCTTTTTACATAGATCAAAGATAGAAACAACACTTAAGGGATATTTAATATCTAAATAAAAACAACTCAAATGCATAAAGTGAAACTAAATTTGAATTATTTCTATGTACTTTTCATGTATGCATTTAGGTGACTGTGCTATAATTAAGTGGAAAAGAAAAACTAAACAAAAAAATGACTAAACAGAAGGCAGTCAAGGAGAAGTAATACCACAGAAGTACTGTATTGTGAGAGCTACATACTAGGGGTGGGACTGTGTACTCGTGTTGGCCATACCACAATTGTTTAGGCAACGTTCGACTTGCCTAAATGTTTGCCAAGTGTCTTGTTATAACAAGAAGCCTTTTTTATTATAACAAGATACTTTTCTTGTTTTTATGAGATACTGTAGGTTCATATTAGAACATGATTTCTCTTATTATTACAACATACTGCATTTTCTCCTTATAACAACACAGGCTACTATCTTTTCTCATAATAACGTGACACCTGGAGTGAGTGCAGAGTATACATTCACTTTGAGCAGTCACTCATCAACACTTCCACACTTTCCACACAGTGACCAGCATTGCGTTTAGGTGTGCTCCAGCCGGTCCTTGAGAATCACTGACACTTAAATCCATGCACAATAATTAGCCCACAAAATAACACATGAAGGTAGTTCATAAGCAAATACCCTGCACATGTCCTGATTGTGTTTCAGGCATTACTGACAACAAGTGAAGTCAGTGTGGCTGCTGTTACTCACACCAATCTACGCAGGGCTTACATTAGTGAGTAGAAAATGATATCTATTTTAAGGGTGTGTGATATCATATTAGATTGCTCCTCAAGCTATGCATTTGAAACTATATACTATATGTTGATCAGGCAATGAAAACCAGATGCACTGGCCTAATACTTCAGAAAGGTAATTCAAAAAAATGTACACATGGTGTTCACAGGATTAAGGCTACAGGCACCACTGCTCATACAGCTATATAACTTTCTACTGTTAACTACAGTGTTCATGGTTACAGAGCCCATAGCATGCTCATTTCCAACCATTTAATGTTTAATCTTGGGTACCTCTAGGTAGGGGTGGGCGATATGTCGATATTATATCGTGGAAGATATTAAGGACTGGATGATACACTTTTTCAAAAATATCGTAGTATCGTCATATGTGCACATTCTATCCATTGTAGTTCTATTCATTCATTCTAGATCAATTCATTCTAAACCCCGCCCTCAACCTGGCGCACCGCCATGTTAACGAGCTCGTATGAGATAAACAACACCGTCGGTGACAATGGAAGAAAATGCGGAGGAGTTGGTGTCTAAAAAAAACTCGACATCAGTGATATGGAAGTGGTTTGGTTTTTCGCCAGCAGACACAGGACAAACCACAGTTATTTGCAAGTGTTGCAGTGAGCAGATT
>NW_018127920.1:3190648-3222154 GCF_001952655.1 Monopterus albus | reverse complement strand
GATATGGAAGTGGTTTGTTTTTTCCCCAGCAGACACAGGACAAACCACAGTTATTTGCAAGTGTTGCAGTGAGTGAGATTCGCGCGTCGGATGGCAACACAACTAACCTTTTTTTCCACCTCAAAAGAAAGCATCCGAAAGAATATGCCGACTGTCACGGTATGAAGGGACTGCACGCGAGTAGATCAGCAGGTACAACCAAGCAGCCAGAAGCAAGGCTTAAACAACCAACTCTAACGAAAGAAGCATTTGAGAAAGGAACTCCATCATCAGCTTCCCCATCTCTAAAAGAAGCAATAGAAGGGGAACTGAAGGGCTACTTGTCCACACCAAAGCCTTTCATTATTATGTAAGTCTAGTTGAATATTCTTAAGAGTTGCACTTGCATGTAATGCTACCTTGATTAATAAATACTTGACAACATAAATGGTAAAAGCTATATTATTATGGAGACATTAATTTGACAGTCAAATTTTGGCTGTAATGTAGCTCTGTAATTTGAAAATTTAAATAATCTTAAAATCAACGAGACTATATCGTGATAATATCGTGTATCGTAATATTTCTAGAAAATATCGTGATACTTTTTTTTTTCCATATCGCCCACCCCTACCTCTAGGTTATCTTGGCTAATCCCAAATAGTCTGTAATTAAGCTTCTTCATAAAATATCTGTGCATATTCTCAGTCATCCAGGTCATAGTAAACCGCAACCGAAATAACCTTGGAAATCAACTGGACTTGGATATCTAGATCGAAGACGTTTCACCTCTCATCCAAGAGGCTTCATCAGTTCTGACTGACTGGTGTTGAGTCAGAGATATTTATCCCCCTCGGTGTGGTTTCAGTCCTTAGAAGGCCAACACTGCCCATTAACGACTGAGTCGTTACAGCCCAGTATCAGTGAGGGTCGTTACCTGTCTTTGGATCCTCCCCTGTCAACCGACGCCTATTGTCCTGGTGGGCCCAGACTGTTTTCACCTTCATTGATTTTTAATACATTGAAATTTACCATTCATTTAGATTAGGGTATTATAATTCAGTCGGCTGTGCAATAATCATGCTGTCTAATCAGCATCTTGATATGCCACACCTGTGAGGTGGATGGATTATCTCAGCAAAGGAGAAGTGCTCACTGACACAGATTTAGACAGATTTGTGAACAATATGAGAGAAATAGGCCTTTTGTGTACATAGAACAAGTTGTAGATCTTTGAGTTCAGCTCATGAAAAATGGGGGCAAACACAAAAGTGTTGCGTTTATAATTTTGTTCAGTGTATAATGTTTAAGCCAGGAGCTATTGATGAAAGTGATCTTGTATGATTAGAGATTTTAGACATTCCAGATATTATGTGTAATATTTTATTCTTGTTATCTCAACTTGTATGAATGTTCACTTTATTATTCTTATATTCCTGACTTATGAATGGGACATGGTAAGATAAGGGTAGATAAAGGTAGATAATGCGAAACACAGAGTAATTACATTTTTATTTCAAATTCTTATTTTCCCTCATCCCTAACAGAGAAATCTGAATCCCATGCTGGCCAGGAAACAGCTCCTTGGGCTCACGTCACAGACTTCATGTCATTGTAACGTGTCTTTTGTCAAGATAGTTTTTGTCCACACCTCACACCATTAACTTGTCTACCTATGTGTTTCTTGTGTTTTCTATTCTTTTGCACGTGCTCCAGATTTTTCCTCTGTGTTACAATGTTTTTGTTGTAAAAACCAAAAACCAAGCCTGTATTATTTAAAATGAACAAGAACCCACCGGTGTAGGGTGATCATCATCTTACTGAGTTTTGAGTTGAATTAGTTTTTTTAAATTTGCATGCTTTTTGAAGGAAACCGATGCCAACTTTTGAAGTCCAAATTATTATAGCTGCATCCCCAGAATCGCACCACTCAGTCTAACATGCGGCAGTTTAGATCCACACAGCCTATCTGATATCTAGCCAGACTGAAGAGAACCTGACCAGAGCCGATCCAAGCTTCAAGCCTCCTACTGACAACCAGTAGTCTTCTGGGCTTGACGGAGCAAGGACTCCCCATTCACCAAAACAGCTTGAGCTGTTGCTAAGTCACGAGCAGGACTCCTGGAGCCTGCAGCTTCTAAAATACTGTGGAATGCACACTACTTGGCCCTGGGCATATGCCAAACCACAGTAGGATAAGCTGTCTTTATTCTACCTGGCTCTGTGGTTAAAGGCTGATGTGTCACAGGAGCCCTTGGCACCAACTCTCCCCATTAAGATTCTGAATAGGACTGCTGATTCTACTTGCAACCATCAGGGTTATACACCATGTGAAGAGGAGGACCTGGGCATGGTGCGGGGGTTATGGAGAAAAATACATCAGCAGTATGCTACTGGGATCTCAGTTGCTCGTACCCTCCAAGTAGGGGTTTTAGCACACAGTCACAGCTGAAGGACAGTGTAGAACCCTGCGAGGAAATCTTTTGTAAGATTTCGCTATTTTGAATGTTTTGTGACTATGTGCTACACGTGAGATATGAGAGAAGCTTTGGAGAATGAGCCTGCAGCCCTGATGGTTTTTGTGGTTTGATGGTTTAATCTCACTACATTGAGGGATGTACCAGTAAGTTTGGTCTTTTGTTAAAAAACTCTGCATGCCTGTTAATGCACCGTTTCTGAAGAAAAAGTTTGTGGTAGGATTTAAAACTATGTTATGTAAAAAAGTGGGTTTCAAATTTTTTTGATTAGTTTAATTACAGAAATTGTGAAAAACAGAATTAATTTGGTTTTTACACTAATCAACAACAAAAGTTGACAATCTTTGATTTAAAGCAAGGCAAAGTGCAAAAGGTAGGTGGGACGTAGGGTCATAAATCTTCTGACAGAGGGCCACATCAATCAAAGCTAGCAACTGCCTAGCAATCGATTTTGAGAGGTGGGGCATTTTATATCTCTCTCTGAATTCATTTTAAATTTAAAGATTTGTTGTTCCTATAAAGTATGCATTTCACTCTAAATAACTGCCAGTGGATATATATTCCTAGGTAAAAGGCACCATGGGGCTGTAAACAAAACATATTAGACATTACAAAATGACAATTCTACATCTTGTTCATGAAATGGCCCAGGTGGACAATTTGCTATATAAATGGCGAAGCACTGAACTGAAGCCAGTCTTCAAAAAATGTGAATATTTGGCCAATCAATTTCATATATTTTGTTTGGTATAAAAATCTCTTCAATAACTGTGCTGTTGGGGGCCTCAGTCTCACAGAGAGTACTGTATGCCTTCTCCTGTCACCTCATCCGACACCTCTACACCACCACTACACTACCACAACCAGCAGCTGTGAAAATGAGACACATGATTTCATAAGTTATGTACTTGTCTATAGCCTTTACATGCTTAACAAATACCAAGTGATGAGCTTTGGTGTCTCCATGTCTCCACCAGTAAGTCCATACAGCAAAGCATTTAAAACATCCACTGCTCCATGTCTGCCCACTTTGCTTAATTTCAAGACTGTCTTGTTTATTGTATTAACAGCTTGTGCAGCTGTCAGCCTCTCAAAGTGTGTTCTGTTTGTAACACCCACTTCATTCTCCACAGGAACAACATGTACAGTATATCAGTGCTCATGAGCGATTTGTATTGACCATATATGGTTAACTGTGGGAATGTTTTGGTAAAATACATGGCTCACCAAAGTGTGCACATTCACAAGCTGATGGTGATCTACAGTATAAAGACAAATTGCATGGAAGCATGTGTGCATAGTTTTAGAAATCTGAATGTATTTTGGCGTACCCTATTTCTGTGTTTGGTGATCATATCAACTTTTGGTATGGATTCTATGCACAGCTACTGTATATAAATGAGGCCCCTGGTTCTTTTTCCTGTTACAATGACGAGGCGCATGGCTGCTCACAATCACACATCAATAATGTTAATGTACTGTTCAGTTAGATGGGCTGGTAAAGCTGCAAACCTATTATTGTGCTTTAGACACAAGCAGAACACTTAATGAAGAGTAGTGTAAGCCAGAGGAGAGCTGCAGCGTGTAAGTAGCTGTAGTGTTTTCCTGTATGCAAGGCTGTAAAATATGGTGTTTTTCTACCAATAAGGTTCACCCTGCTTTTATTGTGCACAGCCAGGCGGGTACAGGACTTGTCTGACAACAGGATAGGTGAGTACTTGGACCATTCTTGGATAAATACAGACTTACGGAATTGGGAAACAAGACAAGTACAGGGAAGAAGACTGAAAACAGGTGAACATACAGTATATCTGTAGTGCAATTAGGGATGTCACGATACCAGAATTTTGGTGGTCAGTACCAATACCACTGAAATTCTATGATACTCAATACCAATTTCAATACTTTGGCAAAAAATAAACTAATGAAATTAATGGATTTCAACTTATATTTTTTATTCCATTCCACTCCAGCAACAACAATGGGATGGAACCTTCAAGTAATAAAAAAGCATTACTGTTATAACAATATTGTGCAAATAAATGAAAGTTCCTTGACTTAACATTTCTACTACAGTACCCACCTGCTGATACTGTGAAAAAACAAAAAATGCTGATACTGTGAAAAGAGAACTAGGAGATCTCAACACTCAGGTAACTTATACGTAGTTCTAAGAAACCCACAGATGCTACCGCATACACAGCATGCTAACACACACCGCTATATGCCACAGACTGAACAATAACATTAATATTGGTAGTGTACTAATGTTATTATGAGCAGCACCAGCTCATGTTTAGTGTTTCTTCATTAGCCTAAACAAGAAAACATTAACCTTTGTGAACTTTGTGTAGCATTTCTGCAACACATACAAAAGTCACAATTCACAAACAATAGCAGTACCATTTCAAGGTATGGACAATTTGTCGAGAAGTTAAAATTAAAGAGCCCATGGTATGCTTTTCCTTGTTTTCTCACTTATCTACAATGTTACAACGGTGAATTATCATCTTAGATGTGACCTAAAGCTAAAAAAATGAGATGTCTGAATGTTCTAGCACTTCTATGCAGAAGCAATTTGGTTTATACGTGTCTCGCAAACTCACAAGACTTTTTTTTCTAACAAAATAATCTCCAGGCAGTTGCGCGTTCATGCAAGCTTGCCTGACATCCATGGGTGCCATTGTAAAAACAGAATTTTTTGATCGCACACGGTTTTGTGGATATATTTTCCTCCTCCTGCCACTGCTGCACTGTGACCAGAGGCTGTGGAGAAAAATACAGGGCTTGAGGTTAACTGCATGTCGGGGAATGTTCCTGTAAAGGGACTCATTGGTTTACTTGACTGGGTCTAACCTACAAGCAGCCGGACAGTGAAGCCCCCCGCGCCGGTGAATGATCAGCTCATCAAAAGTGAATTCCCCTGGAGCACAATACCTGTTTGTTTTGACTGCTTGAGACCAGTATGTCTGCCGCATGTGATGTGATGTGGGTTAACAAGTGGATTAACAACTCATGATGTGATTCTCAGTGATACACTACCTGTTGGAATTCATTTCGCTACTTTGAGACTGTATGTGGTCGTGTGGGGGATGAATGGAATCACACTTCAGTAGTGCTTCCATCTTGCTTTCTTGTTTTACCAGTTAGGCTCATCTTCCCATTTGATATGCAATTTTTTTTAGCCTAACATACTTAAAGTTCTCTTTATAATTTTTGTAAATGCAAGCTACTGCTTTAATGAATGGATCCACTGTATGTCTAATTTTGGAGGAGACATCCATATTTACTTCCTGTTCATTTTACTCCAGCCTTCTTGGTGTTGTTTTATTCTGTTTGCCAGATACCTGTGGCATATTTTAACCCAACACAAGCTGTTGCTGAATGTGGCCCTATCCCCATTTATTCTCATCCCATGTTTTTTTCCATATCATCTATAGGTTTAACCTAACGCTCTCTCTTTCTGTGTCAGGTGCATTGCCCCAGAGGAAGAAAGAAGCTCTCAATAATTCATAGGCCAACTGAACCTTTTTTTCCAGTACCAACCACTGCCTCTGCTGCCTGCCTGCCACAACTAAAGCCTACTTGCACCAGTGTTGGACAAGTTTCTTTAACTGTAATCATTTTAATCATCACTCTATGACTGGAGATAAAATGATAATTATTATGGTGAAAAATGCCTTCATTACAACAATAAACTAATGTGTTATTTATGATCGATAAATGTGTCTGTTCTGTACTTGAGCAACTCCCTGTACAATGTTAGACCATATCACTAGAGTTACACAGCTGATACAAGGAGGGCCAAATATAACACGGAATGAACAACAAATGAACAACAGTGAGGAGGATGGCTGCATGGGATGATGAAAGTGTGGATAAGAAAGGTCACAGTACTGGTTGGATATGAAATTGATTTTTAAAGCTGGATATACAACAGAGTCTGCTATAAAATATCCAGCAACCTATTCCAATGAAGTCAGGAAACAACAAAACCTGAAATATTTATGCACATTTGAAAAGATTTTTTCTGCACAATGGGAAAATTCAGTCTGTTACCAAATTGCAGCGCTGGCAGCCATGCTCACTAACATCAAACCTCAGAACGTTAGTTCAAACCCTAGCAGCAGTCACTTCTGTTGGCCTTTTCACTCAGTACTTGACATGATGTGGTGAAAGACATGAAACCAGCTATAATGATGTAAAAACCAAGTAAGTTTGAAAAGCTACTGAAAGTGTCTGTCTCCTGGTCTAGGATGCTACACTTTTTTAAATCAAATTTAGAGCCATTTTAAGATCTAAACAGAAAAAAAACATTTCCCCTACAGGACAAATGCACATTAACACAAGTGTATCATGTGTAGCCATTTTTCATCCAAATAAAATGAGCGAATATCTGAAACAAATATGATCATGTAGCCCATGTACACATAATACATGGGATAATGTATTATACTTGCTTTAAAGCAAAAGCTTTTTAGATGACAGTTACTGGTGTGATCATACGGTCTATGGGGGTGACATCAGAAATATCTATAATATAGAAGATAGCCTGTATAGTTTTGATAACTTGCAGGTTAACAGACAAGTGCTGTCAACATTTTGATTGGTCTTCGTGTGGTATGCTTTTATTTTGGTAGTCATTTCCTGTCTCTTGCATCTCACCAGCCTCAGCTTTACACTGTCCCTCATTGCCATAGATCACTGTCACCGGCGTCTTGTTACATGCTCTGTGTCATCCTTTATAATCAACTCTTATCGTGCAGTCTGGTTGCTGGTTCTTTGTCGTCATTACCTACCTCTCATTCCTCATCTCTGGTCTTGTTGGACTTTTGTTACATGGAGTCTGGTTTCACTCACTCCTGCATCCACTTAGTTGTCTCTGTGTTTGTAGTCAGGTCTGAGCTGTTTTGCATAATCATTTATTAATTAATTGTTTGTTTCTTCTAACCATCTCTTGCTGCACTTTGGTCCTCATTTTCTGAAACTGTGACTGAAGAACCAGCACCCTTGTGGACTAAGTGGGAAACATATTTAAAGCTGGAGGAGAGGGTGCAGCAGTTGGTCATTAGACACCAAAAAATGACCTCTCTGGAAGAATCTGATGAGCTGCTTGAGTCAGGAGTTTAGTTATTCAGTGTGAAGCAGTCCCAGATTTTACATATGTAAAGCTTGATTTATGGTTCTGCGTTAAATCTACGCCGTACCTACAGCATAGGTAACATGTAGCCTCATCCCCATAGTTGTTTACTAAACAACTATAGAGCATTTTAGAACATTAGTCCACCCTAAATTGACAAAACGGCTTATATTACCCAATAAGCCACTCAGTTATGTACTTTCAAGTAATTAAAAAAACTAAATGATGCTTTCAGGCTCAAAGCAGTTTATACTTAAAGTTATAATGAGAGTAAATCTAGAATAATAATAATAATAATAATGAGGGATGATGAAACTAAAGTTTGCTTAATTCTTTATACTGCCCTTTCTCATACAAAAAAAGCAGTGTTTGATTCTTTCGAATCGGGCTAAATAATTTCCTCAACAAACAACTAAGTGAAAAGACTAACTAACCAACAGCCTGCAAACAGTAGAATACTGTTTGTACTGGGAAACATCTGTATTTGAATATTACAGACCACAGTGCTGAAGTTTCCATTATGTAGGTCAGAGTATTTCCATAACCTCAAAATTTGAATCATGTTTGGTGTTTCCTTGTAAAGGCCAGATCAGCCTGCCTTCCACCCCAGCTTGTCTGAAACCACCAAAATGAAGCTATAGTCTATAGCATACAGTATGTCTCCACTATTGGAGATTGATGCTTTCTCACTTTAAAGCAGATAAACCTCTTATCCAAATGCTGGCCGGAAGAGACAGTGTCCATGACACCATTACAAATATTGAGAAACAACTTTCAGAAGACTATTGTTGAAAAAGACATCACAATTCAACGTGTTTCAAATATAAAACAAAAATGATACACTCTCCTAAATGTTTGCTTTCCCTATTGGGGGGTGTGGGGGGGGTCATGAAATCATCCTTTATTGTTGTTGTAAAGGAAACCAGCCTTTCTAGATTCACTCAATGTAGACAGAATCCTGAAATCCCAGACCTTTAAGAACCCTGATAAATAAAGTGCCTACCAGGGGTAAAGCCACAGCATAGCTGCCTCACAGGATTTATAGATACTGTAACCTCTCCTGTCTCCAGTGCCAGGCCTCAATGAACCAGCTGCTGGTCTATTAGGCTTTACAGATAGCATTTATAATTCATTTAGCTGTCAGTTATCCTACTGCAGATTTACATGCTCCCTTATCAGTCAGTAGCTTCACCTTTCATCTCCTCCAAAAGCTTTCTTTCTTTCTTCTTCTCATCTTCTCCGTTCCCACCTCTGCTCCTTTGCATATTGTTTCTTGTGTTCCTGTTGTACTTCTTCCTCTGTCTTCCTCCCTTCATTTTAAATCTCTATCGCCCAGCTGTCTGCAGTCTTCACACACCCAACCACTGGGTTTTGCCCAATGCCCTGTAAGACTATCATTCAAAGACAAACTAGATCTAGGTCAGATACACTGCTAGCTGCTGGCACTGGAGATCAACTGGTCTGTGCAGCCAAACAGTTTTTGGTTTCTGTCTACTGTATACTATAGTTGTTTGAGCTCACATTCACTTGACTTATCTGCATCTATTTATTAGAAATATGTCACTATAGTAATGCATGAAGCTGCATTTGGATCAGTGTTTTAGCAGTAAATATACTTTTCTCAAAGATGGACTACTACAATATTTTATTTTACAAAGACTCTAATGACTGTGAAATTAAAATGTACTGGTCATTGTGGTGTGAAGTTTATACTGAAAACATTATCCTCCTTCTAGTCTATTCCAAGACAAAGCCCCAAGGGTCTACAGAGTCATGTATGAATATAAAACTACACAGTCACTAGAAAAAGTCATGGCACTGTTTGCAATTTCCTGGTTTTCTGCATAAAACGGTCATGAAATGTGATCTGATCTTCACCAATGACACAAATTTCAACAAACACAATTTTTCTAAGCTGATAAAACACAGTCATGATCTTTCATGTCTTTATTGAACGCACCCATTAAACATACAAAGTGATGGTGGAAAAGGTAATGGACTACAGTTTCTGATTAACTGGTTGAACCACCTTTGGCAGCAATAACCTCAAGCAAGCACTTCCTGTAGCTGTGGATTAGACCCGCACAAAGTTCAGGAGGAATTATGGGCCTTTCTTCATGACAGAACTGCTCAGCCAGCTCATTCTTAGCACATTTGCTGTGAACGTCTAAGGTCATTCCACAGCATCTGTATTGGGTTGAGGTCTGTGTTCTGACTGGGCCACTCCAAAGGGTGCGTTTTGTGTCACTGTGGGCACAACCCACTGTGCAACATAGTGACTAAAGGAGCCCAGTGAGGCTACAACCCACAGCTGGGGAAAACTCTATTCTCTGCAGCAACAGCTGGGCAAGAGCCTGATGGCAGAGATTTTGAGACAGGCTCAAAGATGTCAACATTTTCATCCGTAGGACTGGTATTATGCCATTTTATTAGGTTTAGACATTTTTCAGGTGAGAAAGTAACCACTTACATTAACAATATGTGGTCAGTCTATCCAAGTAATGCCAATTTAGAAATTTGTTCTGATGTTTTAAGAGATGTGAGTACTTGCTATCTGACCAGCTCTATTAGCAGGCAGCTAAATCTCGTTCAGAGCTGAGTCTGTCAGCAAGAATGCTGGTGTTCCAATTGCACATTGCATGTACTGCATCCTCCTGTACTCATTAGTTTGGACTTCAACTTAGGACTTACTACTACAATCACCTACTGTGATTGTAAATGCGCTGTGCATCAGGAAATGGAGTAAAACACATATGTAGTACAGCGTTTGTCACATCTGTCTACCTCAACACAACACACCACCAGAACTACACCATCCCCAGAAACAGCCAGCTACTTTGTCTATGTGAACACCGCATAATAAGTGTAGCAGGAGGCATGATGGAAAATGGATTTGAAGTGAACTTGCATGCAGCCATATGATGGACTATAAGTACACATTGTTATGTCCGTCTGCATGGGACATTTAGCCATTCGTTGCATTTAGTTATCACTCATGTCTTGTTTTTCTTGAATAATATTCAAACTAATAATGATATCAGCATCAATGCCAGCAGCAGATTTTCATGGTTAAGAATCATATTATGAGGGGAAAGCTATCATAGGAATGTTGTTTTTAGGTGTAATGGCACTATGGGGAAACCAAGTCACACTGGTGAAGGTTGCACTCTCTGGGTTCCATCCAGTTATTTATTACTTTATGCAACTGGCCTACAGTGCTCCTCTAATTTATGCAGTTTTCTCAGTCAGTAGGTACAGACATATGGAACTGATGCTATTTTAACTACTGTAAGTGCTGACTACACTATTATTCTGCTCTAATCATCAATCCTAAAAACAGCTTTATTGGGGCCAACAACCAGGACAGCGTGATTATACACACAGACAGAAACAATGCCACTTTTACTATTATCATACCAGAGGCTCCTCTTATGCCTCCTCCAAATTTGATGTCTCAAGGTAGATGGGCAAAAATAGCTGTCTCAACCCCACAAGTCTGCATGAACGTGCAACTGCCTGGAGGTCATTACCATTCAAGGAAATCCTTAATTTTGTTAGAAAAAAGTCTCCTGAGTGAGAGTTTGTGAGACATGAATAAACCAAATTGCTTCTGCATAGAAGTGCTAGAACATACGGACACCTTGTTTTTTGAGTTTTAGGTCACATTTAAGATGGTAATTCACTGTAGTAACATTGTAGATAAGTGAGAAAACAAGGAAATGCATGTCATGGGTTCTTTATAGTCTTGCTTATCTGAAACAGAGCATGTGAGCAGCGCAGAGTGTGAATGAGTGGGAAGCGGAAGTGGGCAGATTTTGGACAGAGCGCTAGGTGGCTTTTTTTAAAAAGGAGGGAGCGTCACCCTTTGTCCTGCTCCAATTTCGCTCTGGTACCGCTCACACCACAAGCCTGAAGCATGTCCAACCCCAACCCAGAATGCATCTGTCATCCAACACTTTTCAGTCAAACATCGGCCGTTGCAAGCTCAGTAATGAAGTTCATAAAGTACCGTAAAAAGGAAACTGAAAGGTCATACAGGTGTACTGTTTTGTAGAATTTTACAGATGCAGTATTAAATTGCAGGCTGGACCATGGTGGAACCATGCCTGATTCATGCGTGGCCCCTGTTCTTAATGTGTATCCCCCACGATGACACAGTGACCGCAGCACCACCTTGTTAATGCCCATAAGCACCGTGTGTGCAAGCCGCCTGCGGTGTTGCATATATCCACCAGGTAGAGCAGTGTTTGTTATAGTTTGCTGCAGAGGCCGACTGATAATTTGATCCTTCTGTTAATGTCCAGAGCTGCTGGTGGATGAATATATTTGGACCGCCGGACCAAACTGAGGCTTCCTACATATTAATCAGTATCCATGTCTGTCACAGTAATAACTACTATTTCGTTATGCTTACTTCAGGGGTGTCCAAACTATGGCCCGCGGGCCAAGTGCGGCCCGTGGTCCATTTTTAATTGGCCTGCAGCAAATTCTAAAAATATAATGGAATATGGCCCACACATGAAACTTGCGCTTGACTGTATTGTAGTTCTTATTTTCAACACTAGGTGTATAATATCTTCAACAAGCCAGCTTCTCCACAAAACAAAATGAAAAAATTTTCCACAGATGACCAAAAATGGCAGAACCAAAGAAATGCAAGATAGCAAGTGAATGCAGAAAATTTCAGACACGGTGGGAAAATGAATATTTCTTCAAAGGAATCTAGGGGAAGTGTGTCTCTTGGATTTGCAATGAAATTATTGCAGTGATGAAAGAGTATAATGTATGACGACAATATGAAACCAAACACACGTCCTACATTGGTGCTGAGAAGAGACAGTTAAGCAAATAGCAGCTAGCTCAACAACAGTACTTTTTCCGTGCTGACAAAACACAAGAAAATGCTACAACAGCCAGCTACGAGGTAGCTCAACTCATAGCACAACACGGAAAACCTTTCTCAAATGATGACTTCATTAAACAGTGCCTCACTAAAGTCACAGGAATAATGTGCCCAGAAAATATGCAGGAATTCAACAATGTGAGCATGTCCAGAAACACAATTGTGTGAGGAATCGATGACTTGTAATTTACTGTGTCACATAAAGCTTGTGCTTTTGATTTTTTCTCAACTGCATACGATGAAAGCACAGATACCAACAGACACCGCACAGCAGTTAATTTTTTGTGGGGAGTTGACGATAATTTTTGCATTACAGAGGAGCTGCTTGATTTTAGGAGTCTAAAGGGCACAACAATGGGTAAGGACATTTTTGAAGCCGTTTCAGATGCAATTGACAATATGGAACTTAAATGGGACAGGCTGTGTGGAGTTACAATGGATGGGGCTCTAGCTATGACAGGTGAGCGCAAAGCAATGGCTTCTATGGTGTGCACCAAGTTGTGAAAGAGTGGAGGTGAGGCTGTTAAAATGCACTGTATCATTCACCAAAAGCCTTCTGTGCCAAGACAGTCCAGCTTGATGATGTGATGAACAGTTGTGAAAACCGTCAACATAATTCGAGCACAAGAGTTCTACCACAAAGAATTTCAAGCTGTATCTGATGTCGATGCTGAATATGGGGCCGTCCTATATCATTCTGATGGCTTAGTTGCGGCTCCGTGCTGAAGTGCCTGAGATCAGAAATTGACACGTTTTTGAAAGAGAAGGACTGACCTCTTCATGAACTGATGGACCCTCTATGGTTGGCAGACCTGGCATTTCTAGTTGATTGTACTGATCATCTTAACACACTGAACAAGAGCCTGCAAGGCAAAGAGCAGCTTGTACCACATCTTTATGCACACATGAAAGCATTCTGTGCGAAGCTTCGTCTCTTTGAGACACAACTACCGAACTTCAGCATTGCGCACTTCCCTATGCTGTCTGAAATCAAATGTGCTTTTCCAAAGGCCAACCTTTGTGCTAAAAGGGGGAAATGTGTGTCTGTGATAACATCTCTTATGACAGAATTCAGTCAGCGCTTCCAAGACCTTTCTGTCATTGAGAAAGAAATCAAGCATTAATGTTTGGACACCCCTGGCTTACATGCTCAGACCTTTTGAGACATCAAGCCACTGGCAATTACTGGATTATGTCTACATTGTTTTCATTGTTAAATCAAGGTTTTCAACTTTATACTATAAAAAAGAGACAGTCGCCCTCAGGCTCTGTTAATCTTTTATGCTCTCCTGAATAGAACCTTTTTTCCCACATTTCAGGGCCAGTCTTGTCCAAAAAGACACTCTCTCATCTAAAAATTACATTCTTATATAACCTGTGCAACTAAACTGCAAATGGAGATGTTTTGTAGTGAAATATATTTGGTTATTAGATTCTGATGCAACTTACCACTAATTCTTGAATAAATGAAGCGCTGCATTTTTCTACACTAACAGAAGTGGGTTAGAGCTTAGTGGCCAGTATAACAATGATGCAGACCACAGTGGCGTTACACCAGAGGCTATAGTTCGGTTCTCTGAGTTCTGCTCTAACGTTGAATTTGAAGATACTTTTAACTTTTGCTCAAACTAAACTATGAGACATGATAAATAAAAAAATACTCAAAAAAAAAAATCAAAAATTTAAAAGAAATTGAGAAAAAGTACTGAACATTATAAAACTTGGACTAATTTCATTTTAAAAGTTTGCATATAGCCTAATCTTAAACTGTTTTAACAGTATTCAGTGACTGTTTAAACTCACTAAATTTAAAACTGTAAATAAAATTGAGCAAGAATCTCTTAAAAAATGTGTAGCTACTTTGATGATTTCCGACTGTAGGGTCAAATGTAATGTTGAGAAAGCATGATTATTACAGTGTTTCACAAATTATACAGTTTCTCCAGCTCAACAAATAAATGAATCAGGGGATTTTCGAATGGAATCTGGGGCTAATGGCCCAAAACATGGAGACAGATGAGCATTCACACTTGTGGCTGTCTCGTCTTGTAAATAGGCTATTCTGCATGAACAAAGGGTTAGACTGGGTCTTGGATATCCTTTTAGTTAGTCTCTGTCTCATTCTGAAAATGTGAACACTCCTGTGGTTTGACTATATTAACAACACATTCTCGAGGGGTTCTGTGTAATTTATTGTGGTGCAGCAGCTATAAGTCCATAATAATCTGATGTACTGTTACTAGCCTTGTTAACATAAATGTTATAAATGGCCAGGTGGCTGTAAAAGGACTCCCCTAAAAATAATTCCCCCCCTGATTACAGCATTACTGTTTAGTTAGCATCTAATCTTATTTTAACAGCATTCCATGGTTGTTTAAATTCTCTACAGGTTTTTAAATGTCTACTAAATAAAACTAAGCAAAAATGTGAAATGCAACTAAATCTAAAAATATGTGGCTATTTTAACTTTGATGCTTTTCCAACTGCAAATCACCAAAATCATTGTTACTGGCTCAGACTGAGGTTACAACCAGAGATCTATAAACGGGCCAATCTAATATATTTCACTGCTGCTGCAATGTTTTAAAGATAACTGCATTATCACACACCAATATTTTCAGCAAAACAGTACATATATATATATATATTTTTTTTTCTCTGCATTATATTGTGTTCTTGTATTTTTATTTAAGGTGCCTTAGACTTTATATATTTCATTTGTATTTTGTGGCATTCATGTGGATGGCAAAGTAAGAATTTCATTGTACAGGGAAACACATTTCCTAACTGTGTATAAGACAAATAAAAACTTTGACCTTGACCTTGAACACCAACTAGGAACAAATGAGGAGAATCGCCTGGCCACTGAACCAACCAAAATTCTTAGAAGGTTAGCTTTATTAGATCAAAATGTAGTCTAATAAATTCCTTCTCTTTTTTCCTTTTGATCATAGTCAGCTTATTGAGCCCAAAATAAACCAAATAAATTCCTTTGTAAAAACCTTAGTCATCAAAAAAAACAGCCAACATCGTGTAAACAGACAACAGAATGATTAATGTGTAAAAACAACAGTTTCTTTGCACATTGTGAAAAATGTCACTAACCAACAGTTGATCAAAATGTGCCATATCCAGCCCGTGGCTTTTCAAGGTCGACTTTACGGGGGCTCCTCGTATCTCATTTATCCTGCTTCTGATTCGGAGCCATTGTTCCCCAGTCAGGTCAGGGAATTGTTGAGTGACATAATCATGGACCTTGTCTTTCAACCTTTGGGGAAATTCCAATTTTCATCCAACTCCAGTTCATTTGTTTCACCCAGCTCTGGTAGATCTCAAATTGTGACGGCACCATGAACACACTGGCTGCATAGAGATCTGTGCTGCACAAAACAGTCTCTGTAGAATGTGTCTTCTCATTCAACAGACACATCTGGCAGCGGTGGACTTTGCACTGGCCTAGTGATGCTGGAGCAGGCTGGGGTGGCAGCTTGTAGTTCCAGAGAGATGGTCACTGGGTCTTCTGTACTAAAAAGCTGATGCCCACAGATGGGGCGAGGGGGAGCTGCTGCTGTGGTGCTGGAGGACTAGAAGTTCTCCAGGCTACACGGGCTTCTATCTATCTTCCTTGTGTGTCCGACACACCTGGCCAATAAGGCAGATTCTGATTCTGATTCAACATAGAACGACGATCCAGGGTGAGACTGCACTGACCCCTTCTTCAGTGAGATGGTGGAAGCCTGAGAAAAGAACACAAAGTAACCTAGTAGTCATTTATGTAGCCAACAAAGGCTATTATATTGCATAATCATAATAGGGCCTACAAAAAGCTCTGTGTGCATAACTCAAACTTACTGCTTTCTTTTTCACCAGTCTCATTCCACTTAGGTGGCATCATAGAGGCTGCAGATGTCCTCTGTTTTCTTTTTCTGGTGTGTGAGGAGGGCATTTGTGTCTGGAAAACATGGCCAGGCTAAACATTAGGATGCAACACAGCCAAAACGTTAAGATTTTGTAACTTATCTACATACAATATACCAATCCAAAACAAAATTAAATATTTTGCTTACCTTAACTGGAACTTGCTGAGACTTGTAGAATGTGGATGCGTCCACTATTACAGCTGAGAAAGTATACGTTCCACCCAAAAATTGTTCACTATTTATCTGTAACCTGGATTGCTATGCTGATTGGTTAGAGCTACCTGAGGCACACAGAGGATTATAGTGTTTCTCCTGTTGGAAGAGTTTTTTCCAACCAAGTCGGGTCACTCTTTCATAATTAAATTTTAAAATTAAATCTAGTAATATTATAGTAGGTTACCTTTGTGCTGTTCATCTGACCTGTTCCTCCTGCACTAGCTGGCTCTCCCACAACAGCAGCATGTTGGCTGCTGCCCTCCTCTACTAGAGTACGTCTCTCTCTTCCTGACCTCCTCTTGCTGATTCAGCAGCAACAGTACATATTCAGAATGAAATCAATTGCATCACTAATCATGCTGATCGGACTGATCAGCTTTCCTGCATGTTCTTCATTATTCCTCTGTGCTGAGGGGCAAATATTCAACATCAGAGTTTATAAACTAGCATTAACTTTATCCACTTGCAGAACAGTCCATATAATACATCCAGCATGCTGACCTCAGCAACACCTGTTTTCTAACATTAGCTTAGCCAGCCTTAATAGCTTGATAATAACATATTAGAAGAGTTGGATCTCTGCGATTGAAAGCGTTGCATTAAAAAAACCAACACGGACAGGACGAGCTGTTCACAGATGGTTCGTTGTCATGCGTTTGTATGTCTGACATAGAGAAACAGAGCAGGTCACGGAGGCTCTGAGCAAATATATGCGCTTTGCAGGGCGCTACAATAAAATGAAATTTAAACAACATATTTTAAATCAATATGTGGGTCAGACATAATTTCTGGTTCTTTGTTGCAAATAGCACCGATAAAGGAAACAATGTTTTATCATATCAGTATGTTTCATACTACAGCATGTGTGTGAAGTTCAAAGTTGTCCACTAGACATGGATAATGAAAAGATAATGCCAAATTGGATTTATGGTAAATGGGTAGGATCCTGTGTTTTTGGAGCTTGACACATATGTATTAGGGACTAAATCTCAGGATATTTTGCTTTAATGTGGACCATTTCTTAAAATGTCTGTCTCTTACAAATCCCACAACTTTATGGAGATGCGATACTGAGTCAATGGAATATTCCAGAAATATTTAATATGCTGTCACATGGCAATTCATTCTAAAACCTATCTGTTAATAACCTAAATACTATAGTCACAAAGTATCAGATGGTGCTTAAGGTGAAGTTTAATGGTGAGATCATACATGTTTTGAGATTAGCAGGAATCTTTTGCGACATTACCTTGTCCTGGAATACCACATCACTCAGGTTTATCCCATTCTTTGCATCTTACGGATATGGCTAAATAAAAACTTGATTACCTCATGACAACATATTCTGGTCTTACATACGTGGGCCGCATAGACTGGGATTACACAACTGTTGTTTATCCACAAACAACAACCTGTATGACAGTGCGAGCACATACAGAGAACTCCTGCTTCCCACCACAGCACAGTGGCAGTAAACCTGTGTGGACATCACCATAACGCTGTTTATTCAGCTCACTGCGGTGTTATTCTGTCTGATGGACACTGAATGAACACTTGCAATGCAGCAGCAGAGCGAGCTGAACCGACAAAGCCAAACGCGACTGCTCTTCTCCCTTATTAAGATTTTCATAGGCTGTGATGTGAACAAATGTCCCTTCTTACCGGCCCCCTCCTCTTCAGAGAGATGTTCTTCCACAGCAGGAGATGGAGCTGGTGCAGGAATCCCATTTTGCCTCCACTTCTGTTTCAGTATGTCCCAAATTAACGCTGCCAAATTAGCATACCGGTGGCCTGTGACTGCATTTAAACAACCGGGAAATGTTTATCCCGCTCCCAGACATCCCATCAGTGCCTGTTACGGTGCTGAAATATGTCGCCCTTAACCACAAATAAAATATATTTCTCTTGGCTGCTTGTTGAACCTAAGGCTGAACTGCCAGTGTCTAATGTTAAAAGGCGTAACAGGACTGCCTGTCTGTCGTCCTCCGTGTGTCGGTGAAGCACCGGATAGCTTCAACCTGGAAGTCCGTCCTGCTTTATGATGCCCTGTTCTGAGCTGGAGCAGAAAACCAGTGGGAGCAGCTGATATGATACGACCAGTCATTAAAACGCACACTTCCGCCCTGGCCTTTCAAAGCAAAAGTCCTCTTAAGGCGCACTTGAAACTACAGTAGGCTGTATTAAAAAAAAAATTAAAATTGTAAGGATTTATTAAATCCAGACTCTAAATGCCCCTAGCCCAGCCCATCAGAAAACTCCAAAAAGTCAGCATTTTTCACATTATTCATTATTATTTTACATTCCTAACTAAAAGTCAGTTTTTCTCAGTTGCTTTTTTTCATTTCTTGAAACATCCTTGATATTTGCAAAACAATAACAGAATTTCTTCAATTTGTACAAACAGCATCACACAATGGATTAGCAGCAAAAGTGCATCACTTGCTCAAAATCCTTACTTTATTTCTCAAAAGTAAATACTTATATCAGTGAACATGTCAGTGCATCAGAATGACAAGTCAGTGTCATTGTTTATAAACATGGCAGTCAGAATGTTTAGTCATGCTGTCAATACAACAGTGTAATGTGAAATGTAAATATTTCTATCATGGGTATTTTCATATGAAAACTATGGCTTGGGTTTTGATGACAGTGACTGAGAATACACAAAGCTACATACATTATCTGTATGGCATGCATCAATTACAACAGTACAACATTTCACATTACTGTACATACAGTATGTGGGAAACTGATTTCAAAAGATTAGACTACTCACATTTACACCTTTACTCTTTTTACAGTAATGTCACTGTGATCCAGAAAAATCGTTTTACAGCACTGCATAGCACAAAAGGGAAAAACACAACCTTAGAAATGTAAACCATTCAACTGCTTTCAAACAGCTGAATATGAGTGTTCACTTTGAACAAAGAATAAAATTGATGTATGACATCAAATAATGTGCTGCTGTGTTGTTTTTGTAAACATCTGTTGAATATTTTAACATAAATTGTTTGATTGTGGTGAATTACAAAGCCAAAAATTCTGTGGGTGGGTGGGTAGGTGGGTAGGTAGACCACAGTTATCCACAGTATGCCTTCTGTCATCTCTTGAAATACACCTGGGAAAGAATCCATCTGCATGCATGATCTGTCCCTAAGTTACCACAAAGATTACAAAAATGACACAAAATAACTATGAAGGGACACAGAGCAAACAGAAAGGGACGCGAAATGACTACAGACAGATGTAACAAGACCACAAAGACACAGCTGTGCTGTTTGTGTTTATTTTGTGTCTTTCAGTCTGAGAGTGTCTTGCTCCTGTGTAGACAGAGTGGGGGCTTTTAAATGTCATAATCTCTCCATGGTGACCAAGGCTGCAAAAGCAAGCCTATAATTAACTCTGAGACTGTTTACCTTTCTGTGTTGAGAACAGTTTTTACACATATTTTTTGCACAATTTCTTGCTCACAATCAATACTAACAATATTCAAACCACTAAAGCCTTCAATCAGTATTTTGTAAGATGGCCCTATATAAAACCTTGGGATCAGTTACTCCCTCTGTTCGGGGATCGTTACATAGAACATCTTACACAGAGATCTCAGTAGGGATCATTTTAAACTCAAGTTGAAACAGCTTTTAAACAGGATGTAGTCAAGAATGATGAGGCACTTTGGGACTGCCAGATTGCCATGAAGTCCCGTCCCCAAAATGTAAAAGATGTCAGTTTCCCTAGTGCAAGCACCTACAGTGCTAGACAACACTGCACAACATGACACTGGTGTAACTGGCGAAATAAAGGATCACCTTTTTTTATTAGTACAAGCTCAATTTCCAGTAAAGTTGAGACATTTTCAAAAATGCAATAAAAACTAAAATCTGTGATTTGTTGATGAAATCTGTCCAATACTTGGGCTTAGGACCTAATGCCTCCTTAACTAACAACATTCCTATTAGATAGAATTAGTCAATGTTAACATGCTAACATGCGAAATAATGTCATTAATCATGTCTGCTATAATCATAATCATATCTAGCATGTCAGCATTTTCACTGCTAACAGACTGACATTTAAATTTATCTTAAAGTAGTACTATGTCAAAGTACAGTCTCACAGAGTGTGATCAGCAGAATTCAACTGTCTGTCATGTAATTGGTTGCAACCTGTAGCCTCAAATCACCCCTCTTACTAACAAGTGCTCTGGTGTTTATCAGAAAAAGGCTGGGAAGCAGTGGTCTATGTGGCTGCCTCCGTGGCCTAGCTAACGCTCCAGCCCTGCAGCCTGGCTTCTGCTTTCTCTCCTTGCATTGCCTTCACGTCCTTGCCAGGGAGATGGTAATCCACGGAGAAGTGAGGGATCCTCGGTATGTCCACTGGTATGCATGTCATGGTCAAACATGCTAAAGTTATTGAATTAAAGCCATTTTAAATACTTGTTTACTTTTTTTTTTTCACAAAAAGTATTATAGATTATATCTGTATTTATCCGGTAAGTTCATTAAGAACACCAGGAACTGCTCATCATCTGGCTAATACCATCCCTACAGTGAAGCACGGTGGCAGCACCATGCTATGGGGGTCAATAACAGTCCAGGTTCAATGCCAACAAACACACACAGCCAAGGAATCCAAAAAAAGGGAGGTCAGGGAGGGAAGTCCAAAGGTCAATGCACAGAAACAATTTGCTGATGACTGGATCTTCAAGTGCTCACAAAAATGTAATGTTATATAAATTTCAATGATAAAATTATGATTCTTTTTCCTTTCTTGGAGAAAACAAATAGTTCATTCTGGTATGCTCTGGCAACACTACACCCATGGTTACATCCTATTCAAAATGTGAAGTGATAAAAGTACACTATTTCTTGATTGCTGCAAGGAAAATCAATTTGCAGAGGTTGAAACTGGCATGTATAGCTTTTCACTCAGAGTATACAGTCATTCATCCGAATGTATAGGCAATGTATGTACAATACGTAGCCTTTCCTAAAGCCCAGCCAGCACTGGGGCTGAGACCAATATCAATACTTGAGAGTTAGAACAAACAAATAAATAATTAAATCAGATAGATGTTTAACCCACTTTTTTACTTACACATTCAACATAAACCAACATTTTATGTTGCCATAAATTTCATTATTAAATAACTGTGATTAACTGGGCCATAAACTGGAGTAAATGAAGACTATTTCCAAAGTACCTCAACATTCTAAACATAACTTCCTTTATATAGACAATTAAGTTCAGACCACTTTTCTACAGTGTTGTTCACTGGGGGGACCACAGCAATTTTACAGGTATAGTGGGCACACAAGCATACATGTTTGCAATAAATTTTGTTTAAGTGTTATTTTCATTTCTTTGAAATAACTGACTGAAATTTATTGATAAAACCTTGTTTTGGATTGTATCTGAAGAGAGATGTCATTTTCCCATTTTTAGTAAAGATTACAGGTTTAGAGACTTACTCATGTGACAACTGTTACAAACATGAATGTCTTTTCTGTGTTTGACCATGAGAGTGGAGACTAAGTGATTTAGCTACACACCTGACATGATGTGGCCTGAAATGAAGGGCATTCATGCACATCAAACTATTTAGACATTTATTAAAGGAATAAGCTCTAAAACTAAACTGCTAAAAAAAAATGAAGGGAACACTTGATCATCGCAGTATAACAACAAGTCAGTTAAACTTCAGGGATATCTATCTGGCCATTTAGGGAACAAGTGATTGTGAATCAGTTTCACCTGCTTCAGTACAATGGAGAGGAAAAAACAAGAAGACCCCCCAAAAGGGAATGATTCTGCTTGTGTTGGTCACAGACAAATGCTCTCTCCTGAGCCTTCTTGACTGATTCAGAATCAGAATCAGAATCAGAATCAACTTTATTGGCCAGGTGTGTCAGACACACGAAGAATTTGAGTCTGGTACATCGGCTCTCAATGTGCATGTACATATCCCCATGCAAGGGGCAAGTAAACAGTAAACCAGCATAAGGCTGTGTAATATAATAAAATAAGCAGTATTAACAGCAACAAACAGTGCACAGGTTTTGTTTCAATTGTGTCCTTGTCACTACTGGTAACATGAGGCAGTACCTGCAGCCCAGTCAGGTTGCACAGGAAGTCCATTTACTCCAAGATGGCACATCCATATGTACATTCACTAGAAGGTTTGCTGTGTCTCCCAGCACTGTCTCAAGAGCATGGAGGAGATACCAGGAGAGTGGCCATTACACCAGGAGAGCTGGACAGGGATGTAGAAGGGCAGCAGCCATACTTGCCAACCCTCTGGATTTTCTCAGGACATTCCTGTTTTTCACAATTCTCTCACAAATTTCCTCCAGTGGTCAAACTTCTCCTGTATTTTTCATATGACAAAATTTCATACGTTGTCCCCACTTTCTTTATCACATCCTGTTCCTGTGCATCATACAGTATAGTGAGAGTATTGTTTCTACAGTGACAACAACACAGCTACACCTTCTTGGCATGTATATGAACACTGTTCATGGTTTGTACCTCCTCCTCCACTACTGTTTGCCTCACCGAGTAACTTTTTTACTGGGTTTTATGGTTAATCTGCAAGCCTAAACACGTTACAGAAATACATTTTATACATTATCCAGATTATGGCAAGGCAGAGCATATAATCAGTGTGTTTGAAAGCATTTTATTTACAATATATAGAGGGACAGCGACACACTATTTGCATCGCATACAGTTTGTGAGGATTACACGATCCACCGAGAGGCACAGCAAAGTACTGCCTCATCGCGCATCTCCTCCATGTATTTGAACTTGTGCCATTACTGAAAACAGTTTCCATCCACTATTACACAGAGGGCTACACCACAGGGCTTGCACATCCACAGTGTGAAGTTCCCTTTAGTCCACCAGATGTTGGCAGTTCTTACTTGCATCTGAGTCTGTGTCAATGGCAACAGGAACATGAGCAGTACTGCTTTTGGTGGGGGCTCCATTCTGCTACACTCCACACAGCTGGGACACAAGTTCAATAACAAAGTTCTTATGTGACTCTACCTATAGAGCAGAGTCCACAGATTTGTACATTTTTTGCCTGTTTCCAAATATAACAAAAAATTATGAAAATCAATAAATGCGACGAAAGCCCCATGCAATTGAATGTATTGTTACGCATGTATAAAAATGATTTTTAAATTAAGTTTGATTTATCATATCTTTAGTTTTACTTGGTAAAATAGACGGGCACAGACTGGTATACTTCCACCTACACTGATGCAGGGGATTATTATATTAATCCTGAAACCCAACAAAGACCCTATAGTCATAGAAAACAGAAGGCCTATCACTCTTAGAAACTCTGACTACAGACGTCTTGTATATACATATTTTTACTACCTGGCTTCAAACAGGGATCTCAGATTTTATCGCAGAAACACAATCTGGCTTTTTAAAAGGAAGATCAATAAACAACATAAGATTAATAATGGATATACAGTAAATGAATATAGAAACTAAATTGAAGATGATAGCTTTCTTCTAGGCAGCTACCATATTAAAAAGTAGCTTGCAAACTAATGCATTAGTTCTAACAATTCAACTGTACATTTGCTCAAGTACACTGCATTATCTGCTGCTTAAAACTTTACTCTTTTTGAGAAGGAAATATTGAAAATATTGTACTTTTACTACACTACCTGAGAGCTATAATTTACCTTGTACTTTTAAAGAAAACATATGAAATGACACAAATAATGAAATGTGATGCCGTTACAAACTACTTAAAAGCAGATATAATGTATATATATAGATTAGGTTAAAATCTGAAGCATTACCATTTACTCTCATTATCTTAGATGGTGAGGTGATCAAACAGTTAAAGGTCAAAGGGTTTATTTGTCATAGGCACAGTTAGGAAACATGTTTCCCTGTACAATAAAATTCTTACTTTGCTGTCCACATGAATGCCACAACAATACAAGTGAAATATAAGGTAATGAGCAATAACACAAATCTAAATAGGCAGTAAAATCACAAATCTAAGGCACTTTAAAGCAGGAAGTGAAGGAAGCAAAGAAAATTCAACAAGAACACAATATAATTCAGAGAGAATATATGCTACGTGGGAGCCATGGAGTGCAAATATTCAATATTGAGTGTACACTTATGCATGTGCAAAATGAGTATGTAAATGGTACAGATGGAATTACATGAGGTAGATCCCGAGTCAGCTGTTTAGGAGTCCAATGGCAGTCAGAAAGAAAGAGTTTTTCAGTCTAGAGGTCCTGCATTTCACACTTCAGAGCCTCTGACCAGAAGGTAGGGGTATAAACAGTCCGTGCTGGGTGTGGGTGGGGTCCTTGAGGATGGAGGCAGCTTTCCTATGCACCCTGCGGTGGTAAATGCTCTGGAGAGAGGGCAGTGGAGTCCTGGTGATCTTCTCCGCAGTCTTTACCACCCTCTGCAGGCGCTTGCGGTCCTTAGCAGTAGTGCTGCCATACCAGACAGTGATGCAGCTGGTCAAGATGCAATCATATTTTAGGGTCCATGGTTCAAGTTGTAGAATTTGACTATTTCTGTCAGTATTGGCACCCATTTAAAAGCCCTCTGAAGGGCTGATAATGCTTTCCTTCTTGTGACAACCTTGCCCTTTCACTTTATATCAGAGTCCTTGTGGTTTCTTTTGTCAGAGTGAGGCAGAGTCTGAAAAGTCTTAGCTTTAAAAGGCTGTGAAACTGAAGGAGATGGAGCTGAGCTCTGCCTCCTGACATTTAAATGGCAGCTCCAGTGGGCTCTGACCCGATTTAACTCCTGATTGTATTGAACAACGTTTTCAAATATACGTTACCTTCAAACAGTGCTTCATCTTGAAATGTCTCCCTTTTATTTTCTTCTCAAGTGCCCTATGCACGTGTGTGACGAGCATGTACATAGCAACGGGCCTGCTTTATATAGCGTACAGGATTAAATCAGGGGTCCTCTAGTCTCTACAAACTTCTGTCTACTGTCCTGTTTTAAGTAAAATTTTGACTGCAATACATTAACTTGTTACAGTGTTTGTCCATCATGGTACTGCAACTTGAAACATCTCAGCTCTTCCACCACCACTGATAAATACTAGAGACCAGTATCAGTAAAGAAAAATAAAATTACAAATGCTGGACACGTAGCATTGGAGAATATTTAGTACTGTTTATATGTCTTTATGTTCTATTTATGAGTAGTTGTGTCTGATTGTCCATTCTAGCCCAGCACTGTACCAGCAGTCGTCTTTCTTCACCACTGTGCTCTTTTCCATGTTCAGTCCATGAAACAAGCTCTCAGGTGATTGTTGTCTTTTAACCTCTAAGACACATCTTAAGGAATCTCAGTAACAAAGCACTACATTCATTTATGTGCAATAATTTGTTGCTAAATGTAAAGATAAATAAATTTAGCATAAATCACTGGTTCATCCAAATAATCAAAACAACTTTCTCAGTTCCTTCTAGAAGTATCTCGCCTTGCAGATTTGTCTGTGATTCCTGCGTTCAATCCAATAGGAATGGAATTTAATTTGGGGTGCTCCCAGTACAAAAAATTACACTAAAATGCAAATAGTCTTTCTAGAAGAAATGCCCTAGTTTCTTCAATATGCTGTCTATTGTTTGTTTTGGAACTACTTTCTACCAAAGGAATAGTCCCCATGTCCAGTGTGTTGTAGTTTATCGGAAAATTTGGGCTAAATGGACCCTTTAAAATATGATTGAAGTGTTTCCCAAACCTTTTACAATGTGATTAGTGTTTAGTTTTTGAAAAAAAGACACTACACAATAAACCACATTTCACTTCAGGTTATATAAATATTTATTCATTTCAGCTCTGGTATATCCATATGCATGCTAAACATGGTGGCAAAAACCCGACTATATGTAGTCTGAAAACAGTCTGTATCAAAGAGAACTAGCCTAGGTAGTTGTTCTGGAGTTCCTTCACACTCACTCATCATGCAACCAGTTCTGCGTTTGTTTAGCTCTCAGCACTGGTGCAGGAAAAGAAGGGCTAACATGAGAATTGTATCCGTTCCGGCAGTCCCTCACTCCTCCACCAAAACCATTTTATTCACTTTGTTCTCCAAGCTCAGCGGGTTTGAATAAAACAGTCTTTACAACACAGTTAAAGATCTCAAGTGTTAATACTTCCCGGTATCTGCCGCATATATTCCATTGAACATACTGGCCCTCATTTATGTGTATGTGTGCAGGTCAAGTAGAGTTTAATGTGCTACTCCGCCATGGGAGAGCTGAGAGGCTGAGAGAGTAGGAGCAGGCTGAACAGAGGAGCCACAGAGAGCGGCTTTCCTGAGAGACAACAGCGAGAGGCCACGGTTACATCCAGTGTCCCTGTCAAACATCTGATGCAGCAGCTGAAGAATCATCCTTGCTGTATAATGTAATCTATGATCTATGCAGTGGGGCAATACTAAACACAGGAAGGTAGTTGTGCACATCCACTCCTATACAATATTTATGCCAGATCACGTTCAGGAAAAAGCAGAGAATATTCATTAAGGATGCACAAATCCAACCTGTCACAGTGCTGATACCATCATTCAAAAATCTGAAATACAGTGTTACTATTAGTTATGTTCATTCAGGCCATCGATCTGGTATCAGGGAGGACAGAGTTAGACTGGTGCATTCCTCATATCCACCTACGGCATTACAGAGGTCCAGAGACAACGTTTAAAATTATTAAATCAAACAGAAATGTTAGTTTTCATTAGAGTCTGACTTATGTATTGTAAAAGCCAATGTAAAAGTCAGAATTTTATTTTCATGTTATTACTGACAGTATATAATTACCATAATGAAAAAGACCGCTGTCACAATGAAACTGAATGTAACAACCTAAAAATGAAATGTCACAATTGTAGCCATATTCTAACAAAAACTGGGAACACTGGATCTTTTTTGTCATCATTTTCATAGTGACAGAATTTTCCCAACCAGTACTGCACAATATCTCAAAAGGCCAGAAAACTGATACACCTGATTGGTTGAAACCTGGAAATCAGAGGACACTAATCCATTGCTGCTGTCTGGGTTCTGGCCAGGGTTGCCATGCCTGCGTAGTCTAAGCATGTTTGGATTTATTTCTAGTAAGTTTAATTTTAGAATTTGCAGCTTCTATATTTCTTACATTTTTTTCCTCTAACAAATCTTGAGCTATGTAATATTATACTGTCCTCTGAAATACTCTCAATTATATTTAAATATTGTCTACTGTATGGATCAATGTTTTTGATATTTATAATACCAGTTAGTTTTCTGACAATATGTCTTGTCATAATAAAAGGGGCAATCCCAGCTGACACTGAGGCAGGGTACACCCTGGACAGGTGGAGTCTATCACAGGAGAGACATGAAGACAAACAATCGCACAGAACCTGGAACCTTCTTGCTGTGAGGCGACGGCGCCAACCACTGTGCCACAATGCCGCCCTCTGCTTTTCCCTTAATCTACAAAAGCAGAACATTTGCTTCTCAAAGCTTTTATGCACAACACATATAATGGGTAAATATGTTTTCATAACCTGGACATCACCACTCTGAAAGGAACATGTGTAGGAATCCTGCAAATATAGTCAATAATAAGGAGCCAAACAGTTCAGTATTTGACACAGCACTCAGGAATCTAGAGGAAGATGTATACGAACATATTGAGTAAGAGGTAAGATCTCTTTCCTGTATACATTAGCAGCTCTAAACATGTCACAACCATGGGGACAAGCCATGTTATTCAGATACCATATATATAGGATGGACTCGCTCTGTTTCAGAGTTCTAGATAAAGAAGTTTCAAATTCCTTTGAAATTATTCAAGTTTTATATATATCTATATATTTATCATTAGCAAGTTTGCTCAAGGAACTTGTAAGAACTGTAAATGCATATTGACTCAGGTTTCATACACAGCATCATCAAGTCATGCATAGAGCAACGAGACTGAGAACACAACGGCTACATAACATACTGATACAGATCAAGTTGCTGCATGGAGGTGTGTTTGTGAAATATTAAAATCACATTTCTTCTTAAAAACAAAATGAGTAAAATAAAATAAAACCAATGCTTCAGTGAGAACTCAATGAATTAAGGAGTATTTACTGATGAATAAAGAAGGATATTCATGGAAACCTATTAATTAACTTATACTGTCATCAGTAAACTGTTCGGGCACTGAACTCTGTTCTGTCAACAAAAGATATTATATTCAATATGCTTGTCTGCTACTATACCTGACTGAAGTCAATTTGAACTCTTAGACATTGATTAAATGTCATTTTATAAACAAAAACAGGAAAAAGGGAGAGATGACATAAAAAAAGAACAGAATGCAGCTGTAGAATGGGAGACATTGGTCCCAGATTCAGTCCTGCTTTAAACAAGAAACCAGGCCCCGACATCCTTTAAATGTCCGCGAACACCTCACTCCTTTTCCTCCCCCAAGTACTTTACACTTTCCATCCTGTCCATTAAAAGGGTTGCACAGAGCATAGCAGTGTATGTAGAGTGTGGGTATGTGTGTAAATTCAGCTATGTGTACACACAAGTGCTGCATTTAAGAGTGAAAACTGAATGTCCTGGGTTACTTGTGGAATTTCTGAAGGTAAAGGGTGGAGTCATCAAACAGCGGGTTCTTCACTTCCATCTCCCCTGTCTAAAGGAGATAGAGGGGAGAAAATTCTTTAACAGAGATGATTATGTTCAGACTGCACATTGAAATTTGATTTTGTATACTGTATCTACAGTCATGGCCAAAAATACTGGCACCCCTGCATTTCTGTCAGATAACACATCACTTCTCCCAGTAAACTGTTGCAATCAGAAAGTCTTTGGTATTCTCATGTTTATTTCTTTTGTTTTGCATTGGAACAACACAAAAAGCAGAGGAAAAAAGCTAAATCTGATCCATTCCACACAGAACTCCAAAAATGGACTGGACAGAATTATTGACAGCCTCAACTTAATATTTGGTAGCACACCCTCTGGACAAAATAAGTGAAATCAGTCACTAGTGTTGCTGGGAAAGCAGAGGCATATTCAGATGTATACAATGGCGTAATTAAGTGGCCCTGTGTTGGCTCGCTATAGCCCATGGAAAAGCAAACTGGTTCCCAAGTTGAACCAGCTCCAAACTGGCTGTAGCACCAGCTCAGAACTAGCTCTTAGTTCGTGTTGGTCAAAAAGGGATACGTGTGTCTGTCACTATGAGAAACATGTTTCACATTGCACATTTGAACCACTGTTAATATGTAAAAATCTCTCTTTGGCTTGAATTAATATTATATTAAAATTAATGGTATTCGGTCCTTTGCCATAATTTTATTCTTTAGTCTAGTTAATGGCTTCCTACATGATTCAGCATTGTGGAGGATTATGTTCTAATGATATACACAGTATAAAAGTGGAGATAAGTTTACTCACAGGTGCCAAACCAGGACATTCATACACTGTGAAATCGCCATCCTCATTCTCCTCATCTGTTGATGCTCCTGAGTCAGGAACTTTTGGCTCATTCCTGTGTCTGAAGACATGTCACACACACATCACACAAAGAGTCACAAAATATTCAGAAGACAGCACACATTCACAAGGCAGAGAGGGCAGAAAGGGACAACAGACAAGGGGGCAGGTGACAGGGCATATCTGGGCAAGGAGGATGACTCACTTCTCCAGGGACAGCATCTGCTGCTTCTGGTGCTGGTAATGGTACATCTGGGCACTATGGGCCAGCTTCTTGTCCCCAGGCTGGAACACCCCCAGAGGCAGAGAGGACATGAGAAGGTTAGTGCTATTCATCCACATCCAGTTGACATTCACTGTGCGGCATGCACCTGTACTGTACGTGTAAGTTCCAACAGTGCTGAAAGAACAGGCGCATTTGTCCTTGTGGGTGTGACACACATGCAGCAAGGTTACTGTAACAACTAGTTCAAAGCTGCAGTAATTCTCTTTATGGTGATTCTTCATGAACAAAATGTAAGCACATCTGCCATTATAAAGTTGTTATTGTGAATGTGTTAGCAATTGGGTATCTAGTTACACATCCGGCAGACAATAAGCAACATTTTATCACTTGGAGTTGTGCTTTTGTCCATCTGATTAACTGAAGTCCAATATTCACTTTTAGCCAGCCTCTATCAACTCCTCAGAAAATCTAGCATTGTAAGTGCTAAATTCTCCACTATGATCTATTAGCTACTCACTATTGTTGTCAGTCTGCTATTTGGTTCTGGGAAGATATTGAACAATGGGTTTATCAGAGCTTTTCTTATTTCCTGAAACCTGCTACCTCCTGCAGGTGCTCCATCAAACCAAAAACAATGAGCTAAAAGAGGCTAAAACGCAACATAAGGCTGACAGGAACTGCGTTCAATTGGTTATTCTCTGTGGGTTTGTCACTACAAGTGAATCCTTTCACATTTCACTGTGGTCATTTGATTCATACATCTTAATAATTCTCCATTAGCACAGCTAACTGTATTGAAAGTACTTTTCTGAATAAGCACATATCAAAATATCAGCTTTTGAACAACCTACACTGAAATTAACTTTTGGATAAAATCTTAACATGTATAGTTTTGCTGGACATATTAAGAAGTGCTTTTCCCAGGGTTTCCTCCACCTGCAACTAAACTGCACTAGAAAGAATTTGTACTAACCAAACTGTCAAAGGTTTGGGGTCTGAGCAGTCCATATGGAGGGTAGTCTACCTTCTTAGTTAGATGCACACCTTTCTGCAACCTGTAAGAGAAAAGTGGCAACACACAAATCAGTACAAGAGGTACACACTACTTGATTTTCTGATGTTTTGAATGTTTTGAATGAAGTC
>NW_018127920.1:3189819-3190381 GCF_001952655.1 Monopterus albus | reverse complement strand
AGTATCTACTCAGTGTCTATTAAAAGAGATGCAACTGAGTTGCATTGTGGGTATTGTAGGATCCAGCATTTTGAAAGCAATGTCTCAGCCTCTGCTACTTAGAATTTGACAATTCTTTTAAAAATCGGTCCCTCACAGGTTTTATGGATGTACAATAATTAATTAGTGCAACACCCTTTAAATTATAACACTAAATGCTAAAGAACTAGAATCAAATGATTACAGTAGCTGATATCAATACAAGTGTTTTTTGTGATGTAATTCTGGGACAAGTGGTTGCTTAATTAATGAGTTAATTTTGATAAATGACTGGTCTTTAGTTGTTTTAAAGAATTCTCTGGTTCCAGATTCTCAGATGTGGATGTTTACTAGCTTGCTGGTCAAACTGCAGACATCGCCTTGGGTTATAGGATTTTTAAGTCACTTTTCAAAGACCACTTAATCAATTTAACTGAGAAAAGAATCTGTAGATTCACCAGTGATTAAAAATATTTTAAATTGCAGCGCTGAGCTGGAGTTGAAAAAGGAAATAAATCTGCATATCAATTCCTGAAAGGGAAAG
>NW_018127920.1:3141429-3189783 GCF_001952655.1 Monopterus albus | reverse complement strand
CAGGAAAAGAGTAAATATGTTACCTGACCCAGCAGACCCCAGCTATGATCAAAACCAGCGAACCTGCTACGATGAAGATGCTACTCATGACTGTAAAGAAATACAGACATAGAGAATGTTGAACAGATCTGTAGGTGTCAGTGGAAGACATAACCCCTGACTGAAAGCTCGTGAAACCTGTTAGTAGCTTAGTGTTGAGGTCATTTTACTACACTGATCTGCCATGAATGTTGTGTAGTTTTAAACTCAAGTCAAGCTGGGTGTTGTTCAAAAGATGTGTGTGTGTGTGTGTGTGTGTGTGTATGAGCGAGAGGAACATAGCCCTTCCCTCTTCCAAACAAAGAGCAAAAATACAGTGAAAAGGCAAAGCAGGATGCTCTGCGTCAACCAGTGGGGTTACGCCAGGTGACGGTAAAGGGGAGCATGGGGTGTACCAGTAGTTTGGACACTGGTAACACAGCTATAAATACGGGCGTCATCCTGACAGACTACAGTGCTCTGAACGAGATGTAGCTGCCCTGGTCAGATATCAAGCATTTACATCGCATCAAAATCCGCTCATTACTTTGAGTTATGCTGTTAACAAACAAACCCGGGCAAAAACATAACCCCCACCCTTGGTGGAGGTTACAGTCCTGAAGGGCTGTCATAGTATTTTCCCCACCTCAAAGTTGAAGTAAATAAAAGTATACTTGTAGCAAAAATAGTTGTTCTGTTAATGTTATGTGTGTGTGTGTGATATACAGTACAAGTGTGATACATTCCTGGGAAGTTGTAAGATTACAGGTAAACCTTCCTCCCTTGTGCTTCCTGCTGCATTAAGATACAAGACTTGTACTGTACATAACATGATTTTGTGTTGTACTAAGGTAACTGTGTTCTAGTCATAACAACTGATGAATGTTACATGCTTAGATACATCTTGTTGTGCCAGTGAACATTCAAACTTCTGAAAATAATGATAAATACAGTCATCAAACCAAGTCTCCCTCACCACTGCACTCAGGTAAGAACTACAGTTCTTTAAGCTCAAGAAGTACAAGTGCAGGTCGCAGATAAAGGATGGAAAAGACTTACTGATGAAGACATGGTCATTGGAGGGGTAGGGAAGGATGACAGGATCACTGAACAGAGTGGGGGTGTGGTTTGTGGTGGTGGTGGTGGGTGTGGCTGTGCTGATGGACTGGCTCGCAGGTTGCTCTGTGGTGGGCGTTCTGTGGGCGGGGCCGGGCTCACTGAGCTGCTTGGATATGGGGTTAAAGACATCCTGTGAGGGTGGAGCTGTGATAAGGAACAAAATAATTTTTGAGTCATACATCACCAAAGATGTAGTGGCAAATACAAATATGGGTAAAGTAGTGGCCTATCAACTACCTGGCAGCCTGGTCTTAGTCCTCTGTTCACTGATGATAGCGGAGAGGAAGTCAATCTGTTCATCCAGCTCAGGGTAAGAGCTCATCCTACCTGGAGGAACACAAAACCAGAATCCATCACTGCCGCTGACAAAACACAGTTGGCGCACCATAGGTGAGTGGGAGTGCACATCAACTATAAAACTTCATATGGAAAAAATACACCAGATGTTATTTTACTCCCCCACATAAATGCTTCACTCATAGTAGATCAACATCATTACAAACCCAACAACCGCTATTTAAAGGGACATTCAAGAGATTTAGTACAGCACTTTCACAAGTCTCCCACATTTGTGGAAGACCTATGACCCCACAGAATACTGAAACAGATGTCAGCCTTTAAAAATCTACAATATGTTGACTGAAATGTAGTCCTTGCTTAAGTGTTAATGTGAAGAACTGGACCCTCGAGTCTTCAGGAGACTAGGAGATTTTAGGCTCTTTTCTCTCAAGGCATGCAGGCCAACCACAGCAGTTTTTACGTCCTTTGGGGCAGGTCCAAGTCAAGTTTCTTTTAGAGCAAGTAGTGAGGCTATGCATGGCCTGCCTGAAGCTGTTTAATGTGTTCTTATTGCTCCATTTTACAAGGACAAACCTTGATACTAGTTTAACTGAAAGTCAAGTAACATTATAAGCAGTCAAGTATAACAGTAGTTAAATCAAAGTCATGGCTTATGTCTTCTGTTTTATGACTCAGACTAACCAAAACTAACAGTATTCTTAAATGATTGGCATACAGAACATCTTTTCTTCTTAAAAAAACAAAACATTGAGTCACACAGATTAACCGATATCCACTCTATGATTCTGCTGCTGTTGGAAATTTGAGTGACTTATCTTGCCCATTTACTAATACTGCTGAGGATCAAGTCAGTGGATTTAAAAAAAAAAGATAACACCTCCTCCATGTGGCATAAAAACTAATAGTCTTGACTGTTTAAATGTGTGTGCTCATGTCACCTCCACCCCCTGTGATCCTGTGCTGTACTGCAGAACACCATCACACTGCCTGGGAGCTTATAATGCTGATGAGTGGGAGGAAGTTACATGGGCATGAGAGCGTGATGTGTGTGTGTGTGTGTAGGTGGGTGATGGTGCGTGTCTTGGAAAAAGCAATAGCAAGGAGTGTGCCTGTATGTGTGCAACATACATTCACTGGCCACTTTATTAGGTACACCTGTACAACTGTATGCAATTCAATGCAACAATTCCACCTTAACATCTGTGTTTTTTTTAATAGAGGTCATAGTTAAAGGTGGTGTTGTAGTGGACTACATCATATTTAAAGATGTCTCTATACTTTTGTCATCCCCAGCTACATACATGAGAGGGTCAGAATATTAGGAAAACCTCTGAATATAATATAGTCCAGTACAACACCACCTTTAACTATAACCTCAATAATAAATATATAGTTTATACATTTATGACAATTTCACCAAAAACTGAAACATCTTGAGCTTCATGAACACAGGTGTTAAGGTGGAAGTTCTGCATTGAATTGCATACACATGATGCTCTGAGTTTCTTTTCCCTCCCCTCCTGCTCTGCTCCTCTCCCCTCCCCTCTCCTCTCTCTCCCTATGCTTCTATATGCCACCATTACACATCACTAACTGTGTGTCTCCTCTCTCCCGTAGTGTGTCCTCTCTCTCTCCCTGTACCTTTCTGCAGGTTGCCCTGGCCCTGGAGCTCTATGTTTCTGATGAGCAGTCACCAGCCACATCGACCTGATCAGTGTTTGATTGTTGTGTCTTGTTGCTTTTCTTCTTTTCTCTCTCCTCTATCCACTCACCCCAACCGGTCGAGGCAGAAGGCCACCTACCAAGACCCGGGGTCTGTTGGAGGTTTTGTCTGTTAAAGGGAGTTTTTCCTCCCCATTGTCACCAAGTGCTGCTCAAGGGGGATTTGTTGGGTTTTCTTCTATAATAATAGTGATAATAATAGTAAAGTCTAGACCTTACTTTGTCAAGTGTCCTGAGATGACTTTTGGTGTGATTTGGCGCTATACAAATAAAACTGAACTGAATAGTTCATCATCAGAAAAAATTACCGTAGACAGACACATAAAATCAAAACTACGATTTGATAAGAAGTACATTTGGGTGCTCTGCTTTCAAAAACGTTATCTTTTACATTTCCCAAAACAAAGTCAGGAAGAAAGGTGGCACTCTTTGATCAAAAACCGCAAAAAACAAAAACCACCCAAACAAACAACAACCCATCTCACTTATCAATCATATACAAGATTATACTGTATAGTATTAATAATCAATGGCCTGAAATGCTGCTGATTCATTTCAGCACAAAGCATGTGTGACAGCACTGAGTTTTCTCTTTATGAAGGACACATTATGTGAACATCAGTGAACAGAAACACCTGCAGCTGTACACATCAGGGCTAATCCTCCACTTCCAAGCACCCCCCCTCAGAAATCTACAACTTTCTTTTTGTAAACAAAAAGAAAACAGACAGGCTTTTGTTTACTAAATCCTAGAGTATGGTCAATACAACATACTGTACTGACCACTTTGTTGGAGTCTCAATCAACAAACTGTCTGATTGAATTTTTGACCAATAAGAGGATGTTTAAAGTATTTGCGGAGCACAGCTAAAAGAAAAAAGTGGTGGAGTCTTTGTTAGTATATGCCAACCTTTCATAACAATATTTTTGATTTGTTTGGAGCAGTGGTTTAAACCTGTGACAAAACACATTTGGGATAGACTTGTTTTTCTAATTTTACTTGCCAACAGTTTGTCTCTGGATGTTTCTTTTGCTTTCTTCCAAACGTGCATTGATTAATTTCTAAAAACAGCCCGGCCCTCTAGTTTTTAACAGTTGAGGAAAGTAATTGAGGACTATTTTTCGTGATGGATTAATCCACATTTGGTCTTATATAGCGAGTGTTTGGAGCAGCAGGATGATGTTTGTGGGATTAAAAAGATTTTCTAAATGGATCTGACCAAAATATATATGTTGTTTAGTAATTTGGATTACAATGACCGACTTATTAATAACCATATAACTGGCCACACTGAGGACCTAGTACCGACCTTTAGCGAACTTAGCAGAGTGAGGAGCGTGCCTCCTCTTGATGACACAGCGGCCATGGGAGTCCTCTACCAGAGGCTGCAGACAGGGGCCACAGCGGGAGCTGCCTGGTTGGCAGAAGTGTCGTCCTGCTTGGGCACAGTCTAAACTCCGAGGGCAGAGATGAGATCCTGTGGAGAAAGACATAACACACAATTACAGAATTTTTGTGTTTATATTATTCATTTTCAACCCAACAGCTCAAAATTTTAATATTACATTTTTAATTAGAAATGTTTTAAAACCAAATTCAATTTTCTAGTTTTCTTTTACTGATGTTTTTACAGGAACAGTTCATCATTTACAGAACATTTGATGGTTGATCAATACCACCACCAGCCACTCAGCCTGACAACATTTTCATTAGCTGTAAAAGCACAACCCTAATAAACGCTCACACATTCAGAGACTGAAGCATCTGATGACGTGAACCAAGACCTATGATCAGGAACTGTTGATTTGCATCAAGTTGAAAAGGGTTACACAGTCATCTCAAGGAGTTTAGAGATTGATCAGTCCACAGTCAAAATGTCTGCAAATAGAGATGATTTGGTTTTGTGGAGGACATGTTGTGCTGCTGTCGTTCATTTCTTTTGTCAGATGATACATTTACAACAATCATAAGTAGTAGTAAACACTCATGTCTTCACAAGTATTAAATTCTTTGGGACATTAACAGAACCAAACATTTAGCCACAGTGTATAGGAAAGATATCCATCACTCCTATACACTGTGGAGAGGCAGAAAGCATGTGAAGTGTCAAACATGTTAAATGTCTGTTTCATTTTCAGTTTCTGGTGCGTGGCGAGTCGTTCTCTTGACGCTAAGCTAAACAGTCTCTTGACTTCTGCTCCACACTGGATCTATTCTGACCATGAGTGATACCAACTTTGTACTTGATGCTTCCATTGTTGAGATGTATGCAACATGGACTCTGTAAAGCATATATCATAGAAACCACTGTGAGCCTCCAAAAGCTTTCCAAATAACATGTGATTTTACATACATTAGTTCAGTCTCTTGTCTGTGAGACAACACTAGGTACGTAGGTATTAGGCCTGGCTACTGTACAATACGTAATTGCATCTACTCTAGGGCAACAGACTGAAACAAACTATCTGCCTATTCATTTGTGAATGCCATGTTTTCTGTACATGTGTGAGGCTGTGGGTCTGTAGCATACACACAAACATGAGACAGAAATCTTTTCTTCCAACTAGCTGAGAAAAATACACACACATTTCCCAAAGTGTTAAACTATTCTTAAACGTCTTAATACTAACCTGCTAGTCTTCTTTTGTCATTATATTCAAATTACTTTAATCTCACTGATGACATTTTATATTTAACTCCTTTCCCTTTTATCTTAAACTCTGCACTATTTTAATTTCATTAAACATTTTAAATATTGTATTCAATTTTGTAAGTATGATTCTATATAAAGCACTTTGAGCTGAACCACATCTTATTGTGCTTTCAGTCTTTGTATCATACATCATAGTCTCCTCAGCCTTGTAATATCACCTTAATACTGCGATCTACTGTATAGAATTAATTAAAGCACATAAGACTTCAGTGTGTTTTGAAGGAAGCCTATATAAAATGGGATTAGATATCCTCCATGCCCACAGTACAGTGCTCGCAGTAAGAATCACAGAACTGCTGCATGTGCTTCCCCACGGGGAGTATTTATTGCACTTGTTGATTTGGTGTGATAGTGCATCCATTTGCTCCTCGCAGCGTTTTGTTAACAGAAGACATCCGAGTGCCACACTGGTCTGGACAGTAGCATAGACCTGGACCCTTCATCCTGCATAGGCTCTGGTGCTCCTGATGCCACAGGGAATAGAATTAGATGCAGCTATCTACAGTATATTACCCTCTCTAGCTTCGTTGTCAGAGCTGCACTCGTGTGTCTCTGCTACAGGGAACCTAGACACTGGTTGCCATGACAACTTCCATTGCTACTGAGAAGGTGACATCATCGAAGAATGAGTCATTGCACGAATGTACAAGTCAGGGATGGAAGGTTTGTTTCTGGCTGGTGTATCGAGATGAAAGAGGCAGGGAGGAAAATGTAAAAGACTGGTATTCTAAAATATGGGTCCTTTCACATATGCATAAAATGGGAAAAGAGCCATTTACTATGGAATTATGGACGATTATAACCAAGACGTATTGTAACCAACACTGCTGAGTGCAAAGCTCCTCAGCATTCACAGTTATTACAGACATTTGTTTTTACAATTTGACATATTTTCAAGAGATTTGTTTTTGCACAACAAAATAAGCTTCTTTTTTTATATTTAATACTCTTCCCCACTGCAATATAATGTGGGCCCCTGTGTCGAGTGAATGCTCCTTGCTGCACTATGATTAATGCCATGACTGAACACCTATTACACAGACATAATGGTACAAAAGCAGCAACTAATCTATGCAAAGCTTTACAACTGGGTGATGGAAAGCAGGATGCACTGGGACTATATGCACCTCTGTTTCTGTCAGCCTCAGCATCCTGTGTGCGAGATGAAGGAGCTGCACTTAGTTCATTTCCAGAACCAAACTCAAAGATTAAAAAACAAAACAAAAACAAACAAAAACACTTTAGTGATTGCAATGAAAGATCACTTTGCTTCCAACTTGTGTAGACTCTTTCAGTTGCACTGCTTTAAATATTTCCTGACTAGAGGGCAGCTTTATCAAGGCTGTATGTACTAAACCTATTATTATTACAAGCTTTCTGTACTTCTGTCAGCAGCACTAATGTTCATTGAGTCTCTGAGCACCAGTGAAATCCCCACAGCGTCAAACACACTTTCTTCTAAAGTCAAAGTTTCCTAGCAACCTCTTGTCCTGTGTTTGATCAAAGAAAATAACATGAACATGCTCATGCTCTCATTTCTCATTCACTTCATCTCCAGGCTGTGCTGAAGTGTAAAGTACGTCCTTAAAAGATTTGGACAGGATATGCCCGATGTAGGCTTTTTAACCCTTGTGCTCTGTTCGGGTCTGTGGGACCCGGAGACACATGTCACCTTAAAAACAACAATATATATATTTATATATATTGTTGTTTTTAAGGTGCCATGTCACCTTAAAAACAACAATATATATAAATATATATATTGTTGTTTTTAAGGTGACATGTGTCTCCGGGTCCAACAATATATATAAATATATATATTGTTGTTTTTAAGGTGACATGTGTCTCCGGGTCCCACAGACCCGAACAGAGCACAAGGGTTAAGAGCAGCACTGTTCAGGCATTATGTCCTACTCCATCCATCCATGTGTCAAATTATGTCTGACTCCTTCCAGCTCTGATGGGCAGCGCTGCAGGCAGGAACAATGGTTTATAATAATCCCATCACACACTTATGTTGTTTCCAGCTTGTTTTGCCACCTCCAAGTGCCAATAAATAAATAAACAATTACTGTAGCTTTAAAGTCAATGTGAAATTTGAACTTTCCTCCTCCTTTCTGTGAGCAAATATAAACTAACTTTGATGATACTAGAATGCTGTGCATGTTCCCCACTTTGTTAAAAGAAGAAATTTGTTTTGGATGGATTCGGGGTCTCAAACGTCTTGGCGATTGGTTGTTTGACTTCCTGGTCCCAAGAGACACGTTACTCTACAGTGGCTACTGGCTGAACAAATGTCACATGTAATTGTTCCTCAAGGAGGGTTTTCCTTTTTTCACATGGTGTTGGTTATCTTTACAACACAACATTAGAGAGGACCCACTGCGCTAGACTCACAAGCTTCCACTCAGAAAGTAGACATCAGCTGGATTAGCTTGCTGACCTTATCAATGACTCCCACTAGATGGGACTTTTCATATTTTAGAACCTGCTGAGTCAATGCAGTTCCTGCACACTCGGTGCTGTGTGTGTTTGCTAGTGTTAGCCTTCTCTTGTGGTCCATTTGCGGTAATGCCAGATGACCAGACAGTCAGCTGTTTTGTTTGTCAGCCAATCAAGAGCATACTGTATCACAGAAGCCATGGTAGAGTTTGCAAGTAGCAGTTAGCATTTTTCACATTGATTGAAGAACATAATAAAAAGTATTTATTTCTACAGGCCTACATGAACTTACAATCAAATGTCAAACATTTAAGCTTTTGATGGATGAGAATCACATGGATGACACATTTTTGAGGCAATATTTCCATCACCAGGTTTTGAGCTCTGGCACAGGAAGAAGATGTCCCACATCTTAACCCCACCTACCGCGCTCTGATTGGCTTGGTTGTTTTTCCAACTAGTGGACAAAGCGGTCAGTGATCATGACATCAGGGGGCAGATATATAAATGATGGTTATGCACAAAAAACATAATTTCCTGCCATTGTGTGGTTAGGTGTTGTCAGTTTGCCTGATTATGTTGTGTGTGTGTGTGTGTTTATGTACCTCTGTAAAATTTCAATCAAAGAGATAGTTGAAGTAATAGATGAGTGATAAACATCATTCTCTCTAACATAGTGATCTTCTCTAACAGTGATCAACTAAAGCTGAAACAGTGCTATGGCTAACTACAACTATACTTAATCATCTTTCACACATAAGAATGGTGATTAGATTCAAGATATTTATTTGCCATTTATGATTACTGCCTTCTCACCACGGTGAAGGGTCAGAAAAGACTCTTTGTCATAGATTAATGGTATTGGCACAACAAATAGCCACAGCTGTGGGTAATGGTCATGCATAACACCACCTGGTCGGTGGTTTTGGACAGTCTCACTGGCATGACCAATAATTAATTAATTAATTAATTAATTAAATAAATAAATAAATAAAAGAGAGAGAAAACACACATATATATGGATATACACATGTTGATATTGAAATACTGATAGACATGCAAAAATCTGTCCAATGTTCTAATCAATTTACTAGTTTGAATTTCAAAAAGATAAAGAACATTTATTTTATTCCTGAAGCTTATTTTTTTCTGATGCCCTTCAACATGGTGACAAATCCCTGACCAAAGCTTTGGTGCTTTTAAGAAGTGTCATCTTCACCTGAAAGACATCTTGCCTTATACCAGGGACAAGACAGGATGAGACACCAATACTATACAAGAACCTTAAACAATACTGCGTTCTACTTCTGATCCACATCCTGTGAAATTAAGCAGTTCCATCAAGCTGTGGCTTCAAGTCAAGGCTCACAGGCACTGCTCTTAAAATAGATGGCTAGGAATGAGTTCAGACACAAAAATAGAAACCTTTAGGAAGCATCTGTCATTACACTCTGATCAATGATCATCACAGGACTGTATCTGAGTCACTCATCTTATTAAATATTGGGCCACTGGGTGTCAGTGGATGATGATGAAGTGTATTTTAATGGCACATCATTGTTATAGCACTCTGTTGCCTACTTAACCTATCAGTTGTTTAAGCATAATGTCTATTTTCAAACCTGTGCAGTTGTAGCACTTCAAACTAAGTGATCAGTGTGGACTCCAGTCAGCTGAATGCCAATATCTCATCTAAAGCTTGTTCCATTTCTTTGCTGTGTTGAGGTAAAGTGACAATCAGCAGAATGGGAAAATCATGCTTGAAGGCAGAGAAAGGCTCCCATCACTAAGCAGCTTTGACAGTAACTGTGGTGGAAATGTCAGGCAATGAGGAGGTGTGTCCTTGGAGCCCTTACACTGACACTGCTGCCATTTAAACACAGGCAACAGGGTGCAGAGATACAGAGGTGTTGCATGGCCCTGATTACTGTCTGCAGACAAAGTAGCTGCACATAGTAACTGCTGTGCAACATTTCATGCAAATGCTGTTTCAAGTGCCACACATTTAAGCATGAATTTCTTTCCAGCCTGCAAATGTCTCCACACTGGACTGAACACTCAGTATAGAGATGTCAGTATTTCCTGAGAACTCTCACCACAATCTGTAAAGATACCTGGAATATTCAGGGGCTTTGAACCATGTGTGTGCTTTAGTATTCAAGGGGATTTGCATATTGAATAGACTGGCTTCAGAAAGTATTCTGACCCTTTTACTTTATGGTGTAGTAAAAGAACGCCTGAAGCTTTTGTTGATCAAAGGATCAATGTGTAATCTGTGGTGCCACAGCAAAGAGTCTGAAAGATGGACACATTTCTAAAAACTTGTTTTCATTTTGTCATAGGTTATTAAGTGTATGTGAAATATGGCTATTTTATCCATTTAAAATGAAATCTACAACACAATCAAGTGAAGTTGTCTGAACACTCTCTGAAGCCACAGTGTGCCTTTAGCCTTCAGTATGACTTTAGTCTTTGGCACTGAAAAATAAAGCTTGGCATTGAAAACAAAACCATAACTGAAAAAGCAAACACTGGCACTGATGTATTTGTATTGGGGAAAAAAAAAACCCACTGGCATAAAAAGACAGGGCATACAAGGGAGCAGTACCATCCAACTAACACCCAATAGCTAGCATCTTGCACCCCGCTGTTATGTGCTGGATTGTCTCAGGGCCATCTTTGCACAGCCTGCACCTGGGGTCCTGTCTGGTATGGTAGACACCGGCCTCTATTGATCTTGTACTTAGAGCCTGTTCTTGTGCTGCCAGGATTAGTGCCTCTGTGCTCTCTTTCAGTCCAGCTTTGTCCAGCCACTGGTAGGATTTTTTTTATATCAGCCACTTCTACTATTTGACGCTGGTACATACCGTGCAGAGGTTTGTCCTTCCATGAGGGTTCCTGCTCTTCCTTCTCTTGTTCCTCTGGTTTCTGTTGCCTGAGGTATTCACTAAGCACATCATCACTCAGGGCCATCTTCCTGATTTATTCATGGATCTTTGTTGTTTCATCCTGGATAGTGGCTCTGACGCTCACTAATCCTCGGCCTCCTTCCTTCCGCTTAGTGTACAGTCTCAGGATGCTGGACTTGGGGCGAAACCCGCCGTGCATTGTAAGGAGCTTCCTTGTCTTGATGTCAGTGACCTCTATTTCCTCCTTTGGCCAGCTTATTATGCCAGCGGGGTACCTGATGACTGGCAGGTAGGTGTTAATCGCCCGGACTTTGTTCTTTCCATTCAGCTGACTTCTCAGGACTTGCCTCACTCTCTGCAGGTACTTGGTGGTTGCTGCTTTCCTTGTGGCTTCTTTATGGTTCCCATTTGCCTGCGGAATCCCAAGGTACTTGTAGCTGTCCTCAACATCTGCTATGTTGCCTTCTGGAAGTACAGTCCCCTCAGTTCTGACTACCTTCCCTCTCCTCGTTACCATTCGGCCACACTTATCCAGGTAGTCAGTATCCGTAACCACTCTTGGTTATGATCTGGCTGAGGGGGTTCAGCCCTATGCAGAACAGCAGCGGGGACAGAGCATCTCCTTGGTAGATACCGCCCTTGATGTTGACTTGTGCAATTGGCTTGAAGTTGGCCTCTAGGGTTGTTTTCCACATTCTCATTGAGTTCTTGATGAAGGCTCTTAGAGTCCTGTCGATGTTGTACAGTTCCAAGCATTCCAGGATCCATGTGTGAGGCATTGAGTCATAGGCTTTTCTTGTAGTCATTCCAGGCAGTGCACAGGTTGGTGTGCCTAGTCTTGCAGTCTCGAGTGACTACTTTATCAACCAGTAGCTGGTGCTTTGCTCCTCTGGTGTTACTACCAATTCCTTTCTGGGCACTGCTCATGTATTGAGCCATGTGCCTGCTCATCTTAGCTGCTATGATGCCTGACAGGAGCTTCCATGTTGTGCAGAGGCAGGTTATTGGGGGGTAGGTGGATGGTACTGCTCCCTTCTGAGGGTCCTTCAGGATCAGGACTGTCCGGCCTTCAGTTAACCACTCAGGGTGGGTTCCATCCATTAATAGCTGGTTCATTTGTCCCGTCAGATGCTCATGGAGTGAAGTTAGCTTCTTTAACCAGTAGGCGTGGATCATGTCAGGGGCTGGTGCTGTCCAGCTCTTCATACTTGAGATCCTCTCTTGGATGTCTGCCATTGTGATGGTTACTGGATCTGGTTCAGGGAGGTTGCTGAGGTCTGCTCTCAAGTCCACCAGTCATAAGACATTGTTGTTATGTGTTGCCTCCTTCTCCTTCCAGAATTGTTCGGTCTCCAGCCTTGGTGGGTCTGCTCTCCTGTTATTACCCTGCCACTGAGAGTACACCTTGGATGACTCAGTGGATAACATTTCTTTTTTCTCCTGGCTTCAACTTCTCTGGTGTACCTCATCAGCCGAGTGGCCAGGGCTGTGATCCTTTGCTTGGCAGTCTCTAAGGCCTCAGATATGGACAGTGTGTTGTACTTCTTAGGTACCTCTTACTTCATCACGCCTTTCTGCAGTTCCGATAGCTGACTAATTTCTCTCCTTGTTCTTGGTCTCCAGCCTCCTTCTCCATGGAGGATACTGCTCCTTATGGCCTTTGTTAAACTTACAGCTTGTATATCAGCTTGTTTGTCTCAGTAGGGATTGTTCTTGCTGCTGCATTCACATCCTCTAATAGACTTTCAGAAGGCACTTCACTTAGTCTTGGTAACTGGCCACGGAGGATCCAGGTGTCTATCTTGGTCATGAGCTTCAATTTCAGGTCAGTTGCTCTTGCATTAAGCTCATCTGGGCTTGTTATTGGGACCTGTTGTCCTGGCTACCCCTTGCCATAGCATTCATGTTGTACCTTGTCAATCTCTAGTTGTGATAGCAGGTGCTTCTTGCGGATGTTAGAACACTGAGCTACTAGTTGTTTCAGTTTTTTTTTTTTGATTAATTTTGTATTGTTAATGTTTACCTTTTCTTTTGAGTTACCGTGTTTCCTGGTCCATTGATGAGGGGGGTGGTTCAGCCAAAAGATTGGATTGAGGAAGCAGCAGGTTTAAATACCTCCCACTAGGCCTGAACTGCACCAAGTGCCCAAAATATAAGAAAGGGGGGAGTTTGGGAGAAATTTATTGTTTATTTGTTGGTAGTTTATGTTAGAACTTTATTTGTCAAGTTAAGTTAATTTCTTTATATTTAAAAGAAATATTTAGTTGCGAACGGACAAATTGTGTGTGTTATTGGTTTGGCCAGCCAATATATATGTTCCCTTGTGTGTGTCATTTGTCAGGTCAGTTGGTTTTGTTGAGGTATTAGACAGTTCATTTTGCTGTAGTTTGAGTTTCCTTATCTTTTGTTGACCTCTTTTAGGGCCCAATTTATCTGATGTTAATTTTGTCTTTTTCTTGCTTTTGGGTTAATAAAAAACCCTTTATTTTGAACTTTGAAAGCTGTGTCTTTTGCCTTACTGCTTGGTCCCTGACAATTCCTCAAACAGGGCAATGGCATTAACCTATACACATCACACACCATGAAACTGCATCCATCCACTTCTTACATTAAAAATCCATTAAATTATCCATTAATAATGATCCGAATAATGTGCTACAATGAAAATTAACTGACGTTTTGTAATCTATTAAGGTTGCAGCTGGAAGCATTATGTTTTTGGGTGGTCCATCCATCTATCCATTCTATTCTCGTGATAGTGATATGTCAGGAACATACAACAAGGGAATTTCTTCACATTTGGCACAAGTGTCCACTTTGACTCAAGAATGAACTGATTAGATTTTGGTGGTCAAAGGTCAATGGTCACCGTGTGCTCATGGCTGTCCCATTTCCATGAACCTGACTGGTTGGTGGAGGCATACAACCATGAAGCAATGATTCCAGTTCCAATATATTATCTACTTAGGGGTTAAAACAAATTTAAAATTGATTAACATGAATGCTAAAGGGGAAAGGGCCTGGTTTTTCAATTTCAATTAAAACTCATTGATGGCTTTCATAACATTTGACAAATTGTAATAATAACAATAATATTGAATTGATATGTTTAAGTCCCGCTAGGAGGAGTACCTATAATGTCAAAACATTTCACTTAAATCAAATGTCAATCTAATGTGCCACTAGATACAAAGTCAGGAATTCAGTAGGTCGTGAGAATGCCACAGATGTCATGTCATCATTCCAGCTGTTAGGTTATTTCAGTCTAACTCAAAGTGATGGGCCGACAGACCGGCATCCCTAACACAATAGAGGACCTAGTGTAAATCAGAGTGTTTATATGAGCTAAACTATTACTTGGACAGTGTCTGGTCATTCTGCCAAGAATACAATCAAGTTAGTCAACAATACCACAAGATAGTGCACACACCTTAAAAACTGCTGCTGCTGACTGTATCTACCTGGATGTAAATGCTTTTTATTTTATTTACAACGCATGCTGTTTTTCGTACTATAAACTAGTAGGCAAAGCTGGGAATGTTAAAACTTTTCACTTGAAAGCATGCATAGAAATGCCTATTGTTTAGCTAACCAAAAGGCCCTTTGCCAAGCAGAGCATCCTTAGCTTGCTGAACCCCTGCACAGCAGTGGAACAGAGCATCCGGGAGACTCTACGGCAGCAGTGGCCTCCTTCACACAACATAGGCCCTAATCAGGTTATGTGTGGTTTAATAGCCTAAATGGAATCCTGGTTTCAGCTAATCAGGGACAGCAGCCAAGCCAGAGGCCCAAGCCTCCACCTATTTTGACCCTTACTTAAATGAATGAGCTGATTTTTAAATGCTCCTTCCTTCAAGAGTCATCTAAGAGACTGTCCAAAATCCTTCAATTGGCAGCAGTTGATGGAGGGTAGAGTACCTCAACAAACGTTATGTAGCCAGATTATTTTGAACTATTTCTTGTGAGCCTAATGATCCAGCATGCACTGAATGATACCCTTCCCCACAGAGATAAATTAGCTTCACACACAGTGTCCTGTTGGCACAGATACTGACTAGAGCAACAAATGTGGATTCATCCACGTTTGTTGCTCAGTCACCAACAAATATTCTATTTGCTCTTGTTAAATGTTGTTTTAATAAATGCAGTAATCTGATAATTTGGGAAATTAGTCAGCCTCTTTTAAAAACACCACCATACATACATACATACATACATTTGTTTAGCCGTTCTAAAGATTTATGTCTTCAGTAGGATCTACTGGGTTTGAAGCTGAGAAACACAAACAGGGTAATAAAGGCAGAAAATTAAATGTAGGTCTATTTCATGGGATTTGTGGAATAAAAAAAAAACATCCAGAATAACACCAGCCTTTTCCTTTAAGAGGTCACAAGCCAACAGATTAGTAGGCTGAAGACCACTTAAAATAATTCTGGTTCTCCTTGTCAGACTATCATACCAAGATACAATTAAATGAGACTGCTTTGAATCTGTGCTCAATTATTTCTGCTTCCAAAGGACCCAAACCAGCAACCTCTTGCTTTCTGGACCAAGAAGTCTCAAATACCAAGATGGAAACCACTGTGATAAATCAATAGATACAATCGAAGTGATAGCAGGTGGTAAGAGCAAACACTGGAGAACCGCTGGGATTCTTATAAACAACCACTTGCACAGTAGAGAAGCACAGTTGTCCAGTCATATGATGTTTGTTCAGATGCAATGGAGATGGTTTACCTGCTATTACATGAGTCTGAACTATTCTGTCACACATTACAACTGACACTGCAGACCATCTTTCACCACATGAAATGGTCTTCCAGCTCAATTATGGAGAGCGCTTAAGCTCTGACAGCAGAAATGTGTTTCTGAGGACAACCAGACCACAGCCGCCTCCTCAGCTATGACACCAGCAACATAGCCACTGACACACCCTGAAAACATCTCGTTTCATCCATGTTTTTTCTGTCACTGAATCCATGTGATTTCTGCTGTATGCTCTCTCAGCCAGATGCACACATCAGCGGGTGGAAAGGCCTGGAATCCCCGTGCATCAATCTGTGATATGACTGGTCATGACTGCAATGACGCACAGGCAGAGTGTTAATATTTATATCCTCTGTCATTATACTAAATGTTCCTATGAGGACTATGACTCTTACTTCTTACTGGCTGTAACATAAACACAGGATTATAGTAATCTGTACTGTAACATTACTGCTTTCCTGCCCTCAATCATGTTAATATAATGTGCAGTTTAATATTAGGTATACATGGCTATACAACTGATAATTACTTTCAGACAGATTCGTCTAGGGCTGAAAGGATTTACTGATTAGTGGACCAGCACAAAAATATAAAGCAAAACAAGCAACTTGAGGACACAGCCCTGGGCTACTGAAAACTGTCATGGAAATGTTTCACTATATTCTGACATTTCATAGGCTAATCAATGATCGGATTAGACAGTAAAATAATTGACAGATTGATAAAAGAAATATCCAAAATTACAGCCCTTATTCACTAGATTATTTTGATGATTTAGTGGTAAATTGGTTAGTCTAAAAAAAAGATCCTAATGTACTGAAATTGCCTATTAGGATTTCTCAGAACATGAAGTACATGTTCTCTAGATGTCGTTTTTCCACCTAAACATATTCACTTTACAACTCTATAAACATTTGAGAAGCTGGACCCAGAGAAATGTTTTCAGTTGGTAAATATGCTCAGCTGAAAAAAATGAACTCATTTTAAACCTCAATGTCCTGTCATCTCACTTATTTTACAGTAAAGACACACTGTTTACACACTATGCATGTAGGCATAACCTCCATCCTTTGTTCAAATGTATTAAATCATTCTATTGGGGCTGCAGGTATTATTTTCATTACTGTTTAACCTGACAGCTATATTCTCAATAAACTGACTGTTTGGTCAGACCATTATAAAATGCCCATTATAATTTCCTCTGAAGGACAACTGGGAACAACTGTTTGTTTTCTCTTTTTTTGCTTGAAAACTATTAACCAATTAATACATAGTTGCTCAACTAAAAGCCCGATCACTTCAGCTCTACATCCTGCAACAAATTTAGACAATTTCAAATCAACAATGATAAATAGGCACACAACACAAGTGGCTGTATCTGCTAAACCAGAAGAGGTGATCAATACCACCAAATACCACGAGGTCATAAACTAAGATGATCTCTATTACTGTGTCAAATGCAGTACAGAAATACACAGAAAACGAATGTGTGCAGACGGTGACTCTAGTGTAACCTGCTGACTGACTGATACACAGTCACGTTACAACATCCCCATCGTTTCATTGAGGAGTGGGTTAAAGGGTGGTTCTCCTCGCACCACACTAGATGAATGTCACTCACCTGTCAGACAGGTGCTGAGCGCCAACAGGGCCGCAAACATCGCAGCCCGGCCGAGCAGCGGGGCCCGCATCCTGGGCAGAGCTCCCACGAACGACGGGAGGCACGGACACCGACCAAAGGAGGAGCAGGAGGAAGAGGAGGAGGCAGCAGCGGTGGTGGAGGGTAGTCGGTGCTGATCATCCCCCCATCCCCCGGTGCTCAGGGAGGAGAGGAGACAGAAAGCGAAGTAAATGACCAGGAAAAAGGGCAGTTTAGGAGGCTGCAGGCAGCAACAAGGATTATCCGGGCTCTGCTTTGTATTTGCCGCAGTGTCTGTTCCCTGCCGGAGAACTGGTGACTGCTCCTACTAATGGTGCGTTCGTCTGCCGAGCTGTAGCAAAGGCACTAAGGTCTGTGACGTCAACACGCTGCGGCTCCCCCCGCGTCACTTTCAGGTGCTGCTAAAGAGCAAAACGCCCACGTTTAAAGGGAACTCGCCACTACCTGGTAAAATGCCACTACAGGTGAAGGGATGTAGATAAATCCCCGAGCGACGTCCTCCTGCACCACATTTCCTATGGCACTGGGTTTAGGAGACAATTTAGAGGAACACCTTTATTTTTAAATAGAATATAGACACAGTGGGTAGGCTACTGTGCACCTGTGGTGTAGTGTAAATAAGTTACTCAAGTAATAACTACACATTAGCAGGGCACCTACTCGTACTTCTACTCATCTACATGCACCTGACAGCTAGTTATCCTACATGTTACTTTACAAATACAGATTTTCTAGAAAAACATATAGTGAACTTCTATGAGACACTGTTGTCGATTAAACTGCCAGTGTTTGCAGTACAAAACACTAAATACAGTCAGTCACAGGGACCATTTTTCAGCTAAGTAGCCTACTATAAACTACTTTTAGTTTACATTTGTCTGATACTTGCATACTTTCACATAAGCAACATTTTCAATTCATAACCTTTATTTATAGCATTTTTACCTTACTTAAAAATGATTGATTGACACAGTGATACAGTCCACTTCTACAAATGGTCATATTAGATATTGAAAGTGCTGACATGCTGGCCTAATGCATGGTGCCACACAGCAGCAGCTAGAACTGTACAGGTACTGTATGAAGAACCAGCCCCCCCCTCAAGTGGTTTCTTTTAAATCTTCACTGAAATTATTAACAGGTTCTATAAACCACAGACTGAAAACTACAAATTGTACAGAAATTATATTTAGAAGCTAAAAATTAAACAGCATTTTTTTGGATTTGTACTGTGGAAATAGCTGGTATTTGATAGACAAACATTTTTGTTTAGAATGCATTTTTAAATTAATATAAACCAAGTGTTTCCAAGGGCATGGGTTTGGTTTTTTTAATGACTTTCTTGCCAGACTGCCAAAATAAACTGTTGGGTATGTGCATTTGATCTCTATCAGTTTCCTCTTTCATGTGCACACAAAGAGCCTGAGTCTGTGAGGGGCTGTCTAAAGCATTCATCAGATAAGTTACCTCTCACATAGTTTCTCACTGAATTGAATGGGAAAGTGTGTTAAATGTTTTGACCCTTCACCAGTGCAGTTTCTGTACTGTGATGGACTTTAAAACCAGACTGAAAATCCTCAAACAAGTCACTCATGTGCAAATGGTCACATAACTGCTTTGCAGCAGCTTTTTTCAAAGATTTTAGAAATAAAGGGGAGATTGGATATTGGTCTATAATTGCCTAGAACACCTGGGTCAAGAGTAGGCTTTTTAAGTAGAGGTTTAATTACAGCAACCTTAAAAGTCTGCGGAACTTGGCCTGTTTAAAAGAGAGAGGTTGATCATATCTAATATGGACATGTTGATAAACATGGGTAAAATGTCTTTGAGCAGCTTGGTCAAGATGGAGTCTAAGAAACATGTTGATAATTTAGATGAAGAGGTTGTTGAGTTCTCAGGGTTCAAGCCTGGCCCGACCCGGGGCCTTTCTGGCATGTTCTGTGTCTGCGTGGGTTCTCTCCAGGTACTCCGATCCCAGAACCAGCACCCACAGGTTCGGCATCCAGAGGTTTCCAGTCTCACCAGCTACCAAATATATCAGTACAAGCTCCACGGCACGTTGAGAGCAAACGTAGCCTCATGCTCTACCCAATCAACAGTCAAGTAGCTTCCCTCAGCTTCCTCATGTTGGTAAGGAACAAAGCACCCACTTCTGTTTACCTAGCCTGCTAACTGTGGGTCAATTAAATGGGATGCAGCTGTTACTGTATTATTGTATAGTTTTGTCTGCTGTCCTAGTCAGGGCTCCATTGTAAAAGGTTTCTAAACTCAGTGGTATTCCCCTGGTTAAATATAAAAATCTGCTTAACAAGTCAGAATATTCTATGAGCAAGGCCAGAAACATCCAGGAAAAATCAATAGGCTGTTCACTCTGACTACTCAACTACTTGGGGAGTCTGAGTGAAATGGTGATTTCTACAGTCTGTTAGCCTGATCTTATGGTTAGTTAAATTTTTAAAAAAAGTGTGTGTGCTAAAGAGAATGAGCAAAATTGATTTGTAAGTGGAACAGTCACACACACACCTACTATTCCTTGAGTAAAAACAACAAACACCACGAAGACTGATATTTCATCAATAATGATTTATTATCAATAACAAATATTTGTATCTCACTATAGTAAAATAAATCTAAAAGTAAACGGGACAAAAATAAGTGATAAATAAATAAAATGGGCTGGGGAGATAAGCAGAGGCACTGATGGAATTATAGAAATAAAAATTACACTGCGGTGATTCGCTGGTCCATAGAAGAATTTATACATAATATACACAAAATATCTTTTTAAAGGGGTAAACATGAAATAATATTACTCACACCAACACAAAGCAAGTCAAGTCATAAAATGTCAGTGTGTACATCGAGACAGTTAAGGAACTGTAATGCAAGATTGAAGGGAAAAAACCTTTAAGACTTTAACTCATGTGGTTCAGTAAAAAACTAACAAGCATTCTGGATGTTGTCACACTTGATTTGTGATGACCTCACTGAGTCTCACTAAATGCTCCTCAACTGGGGTGTTCTTGCAACTTGCCATGTGTTTATAACACACCACTAGGGGACTCGAGGCCATTCACTGTGCTCACAATTATACCAGGTGAAGAGAAAACGGTGTGGAACCTGTGTGGTTTGAAAGCTCAGAGTTAGCTGAAGATTTCCTGTAAGATCCAAAAGGTATGAAACTTGTTCAGAACAACACCAGAGCCCTGCTCAGTGAAAATAACGTGCCGAGTGATTACATGCCTGAAACCTGTGGAAACTGAAGACTGTGATTAAATTTGAAATAACAAAATAAAACCAAACAAAATGGCAGGATTGAGTTTTGGTCAAAATCATGGAAATCATTTCATCACTGATCTCTGGGCTCAGAGTCACTGATTTTGGTCTCTGCTTCTGGTGCAACAGCAACACTCGTCTCCTTCACCTCCTCGTGCTCCTCTGCGGGTAGCGAGGCCGCTCTGCTAGGGGCCACCTCGGCCCCTTCACTTGTAGGGGACAGGAAACCGCTGTCGTCATGTGGAGCTGGAGGTGAATCAGATGTCACCTCCGGAGGGCTCTGTGTTTCTGTAGAGCCAGATGGGCTTTCCTTGGGAGGATGTGGCAGTGGTGGCAATGCCTCCTCTGAAGCCTCCTGATTGGAGGGTGCTTGCTCCTCTATCATTGGCTGGCTGTCTTCACCTCTATTTGGTTCTAAGACTGAAGCACCTTTTGCAGCTGATTCATCCTTCAGTGGGACCTGCTCCTCTGGTTTGGCTTCCTCTTCCTTTAAGACAGAGCCATTTGACAACTCTGTGGGGTTCTCTGTAGTTTTGGGACCTGCACATCCAGTCTGCTCAGGAGAAGCTTTATCATCTTTGTTCTCTTCCCCATCTCGATCCTTCTCCTGCTCCTCGTCCCTCTCCGGGATCTTGTCCACACTAGGCACCTCCATGCATGACTCGTTGGGCAGGACAGAGGTGCCTTCCACCTGGATCATGGACACAACCTGCTTCATCCTCCTCTTCTTGTGAGACTCTCCGCCTTCACCTTCAGCATGCTCTCCTGCTCCATACTCCCCAGCCCAGTCGATGGGGTTTTCTCCCAGTAGGTGCAGGCTGGGGTCGCTGTTACTAAGGACAATGCTGTCCCTGTACAAGTTGTGTCTCCTTTGGACTGCTGCTTCCTTCACAGCTACAGGCAGAGAAAAGAGGTTTCAATGCAAGTCATAAAGGGGAAAAAAAACTGTAAATTAACTGATAAAATTACAAACAAAACAAAGACAAATTGTAGTTGATTCTTAAGTAGTTAGTAGTCTTATCTTCAGGGGTCTTGTAATTTTCTTTAAAAACATTCCTCCTAAAGGAACTCGGTGTAATTTTGTAGGACATTTCCTGGAAAGGACTAGATCAGCTAGTATTAATGCAGACAGTATAATGTTGATACACTTCCAGCATTTTAATTTCAATTATGTCTTGATTAATCAGTAGAGCCAGGTGAAAATCAAGTCCTAAATTACAGAAAGCACACAATTATATAAAATCCTTTCAAAAATTCTATTTCATCTGAGGTCTCAGATTTTTTTCAGTCATAACTGGAAAGCACAATAGCTATAGAAAATACGATAAAGCAAAATAAACTGGTTAACAGGAGAGCTACTGTGAACTGCAAGTGTAAAAATACACTTACAGCCACTATGCTATTCACTGCAACACTTCCACCTTAACATCTGTGTTTATGAAGCTCAAAATGTTTGTGAAATTGTCATAAATATACGAATTTAATGATAGGTGATGATATATTTTTGTCCTACCCAGCTACATACATGAGGGTCAGAATATCAGGAACACGTCTGAAAATAACGTAGTCCAGTACAATGCCAACTTTAACTACGACCTCAATAATAAACATATAATTTATAATAATTTATACATTTATGTCACAAAAATCTGAAACACTGAGCTTCAACACAGATGTTAAGGCAGAAGTGTTGCATTGAAGTGCATACAACTGTACAGGTGTACCTAATAAATTGGTCAGTAAGTGTATAAGACTGAGCGGATAATTTAAATCATTAAGTAGAACAGGTGAATGTGGAGGCCAAAATATGTTGAGACCAAAAAACTGTTTGATCAAACTCTGGCTGTTAGACAATGGGTATAAAAGATAGATTTCTGATATTTGATGTTTGGTTATTGTTATGTTTTATGGCCAATAAGAGGTTAATCTCATTTGTTTTGTCTGGAGTGTTGTTGTGGCTATAATGGTTTTGTTAATACCAATTGTGTTGGGAAAAAAGGTTGATTCCTAGAGACAATAAGATTATCTCATTTTTAAATTGTTTTGATCACACTTTTTCTTTTTTTTTTTACTACACTATAACAATTTGACAAGAAAAACAAAGGGACTGTTAATCAGCTTAACAGACACAAACAGGACCTAAAGTGGTATGTCCTGGGAGCACAGTCTGTGTGAGCTTTCCCAAACTCTTTTGGTTCATGTACCGTAGGTGCAGCAGTGCAAAGAGCAGAGGATCTGGGGATTACTATACACACTCACAGCCAATCACTGTACTGGTGTCATCCACAGCTGAGCTAGTCACAACAACAGTAGCTCAACAATTGGACAGGGGTTTCTTCAGGAAACCTTGTTCCATGGAAGGTGCACACTGTGACCACACTGCACCAAATGAGTGTGTTTGTTTATACACAGTTAATTAGAACAATGATAATATAAAGAATGAAAAAAGGCTAGTGAAGCAGCTGTACTTCTACTGTATCTCATGCAGCAAATAGTTATACAGCAAAACATTGTAGGGTTTGTAGCATAATGCAATACATTAAGAAAATTGCTGAAAAAAAAATAGCAAAACAAAGTTGGAAAGTAAGTCATAAGGCACATCTGGTAATCAGACTACACACATCAGATATGCGGTGAACAAGTTGAGTGTTACTTTGTAGCAGCTTGGTGTAATTTGCAAATGATTTAGTGAAGGTAAACACAGTGGGAGGCTGTGGACTATGACATTATGCTCTGACTTCAGCAGATTTATGAACATCTGTCCTGCTGCCTTCAGATGCCGCAGGGATTAACGAACAGACGGAGAAGCTTTTCATAGAGTCTAAAGCAGCTGAGGACACCAAACACTGTCAGAATCAATCATGCTCCTTTTAGATTAACGTAGACTGATTTACAGACCTCCCTGCTTTAACCACACTGAAAGTTCATTTTGATGCTGATGCTAAACTGTTTTTTTGGGTTCCTCTTTTCCCACCATGTGTTCTGCACTGAGCAAAATACCACACAGATGGACAAAGCAAATGTCATGGTCAGGAAAATATCAGCCTGTCGGAGCTACCCTTAATCTGGTGGTCGCACTGAAAATTTGAAAATAGGGTCTCATCTCAGACAAGAGTACACTCTGTAGGTTTCTACTCTGAAGAAACTAGGTGGGATTTGTCTCATTAATATGTCAGTGTGTTTTAGCTGGGTGAATATACTGCACCTCAAGACGGTGAAAAGAGTCAATATGACCAACTATGAACTAGGGGGCCATAATACACAATGTCAACGTGCAGTATGGCAATAACTTCTAAAGGTTTGTTTCTATAAGAGATCTGGATGCACTGTGTTGCCAGCTGTCACAACAATGTCCAATATGAAACCCCACATACTCTGTGCAATGGAAACATGCATCCATCTTATTTACTCATGACTACAAGTAACATGTCAAAGTATTTTGAGATGAACAGTATTAAACCAAATCACTACAACACATGGGCGACAAGCTTTTGGTTTTTTGAAAGGGGGGAAGAGAAAAATGTCTCCAGTCTGACAAATGAGGCTTAGACATACAGAAGGTCTTCTTTCCAGACTGGCCAACAGTAAGTCACAGGCAAGGAGCTCAGTATGGCAGCATCATGATCCACAGTAGTACAGAAACAGACAGTATGAATAACACTTGAGCAGACTGACCCATCATGATGTCCTTCATGACAGAGTGTAGCACCACCTCCTCAAAGATGTTCTCTACCAGGATGAATCGAGAAAAGTCCTCAAAGATCAGCTCCTGGAAACGTGGAAGCTCCTGACATCGACAATAACATGTTTCAACATCCAATCAGTATTGCATTTTAACACTTTCTAAATCTTGTCATTACATTTCAGGATGTAACTTGTCTTACTCAGGGAGTCAGCCATTTTTTGGTGAGTACTGTTCTATTACTGATCTGACAGTCAACCTCATATATACACCCAGCCATCTGTCAGGCACACAGTATGTTGTTACACATGTTTCACCTTCATTGAGATACTTGGTACACTTTGACATTTGAGCCCAATCAATACATCAACAGCCAAGTTTAACCGGCTGATTTAAGCTACTTGAAGCTGCTATAAAATATATACTTGCAGGTTATTTGTTGCTACATTAATTAGCCACAAAGCTAGCTTGCTAGCTAATGCTACAGCTTGTCAGGGGCTGTTAATTTATACTGCTGTACCCATTCTGCCTAAATGACATAATTGGTAAACATCCTTACATGCCAGTACAGTTGGTGCATTAGAAAACACATGAGTTTCTCCTAGGATACAAGACCAGTTTGTCTCAAAAGCTCAAAGCTGAGACAGAGTCTTTTCAAACTTACAGTAACACAACACTTTGAGCCAGTGTCTAAACAACTGGCTAGAACCAGTAATGTTAGAGGGGTTATTAGACCAGCAGAAAAACACTAGAAATCAACATGTGCTTATTTGGCCAAGTTGTATATAGTTATTTGGCAAATAACTATATGCAAGGGATCCTCAAAAAGCCTTAAAAATCCTGAATCCACTGGGCTCTATTTGACACACCCAAATACACACAATACATAAACAGCACTGGCAATACACATTGTATAAGGACGGAACACATAAATGTATATATTTCCATTAATCTTTCAGGTTTTTGATGACTCAGTGCTCTGAGACTCACCGAGGCACAGGAAGGGCTGAGCTGCTTCAGCATGTAGGGGATGAAGATCTGGAGGAGAGCCTCACGGAAGAAACGCTTCCTCACTGTGCTGCTGTCATAGTCATATTTCTGAACAAAAAGGAAAAAACAATTTCAAAGACATTTGTTTTTTCAAAATAATTGCTGACACCCAGAGAAATACTGTTTATCCTCAGTGGTGCAATAAACTAACTACAATGGAGCTAGAATTGTAAGCTCACTAGCTGACCACAAGAAAATGTATCTGAAACTATTCAGATAACCTAGTCATCTTTCAAGTCACTTTGCAAGAAAAAAGGTTGATAATTTCTTAGTTTCAGCTTCCTGATTGCCAGACCTTTCTAAATCTTCTGATAGGAAACCAAATATGTAGTTTCAGAATATTGGTCATATAAAATGAGACATTTAAAGTTGTCATCTTAGGCTTCAGGAAAATGAAATTTTCACTAAGTGCTGCCTAGTTACCCTCTGGCATCACCTTAAACACTGATATTTAAAATACAATACAGGCATGTTCTGATTAAAATGAAGATAAAGCCACATGACATTGGAATAGTCCACATTAAAATATGTATTTAAAGTCTGATCAAGAGGTGACTAGCAATTTTATCTCCGGAAAAAGCCAAATGTCCAAGTTTTTCCATCCGTCCTTAAATACAGCACAAGTTTGAGGATCTGAGAGGAGAAAATCTTCTGAAAATCTCGCATGCAAGTATCATGTGGTCTGCAAGGCAGGTGATCTGTGCACATGCATCTAGCCATCTGTAAACGTATTTTAAGGAACTGCACACAAAAACTGTTCTCAAACATGTTCATATCTGTAAATCTTGATTTTATTTGTAGATTACTGAACCACATTTGTAACCTTGACTGTATATGTAAGTCACAGAATACACATTGAGAGGATTTTATCCCCGTAGCATTTAGACATGTGAGGTAGGAAAAGCACAGTAGTAAATAATCAAATGAATGATGGCTGTATTACATGTAGCTGCTTCTGTTTCAGGGTCCTGCTGTTGTTCATGCTGGATCACTGTCATGTTGCAATGGGCTAGAACATAGCTGTTGGTAATGTTACTAGTAACATCTGTGCTTTTCCTACTATGACAGTCGGAGTCAAGTGAAATCTCCCTGCTCCTATTAAGTGTTTCCAGTGATAATCTTCTAACCTGTTCATTTGTGTTTTACCTTAATGACTATGTCCTGGCAGCGCTGAATGATCTTACAGAGTTCCTCAGTACCTTGAGACTCCAGACTCTGATGAAGGATCTGCTCAAATGTATACACTGCATTATCCATTTGCTGTGGACACACGTACAAAAAGAGAGAGGCCAATGTGTTACATTACAGAGACTGCATTAGTTTCATTTTAAATATTTACTCTTTTGGGGGGGTTAACATGCTCTGAAACACAATCAATATTTATAGCTCAAACTTTACAAGATATTTAAGTGGTGAGTAAGTGACTGACATATGAAGGAACATCTAGTGAAACAAATTCAGGGGTGAAAATATGATAATACATGAATTCAACCCTGAGCCATCACGTGCCTGTATACAGATATCAAATACTTAGAGTTCCCGTTTATGCACTGCTCTCCTGAGTTACTGAATCACCATTAGAGGGCACTCATGTTTCTTCAGTTCTACTGTGCCTGCAGTTGTCAACACAAGCTAGACCTCACCCAGGCCCTCCCCAAACTCTCAGCAAAGGGAAGCTACTGTACAGTTTAAATAAGGAGAACAAACCAGGGGAATAAAAAAAAAAAAAATTCAAATCACCCCACTGAGCTTTTGTGGTATTAAGTATTTCACTAATAATCAAATGATTCCCTGTGGCAGCAAAACTGAAATATTGACCTCATTATTTCCTTTGATCCATTTACTGGTCAACCTGCAGTCACCCTCTGTTAAGTTCACTGTAAGGTCCTGAATCCAAGAACCCAGTGATGCACAACGTGTCATACAGAGTTCTACTGAAACCTGATAGCTTGGCAGCTTTTTGGTGAATAGCATAAAGAGGGCATATTAGGTAACTTGCAAATGTTGGCTCAAATGTACATTTACAGTTTTTATGAATACAACTACATAAGATTTGAAGATAGCACCAATTAGCACCATGACTGTTACAATCTCAAACATGTCTGTTCTTATGTAAACATGCAACCTTCCATTTATGTAATGACTGGCAGGAGGGGTGATCATTTTGTGCTGAAGTTCTAAACACCAAGGACTAAGTGCATACGCTAGTCAGACTTTTAAATGTGGTTCTCAAGAAAAGACCTGACAGCTCGATTATATGTAGTTCTAAACAGTACTTAAACTCTGAATGACCCTAAGTTGATGTGTGGATCCCCTCCTGTGGCCCCAAGCACCACTGAAGGGGTCAGGATTAATGATTTCTCCATTTTGGGAGTGGGAGGTGAACGGCAGAATGCTTGCCTCTTGGATCTCTTTTCTGAGACTTATTTCCATGTGGGCAAGTCTGAATGCCCTGTGCTCTAAATTGTAACATATATGAATTATAAGGATTTTCCAGTATTTAAAGACATATGTCACATAAACGTTTAGCACCATTCCAGGGTGAAAACCATGTTTTAACCTAAATTTTTAGAGATATTGTTGATACTAGGAAATCGTCTTATTCTTCACTGTCTCACTGCCCCGATTTTACTTGTATCTGAATTAGAATTAAAACATACTCAAGGACTATGTCAGATAATCTCAGATTGTTTTAATGATATCGGTGCAGATAGTTTTTGGTATTATTTGTCCAGCTTCATTAGATAGCTGTCTGAGAGCTCTGTGTTAACCTCTACACAACGGTGGGGAAATGGAATTCAGTTTGCTGAATCACCATTGAGAAAAGACATTAACAAAATTCAACAATTTACAGACAGAGTGTCCATGTTTCTCTAGTTTTTTTCTGTGGATTATCCAAAGTTTTTAAAGCACTTATTCCTTTGGTAGAAATGAAAAAAAGATACTGAAGATAATGGAACTGAAAAAAAAAACATATAAAAAGTCTCTGATACATGTTCGGCAGTGAATAATGACTATGACAGTACTACTACAAGTCAGTGAGCATTTAGATTTCCAGCGACACTGTTCTTATTTTGAACGACTGCAGACCTCAAAGTTCACCTGAGGGCAGCTTCTGACATCAGTTCATGCACATTTCAGCTTTTCTTTTCACAGTGCTGCAAAATGAAACCATTTTGTGTTACAAAAATACTAAAGATACCAGGGACAAAGACACCATTCAAATTCTTAGTATAGCTGATGAAAGCAGCTTTTCATTTCTAGCAAGCAACTGTTGATTTGTCAGCTCAAATGATGACCATCATCAGAAAACTGTATTAGCTAGCTAATCAGAAACCTAGTTGGCTGCAAATTCAGTTTCTAGCTGACTTTTAAATGTTTCCATCTGTCTTATACAAACACGAGAAATCCTCAAAAGGGTCTTATGTGGACTAGATTTTTACATGGCAATAGGCTAATTCTGTAATGATGCAAAAACATCCAAAGCCATAGCTAACAGGTCCCAGTAAAGGGTCAGTCTCCTCACTCATTTAAGATCCATGTAGTTTATCCCCTGTATTTTAGTACAGAGCAGGGCAGAACCACTAAAGTTATACCATTCACTCTCAAATGGTAGTTAGTACACTGGCTGTTGTGTTTGTTTTTGGAAAGAAGACAAAGTATCACTGTCCCATGCAAAGTGTAGCATGTGTAGAAACCTGAAGCTTGAGGCCTGCTGTGACTAGTTACACTAAGACGACTGTTTGGGGATGGGCTTCAACAAACTATGCATGCATGCATGTGCACAGTTTTCTTGTGCAATAAGGGATTATTACTGACAATTTAGGTGTACTAACTTCGGGTTTTACAGTAACTCCAAGTAGATGTTTAGATAACAGTTGGTTGGTTTATAACCGGTCAGACTGCCTTTGTAGTGAAGTCATATTCCCACATGTCACCAGTAAACTTGGTAAGTAAAGTAAGTAAAGTGTTATTGTAATGGACAGAAAAAATGATTTGAAAAACCTCAAAAATTATAAAAATAAGACCCAGTGTTATAATAATCTGGAACTATCCTTTAATACTGGAAGCTCTAACTGTGGTCAATACAGTGCCCCATTTAAAACCCATAATGTAAACTAGACTACATCCAGCTGAAAAACTAAGTGACAGACAGTTGAGGTATCCGAGCTTCACCTCTCTCATAAGGATCTGGGCTCTCTGGATGAACACTGAAGGGCTGGAGACATCAAATCTCTGCTGCAGACCTTCCAGACTGAGCTGCTCCACCCTCTTGTAGCAGCCCTGCATCTTGACTGGATGGAAGGCCAGCATTGAGATCTTCTCCATGTGCTGAGAAGAAGAGAGGGATGGCAAAGAAGACAAAACATTTCAACACCATACTGGACTATTGAAATGGTTTTGTTTTCACAGTTATACAGACTTCAAGTCAACAGCTGATGCTGCTACCAGTTCTTAAAGCATTTTGCCCTCAAAAGGTCGGATCGCCTGCATTATCAGTTATGTTGCAGTCATGGCAACATCTCTCAGCCACACTAGTTTATCCTTAACCACCTCCTCTACATCCTAACCTGTGCCATGGCCTCCTTGGTGCCTTCATTGAGGGTGTTCTTGCTCAGGTCCACTAGCTCTCTGAAAAACACATCCCGGACCTCAGAGAAGCCTCGGCTGGTGGGCTCCATCAGGGCATCTAGGATAGAGCTGATGTAGGGCTCGATGCTCACCTTCAACAGCTTCTCGGCTTTGGGGAGAATCACCGCTGTGAAAGAGATGGTGGTTTACAACCTGGGTCACCATTTTAAAACAAATCTCTTCTTCACTTTAAAATGCTGGTAATTAAAACAAGATTTGGTTGGATAACACTAATATTTCTGAGCACGAATGGGCCACAGTATTGCAAAAAAAAAAAAATTGTCAGATTTTATAGCAGATATTATTGAGTCTAATAAATTCAAATATACTTTCTATGCTATAGTGTGTTTTGGTGGCTTATTCCTCCCTTGGCTTTAATGGTCCTCTGCCTATATGGTATTCCGCTGAGTAATTGATGTCTTCTTATCTTGCTACTACATTTACTATTTTCTTCAATACTGCCACTGTAACACAGCTGCAGCTGAAATGTTCCATCGCTGACAGAGGGGGAGGAATGCTGCTACTGGTTTTCCACTGTGTGGCATTAATGGGAAGTGCTCACCTAAAAACAAGTGTCAGGTCAAACTGATTCAAAAATGAGAGGATTGATGACATGCTACAAGCTGACATGATTTAGTCCTATTAAAAACGCTGACGTTTCGACCTCAATCTTCAAGTCAAAACTTTCCTCTTAGTTTTGAATAATGGGCTACCAGACTACTAGTAAACACTACATATGCAGAGAATGTGGCAATAGCTCACAGGCAGATGTAAGATACAGTAAGTCTGCATGTAAATGTGTTTGCAGGTGAAGCAAAGTTTATCTTTTGTCAATTCTATTTACATACTCTATGTGTCTAGCTACCATACTTCATCAGTGAGTTAAGGATGTAACAGCAGCAACAGGAGCTCTGTCTGTTCAGCTGTTAAGCTCTCATGCCTTACATAACTTTGCCTGAAGTAACTGGTGGCACACTCTGGACTCCATACTGTAGGTTTCATTTACAGTACAGAATCATTTAATCATCCCAAACATCACAGAAAAGCTTTAAAGACACAAAAACAGAAATCTAATCCAAAATATCTTTATTTCAGTAGGCAAACCGCTCACTCTGCCACTAACCTTTGACCTTGTTGGTGACATGCTCCTTGGAGGTGATGATCTGGTCCATGTCTGTGCGTATGGAGGCTTCCAGAGAGGAGCGGGTTGCCTCACACTTCTGTAACACCACCTCATACTGGGCCTGACACTGCCCCTGCACCAGGCTGTATATGGCATCACTGATCTACACACAGTAAACACATATTTAAAGCCTTAACCTCCGGTTTTCTTAGCAGTTCAATTTAGGTGAGCCAAACTTACAGCCTCTATAGTACTTAGGATTTTTGTTTTGAACTGGACGTACTAGCACTGTCCATTAATTCAATTGATCAATAAAACTCTGAAAAAGACAAAGTTCATCATGTGATGTGATGTAAGCATTTTTTAAAAATTGGTATTATTTACTGTCCCTGTCCTAAATACCATTTCCGATGCTTTCATATGGAAAATTTTGTTAATTTTTGGGAATTAAAATGAGTAAGGCATGAACAATATTAAAAAAAAAAACACATACTGAATATTTGTATTTATTCCACTTAGGCTTTGTATCTCAAAGCCTAAGTGGAATGTGTGTGAAATGATTTCTTACCAGCATCCAGTTCCTTTGCCTCTCATGCAGTTTGCCTTTGAGGCGGGGGGAGATGAGCTCCATCAGTTCAGACAGGAGACCCTCCATCACCAGGTTGGACAAGATCTACATGGTAAACACGACAAAACTCACTGGACCCACAGTCACAACATACAAAACTTATAACTAGACTAGATTTTTATTAGTAGCTCTACCATCTTTTATTTTCTCTCTGGCTCATCCCAAAACATAGTGCATGTTAATGAGTTGTAGCTTTAAGCCACCAAGATATTTGTTCTCCCTGCAGGACAAAAACTAAAAATAAAAAACGAAACCCACAGTGTACAACTGGTGTGGTTTCCCTTTAAGTTTTGGGCAGACCTTTTTGTAGAGAAGAAACCTCAATTACCTCTCTTGAAGCAGAGTTTTGTGTCATTTGTTGTGCTGAATGACCAACCACTTTGTATGGTTAAAAACATATGGCATGTACTAGTAGCTGGTGAAAAATAAAAAAATACCCCATGAACAATGATGGTTACAGATTAGGAAACACTGGGGAGTATCAAACGTACTGTGAGATTTTAAAACAAATACATCAATATCATTATACAATGATATATTAAGGGGAAAATTATGTTTCGAAAACAAAACAATTCTAAAATAATGTGATGACCAGTTTTCCATTAAGCAACACTCAAGAAAACATTGTCACTTCACTGTAATGCAGCCTCACAGACTGAAAAAAGACAACATTTGAAGGATACACATCAATATTTCCAAAACCAAATACCAGATAATGTTATAAATTTATTCTCCTAAATCTGAGTGTAAAAACTGACTTGCAGACTAAGTCTCTGACAAGATTTTTACCAATAGAGAAAGAGGCTATTCTACCTCAGTAAATGACTAGAGAACACAGGTTCTGTTTCAAAGTCAAATTGTGTGGCTGTCCAGGTATGAGGAATTTTAGGGTGTGAAATTCACACCAGCCAAAACCATGGCATATTTAGCAGTCCTGTAAATTTAAATAGTCGCTCGTGTCTAGAATCCAATAAGTCATGTCTGTGATGTGATGACTTTGTGTTTGCGACTTCCAGAAAAACCTGTTCAGTGCCAGTGGTACAGAAACCTGGACCAGATCGTGCCTTCAAGGCAGTAGCGACAGCATTTTAAATCAGCCTGCAGGGTACACAAAACATGAATAGGTCTTAAATAGAAACACTTAAGACAATAAGTAGTCTAACCATGTTTACCTGCACAACATACCAGGTTATTGGAAGAAAACAATAGACAGGAATGTGGGGAATGTGTTTATATGCACTTATATGATTAATGTAACCCATGTTTACATGAGGTTTGAAATTACTGTTCTAACCACTACAATGTGGGACATACGTAGCGTGCTACATTTAATCTGTGACAGAGTTACTGCATTTCATTCCAACAAAAAAAGAAAAGGCAACCCCCACCAGACATAGGGCAGTTAGATGTTACTACTGCTGCGCATACCTGTGATGGTACACCACACATCATTTCCCAGGTGCCATAGTGCCCGTGAACTTGGCGGTATAGTCGTACTGCATCAGTGAAGGCTGGTGTTTGGACTTTATTTTCCTCTAACAAACCTGGGAAAAAAAACAATAGGAGCCGTTAGCCCTTAAAATTTAAATACATGAAGAATCTTCATTAAAATCTGTTTTGTTGAAGCAACACTTCAGAACCTTTTGTATTAATTGATTACAAAGGGCCTGAAAAGTTGCCATCATACTGTAGCACAAGAACACACACTGAAGTTTTCAAGCGGCTTGCTTGTCTAACCAACTGTCCAAAATCCAAAAGTATTCCAATTCTTTGTAATATTTCAAAAGAGAAAAACAGCAAACCTCTATAATTGACAAGCCAGAATTTTAGCTTGATGAATAACAAAACGATCCATGGATTATTAACATAGTTGTCACCTTTCATACACAAGGAAATTCAATGCACTTCACATAGTAAAACAGAACCAGACAATCACACATATCACAAATATCACACAAATTACAAAAATACAACAATAAAAACAACTCCAATTCAATTACAGTATTGAATAATGGTTTCAGAACTGCACATTACTAAATAAATGTTTATATTTTCTACTTGACAATGATATATAGTGTAGAGAGAGCAAAGGGGGACAGGATTTAATAAGGGCTCACGAGGCTCAACGTGGCCCTGCATTACACCAGCATACTGTATACTCAGAGCCCTCTGTGTGAAGATGAATGACAAGCTGACCTAGGGTGAAACTGGTGCAACCACACCTTGTTTAACAGAGCTGTTAGAAAGTGCACACAGGAGAAGTGCTCTCACAACTGTGTGGTGGTTAATTTGACTACACACGTGTTTTTTCCTGGGTTTCATTTTCAAGTTACTTCCAGTGAGTATAGGCAAAACCAAGCAGAAGCCTGTGGAGCTGTGAATCACTAAGAACAACTCAACCTTTACAATGAATGTATACTTCTGTTAACCATCCTGTACCACATTCTGAGATCTTCATAAACAAAGGATAAACACAGCTCAATACTACTGCAATAACAATATTTTGAGTATATATATATAATGTGTACTTTGTTTTCTTAGCGTCACTGGTGTAAATGTAATGACAATTTTGCCATTTTAGCAGTCTAGTAGGAAGGCCATTTGTTTAAATAGTACCAATCTATACCTTTTGATTTACATCCAATGACAAGTTTGCAGGACTTGTACAAACTGAGATGGTTCTGCATAGAAGTACTAGAACATACATACATACATGTCAGTGCAGGAAGTAGTGAGTCCTTTATGTAGTGAAGTGGAACGAGTGTGGTTAATGGGTGTGTAGTATGACTTTCAAACAGGTGGTCTAGGCTGGTATATTGTATGCAAGTTCTCCAAAAGTTGCAAGAAAAAAAACTTCAATTCAATTTTAGGACAACAGAGCAGAAGGCACTAGTTTAGTCTGTATGTACAGTACCTCACATAAAAACACTGCAACACTAACGAGTGGCACTGGAACTCAGAATAAATTTAATGACACACACACACACACACACACACACACACACACACACACACACACACACGTCCATTTCTATTTACTCCCTTTGTGCCTGAGAATGAACACACTGTTTGGGTGAATACACTAACACTTTTCACTTCAAGAGCCCATGGCATGCTTTTCCTTGTTTTTTGACTTGTCTGCAATATTACAACAGTGAATTATCACCTTAGATGTGACCTAAAGCTCAAACAATGAGGTGTATGTATGTTCTAGTACTTCTATGCAGAATCATCTCAGTTTATACAAGTCCCGCAAACTCTTGCTCACTTTTTTTTCCTAACAAATAAAGTATGAGATAGTCTAAGGATCTCACTGAATGATCATAATCTCCAGACATCCACCAGTCCCATTTTAACAGCAGAATTTTTCAACTGTGCCCAGTTTTGTGGATATGTTTTTCCTCCTGCTGTGAACTGTGACCAGATGATGTGGAGAAAAATACAGGGCCTGAGGTTACTGGATGTCCAGGAATGTTCCTGTACAGGTACTCACCATTTTACATGACCAGGTCTAACCTACAAGTAGCTGGCCAGTGAAGGCCCTACGGCGGTGAATGATCAGCGGATCAATACTGGATTTCCCCAGAGCACAGTACCTGTTTGTTTTGACTGTTTGAGGCCAGTGTGTCTGCTGCATGTGATGTGTTGCTGGTTAACCAGTGGCCCATGATGTTAATGTCAGTGCTATGCTACCTGTTGGAATTAATTTCACTACTTTGGGGACTGTATGTGGTTGTGTGGGGGAAGACGCAGCGATCAGATAAATAAAAAAAAAAAAAAAAAAAAAAAAAAAAAGGGGGGTGGGGGGGTGGGGGGGGTTGTGGCAGGACAGAAGTGAAGTGAAGTCTAGCTTCCTGTTTGGATACTCTTTCTTTACCTTTAGTTAGCATTTTTGCATCATTCATTTATTTCTGTTAGTACTTCTATGATATCATTATCCTGGTAAAAGTTTTATTCAAATATGCAACTGAGCAGCTGAAAAAGCTTTTACTTGAATCTCTCTTAAAAAAATCATCAACAAATGCAAAGGAAGGACGAGTCTTTGATGTTTGAGCTATATATAAAGAAGTGGTCAGATGGAAAAAAAAATGCACGCAGCATGTCTTAATGCTTTGTTTCTGTAACGTTCTAGAGAATTGTTGTAAGGCTGGAGAAGTTACTATGTCTGCATTATGCCAGTTAAAATATGGGGTTTCTCAACTACCCGATTTGTTTAGAGTGTTACACATCTCTTTTCGTCAGTACGTATACTGTTTACCCATCTATGGAGGAGAAATTTGAATTAATTAATGCTGGTGCGGTTGGTCATGCTGTCCACTTTCATATTCTGACATGAACATGTTAGGTAGGAGTTGAGGCATTGTCAAAAATGTAGCTAATTTGTCATTGTTTTTTGTTTATGTGTTGTCGTTTTCAGGAGGAGGCTCTCCTTGTGATATTGGGTTTTATCATACTGAAATAATTACAGACTATTTGGAGTTATGATGGGTGCAAAGCTAATCTAGAGGTATCCAAGATTAAACATTAAATGGCTGGAAATGAGCATCCATGGGCGCTTTAAAGAACTTTTTGTCAAAATAAACAGATGAAGTTACAAAAAGGCCATTGTTGTAAGTGACTGGCTCCTCCTGGGCCCTGTCTCTTGCACAATGCTAGCCTGAGCTACGAGTCATGGTAACCAGGTAAATATATCATGGCATGATGCCATGATATATTTACTCTTAATTGCACTTTCAGTCCTCTGCCAGTTTCAGTCACCTCTGGGTGCAGTAGCTACATGCACACAGCTGAGAACTTTAGGGTCAAATGAAGCATTTGGATTCTCTTCAATTTCATACTTGATCCATTTACTCAAAAATATGGTCCACAGCGTCAGCCTGCTACGAACATAAATTGGTTTCGTGGACAGTAAATCACAGTGGAAGAGGTGAAATGAGATTCATAATGAAGACATGAGACATTAGATGTCCCATTCCGATCACTTTATGAACTTACTTAGGCATTGTTGACTACACTTTTAGAGCAACTTTAACCTTCAGCAGCCTGCCAAGTACAACCAGGTTTATGCCCCATCTGCTGCTACCGTAAACAATCACTTACAGTGCTTACATTAAAAAGATAGTTATTTTCCATTTTGTGATTTTCCACAAATCCTACACAGAGACTAAAACCAAAAATGAACTTGGTAGACTCACTGTAATGTCTGTGAATCCAGAACCTGGTTTAGTTCATTTGTCTGTGACGTAGCGCTACACTATAGTCACTTTCGGCTTTTCCCGTTGAGGGGTCGCCACAGTGAATAGTCACACTGACGACTCGCATCTTGACATTTGGCACGTGTTTTACACCGGATGCCCTTCCTGACGCAGCCCTGATTCAAAACTGGGCCACAGCCGTGAGAGCGCTGCGCCTTAACCACTAGCCTACCAGGGATGATGTAGTGCTACACTGTTGTCCAAAAACTGTTACAAACCTACTTAAGAGACTGTAAAAAGTAATGATCATTCTTTGAGCTTTTCCTTAAAAAAAAAAAAAAAAAATACATACCCCACATATTTTATAAAGCACAAATATGTCACCCAGCGTGGCAGTGTGACTCACTGGCATGTTTAAATAGCGTTTGGACAACAATGCACAGACGACAAAGCTAAACCAGGTTCTGGATTAACAGAAATTATGGTGAGTACACTAAACCCGCTAATTTTATTCTGTGTGGAAAATAAGCACTGTAGAAAATTACTGGCTTTATCCTCTACATCTAAGTGATTTGCTGGGTAGGAGTCTCATAATATGTAATGTTGGTGGTGGGATGAACTAAACAATGCCAGGAGCACTGTACAGTAAGTAAATCCAGGATAAATGAACCATGCTCTTTACCTTGCCCAACTGTGAAATTTAATAATTTCTCATTCAAATCAACTCATACTCAGTGCTCTTAAAATTACTTGCTTGATCAAGTTCTTGTTTGTTCTGTTATTTTCAGCAAGAATGCTGCTGATTCCATGCCCTTGGAAAATCCCAAAGAGAACAGCTATGTCAAAATTCCCTAACTGGCTACACTGCTATTGCTGGCCACTCCTTCAGCAACTGTCTAAGCTAAAGATATTTTTAAAATTTTAACCAACACATAGTCCAGTGTGTCCGTTCTCAGCTGAGACTGTGCAGCAGTTAAAAGCAGGCCTCCCTTTTTTCCCATTTGGCAGTCTTCTGGGTTAAAACAAAAAAGCAAATGATTATATAATGTAAAAGATGACAGAAAATGGAGCTTCATAACAATTTGCATGTACTTCATCCTGCAGAATGTGTTGCATTTCCATCACTGATGTGAGATCAGCTAATAGTTTTACCAGTAAAGCCGTCTCACTCTGGAGTTGTTGAACTACAGAGAAGCACTCGTTTCAGTGGTGCTACAGAGAGATGCCTTTTTACCTCAAACAATCTTCATCTAACAGCAGACACCGTGTTGGCTACAGCAAAGTCATAAACCCAACAACAGCCACTTTAATTTTGTCCCATCATTAGTCACAGAACTAACGTTAGCAACAGCCGATATGACCCCATTGGTTGTCATTTTAACCAGAAACACTGGCAACCAGCAGAAGCTGCTATCTGAACGATTGGGCTTTGCTGACAGGATTGTAGGTGTCTCTGGCACTGCTCTCAAATATTCAAATTGAAAACCGATTACCTAAACAACCAATGAATAGTTGAAAATCTGGTTCCAGCCCTAGTCAATACACACACCTCACCCAACTAATACAAGATATTGCCACTCCCTTGAGCTTGTAGCTTTGGGCAGCTGTATGCATGCACACATGCCTGTACACACCTCATAAACCTGCCCCATAAAACTTGCCCCGTTATACCATACATTTTAATGTCTTTATGCATAGTTATTAACAAATAAACTAAATATTGTGCTGAAAGGCCCTTTAACATCATCTCCCTTTCTTTAACTGCAGTAACATTTCTGTTAAAAGGATCTGCAGGGAGTGGAGAGGAATGCTGGGGCACAGGTGTATGAAGTATCCAGTTAAAACTAATAAACTTGTCAACATTAGAGCATTTGTATGGGTAACAATATAACAGCATAGTCTGGCTGCCTCTAATCAAATAATTTGTTGTGATAACTGTGTTTAGTCTTTTTTTTGTCCATCAGTACATTTGTATGCATGTGTACAAAAAATGTCTTAGTCATTAGTTGGCAGAACTCACCATCATTAGTGTGTCTGACACAGTCCTGAAGGACAGCGTGCCACTTCTGCTGCTCTTTCTCAGTCCCCACACAGAAGTAGTAGTGACGGGCGTAAGGGTGCCAGAGGATCAGAGGGAACTGGGTGGCACACTTTAAGAAGGGCGAACTTCCCACTTTGGCATTCACATCTTCACACACAAAAAAAAAAAAAAAGTAATTTGAAAGCCTTTGAAGAGATTTATGTCATCTTCAGCAGGTTTAAAATATACTGCTTTATTACTAGTGCACGTTGCAGTCATGCATTAATCAGACCCACAGAACACTGAATACATTAGTAGTCAAGATCCAGTCACTGACCTGACCAAATGCATTGTACCATGCCAAGCTCTCTTCCATGTATACAAACATCTTCAGTTTTCCCCCTACAGTGTGCGACTTGGGGCATTGTGACCAAGGCAGCTAGAGACACCTGCGGTTTTACACGGCCACACTGGCTAGGCTCCTTTGTGCACTGCTAATGGTTATTACATCCACCTAACCCAAATGTGGACCAGATACAACTTTTTTACTAAGCAAGTGGTTATGATTTAGATGAAAAATAAAATAGTAGTTTAATCCAAGGGTGTTCTGAGCAGCCTCTGGCAGGTTCAAACATGAATATATGCTCATGTTGTAAAGATTAAATATGCCTTGCTATGTGCCCCGCTGCCTTATGGAAAAGCCTTGCCTTATGAGCTCTGTTCAGCCTTCCAACTATAATTCCTTCCATTGTTCCACATCATCCGTATGCTCAGACTTGGACTTTTTCAGAACCCAGGTGTATACACAGGCATGATTGATCAAGATTACACTGGTGATCAGCAAAAACCACAACTATGATGAAGTTGCTATCACCTTATCCCCCCTCATCATATTACCCTAAAATGTTAATTATTACAATCCTGGCTTCTGGCTGACATTCTGAAGTTGACCGACTATGATTAAATGAAGCCAATCCACTGTGATGAGACCAGAATTATCTGAACCCTTTCCCTGTACAGTACAATTATCAGCATGAGAGGCTGCAGCTTCAGTCTTTTTGCCACCTCCTCCTCACCAGGCAGGCTGTTGCTGATGAGATCCAGGTATTGCTCCATGGATGTCAGCACTTTGTAGCCGGCACAGTTGATTGTTCCTTTGGGATGGAGGCCTCTGTCATGAGACTGGTAGTTAAGACAGGGACACAGAGTTAAAACAGCCAGTGAATCGATCTAACATTTAAAACAAACTGTGCGGACTGTTTTTCCCCTCACCACTTTATTGTCATAAAAGTTAATGTTGTAGGAGTCTGGAACAAAGAAGAAGCGGTTCTTCCATTTCTTGTTCTCCTCTAAGTACTGAAAGAGCGAGCCAGAGAAGATGGACTTGTTCTCCAGAGGAATCTGTGGGATAAAGCATACAGTATTTCAACGCAAAGGCAAAATGACTATACACTAGCACAGGCAAGTCAGAAAAGTTAATAGGAGCTTCTCTAGCATCCCCATAGAACCAGAAACTATGGGCCATTTATTGTATTTGCCAGGAAAAAGATTAACTTTATTTGTTCCATGCATTTTAATAAGAAAATATGTTATACAAGTCCACCATAAACTACAACATAAATAACACCCACCCTGAAATACACAGGACAGAGTACTTACGCTGCACTAGGGCTAGGTATTGAATTTTTGTGATAATAGTGTCACTACAGTACCTGCATTTTGGCAGCAACAGCATATTTGATACCTTATTTTGAAAATATAAATTTTTTTTGACAAATTTTGAGGTACTCAATTTCTTTTCAGCCTCTAAGAGGGTCTAGCGAGACTCAAAAACTTACTGAAATCACTACTGCTAACGTCACACAAAGCACTAATGTTACACAAAGCTCTAATTACCCCCAAATTAAAATCATTAATTCAATATAAAAGGTAAAATCATAACCATACCAGATCGCTAATGCTACAAAACAAACATATCAGTTTTAGATGCTAATACAACCAGAAAGAAGAACATTACGTCTGAATCAAATATGACTCCTTTGGATGCTTTTAACCCTCTGCATCTCAAAAAACTAAACTGATGTTAACCCTGGCTTTGGCTCTATGGCAACCACTGTTTCAGACTGGGCAGGGGTGTAGCTGAGGGACACCATGACTTGTCCCATTTTCACTGTATCCGAGACAATGTGTAAAATCCTAGTTTGTGCACCATTAAAAGTGTTAAATATTTAAACACAGAACTGTAAGAGGACTTAAAATAGTCTAAAATTGGCAAACTTATGGTTTAAATCAGATTTGACTAAAGAATAAGATTACAATTACAATCTAGCTAAATATTTCAGTACAGACATTTTGCTCAGTCAAGAAGAAAGTACTGAGGTCCATAACCTGTCGTATTGCTTTGGATTTAAACATTCATGCATTCTGACCACAGGTGAGTCTTTCTTCACTGTAATTAAAATCTATGCTTCAAAATCTGAAGCCCATTTCTGCCAAGCAAAAACAGATGAAAAGACAGAAAAAATACTGCTAAGTCAAAGTCCAGCAATCTAGTTTTTGCCTACTATTCTAAGTCAAGACCTATGAGACATTCAAAATTCTAACAAAATTAAACATTGTGAGGGAGTGCCTCGTATCCAGGTGGTTATGGCATGGTGCACCATATACCCCCTCAGGGTTTGCGTTCCCGTTTCTCTGCAACCAACTGATTAATTAAGGCTAAAAGCCCCAAAAAAACAACCAAAAAAAAAAAAAAAAAATTTACACTAAGATAAAGTCAAAATCTTGATGAAATTTTTTTTAAATTTTACAGTTACTTTTTGACTTAATTCAGAATTTAGATTGAGTTTATAATTCTGACTTAGGTCTTACTATTACCATATTTTTTTACATAGGTACTTTATTTTTACTTTCGTGATTTATAACATTTCATGCACTTTTTCCTTTTCCTGGCAGAACTGTTTTTTTTTTTGTTTTTTTTTGTGTCAGAAGAGGATGTTATACCTTGCGGTGTAGTAGCTGGGGCTGTGGGCCACCTCCTCCTTCTATGTCAAAGCGAACTTTGTTGAAGAGAGCCACTGCATATTGCTGCTCATACAGACGCCCAAACTCACGCATAACCTCTTTAGTCCGAGCTGCAAAACACACACACAGAGTTAGGAAAGTAGTGGCACCGAGTTCAAGAAATGTTCTACATTGTGGTGTTTATATTGTGGTATTTTTATATTTACAGAATGAATGTAGATGCATATGCACTCATAATGCTCATTATGTTTCAAATTAAGTATCACAGCTTCAGGGTCTGCTAGCATGTTTACAGATTCTGTCAACATCCATTTCAGTCAGGGTCTTATCAATGTGATTCAGAAATGATCAGCAAATGCATTATCTCAAAAAATTAGAAATGATCCACAACACATGAAAAACTTTAACACACCTGGTGAATGCACATGGTTCAAAGTGATTGTGTTCGCAGTTAAATGTGATTTTTCCATGCACAAACATGCCCACTTACCTCAATTGCTAAAAGCCAAAATGAGGAAAAATACACCGATAGGAAGTCATAGTAATTCCCCTAATAAAGAAGACTTAAATTAGCAGCATACTGTATTAGTCAAAAGTCTGGATACCCATTCAATTCAGTGGAGAAGAGTGTCCAAACTTTTGACTGGTACTGTAAAAATGAAACAATGGGTTTGAGGGGCAGGTCACCAAAATCATCTTTTTACTATGTAAAAAGGCAGTTGTAGGAAATGTTTTAGGTGAAGGTCAAACACAGACATGGTATGGTGTGGGTAGGGGATTTCACACTGCTCAAAACTGAACACATTAGGACAAACTAGTTTTTAATAAATACAAAGTATCAGAGATGCATTGGACTTATAAGGTTGATCTTGGGCCATTAAAATACCTCACCTCAAAACTATTTATTCAGATCAGCTTAAAGATCTTAACTTTTAGCTAAATCTCAGAAGCTGGTTACATAGGAATCTTCGGAATGGCCTGTTCGGTGTGGTTGAAGCTAGATTCAGAGTATAGAAACTGTCTAATTGGTGCCAAACTGCTTGAGCTGTAAAAAGATCAGGAATTGAATGGAGGTTCTGCATGTATCTCTCAAAACATAAAACTACCAGTAGAACTCACTAGAATCCTTCCACCAGCCCTTGTCTGAGATACCTCACACTTTTTCTCAGTTTTCTTAGAGCATTTCATATCAACTACTGTACTAGAGTCATAAAAAAAAAAAAGACCTAAAGGGTCCTTAAGTCAGACCCTTGCATAATTTTTATGTGTTTTGGTAACATAGAGACAGGCATCAAAGTAATTAGCAAAATGGAATTCCAGCTTGTGGGAAATATGTTCAACAGTTGGGAAATATGTTCAACAGCTGCAAATGCAGTAAAAAGGAAGGAAGGAGGACCTATTTGAAACCATCTGCACTGCATTATGGTTATGAAATTGTGCTTTTGTAGTTAGGTTCATTAGGAATTCTGATAAGGCCAGCAAAACGGCATGTAAACTCCCTTCTAGTGTCACTGTGGGACAATTGTGGATTACAAGCAATGGACACAGGTGAACTGAGGCTGACATCATCATTTGAACTATGTCCAAAAAAGCCATATGATCACAAAGGCAAACTATCCTCCTCTATAAACATCCTGGAGACCAAAGAGAGTGAACCACTTCTCTTTGACATTCCATTATTATGAAACACCACAGTCACCATCTTTCTCAGCTATTTCCCACAAAGAATGTGTCACACTTCAGGGTGTCAGTGCCCCGTCCACAGAACTGCTCATGTGCTAGAAACTTAAAAAACATTAAAGCTACCATTCAATGGCACAATTGAGAGCTTTGCCATGCTGAAAGATTTTATTCCCTGAAAATCAGTGTGATGAATTGCAACTTTGCTCATGCATAAGGTTTGAAAGCACAAGGGAATTGTTTTCTGGCTAACTGGCTCTTTGGACAGGAAGTCTCAAGAGGAATGGGACCCTTGGTTAAGAAAATGGGACAGAGGAGGAAGAAGGGGAGTGATGCCAAGAAAAGGTCCAATGGCACAGTTTTTGGACAGGTGCCACTTTTCAATTACTAGACTCTTCCTGGCATGTGCCATTTGCTTGGGTACCATTAATGCATCTTTATAAATACATAAAAGCCAAGAGACACGTATCATCCCATAGACCTTCTTCAGATTCATATCAGAACCTAACCCCAAGGGTTGCGTTCTACAGAACTACTTCAAACAATGTTTAATGTCACCATATTGGAAATCCAAATTGTTTACAGTTGTTCTAAATGGCCACACTGGAAGGTAAAGTAAAAAAATTTTCATAGTCTCTCCTGGGAGATAGTCATAGTATTGTATTTGGTCCATAGAGAAATGGTTGTACAATGCCCCAAGCAAAGGAAACATGTGGTGGGCAGGGCTTTGCAAAGATACTGCATCTGGCGTTCTGGCGTTCTAAATAGCACTTCTTAGAAGCATATTAGTAGCTTAACCCTTTCAGTCATCCATACATACTGTATGAGGAGGGCTCAAAGCATCAACATAAATTTCACTGTAGCCCAATCAAATCCCACTACAAAATAAGACGGGGTAATATCAAAACTTTCCTTTATTGCTGCTGTCACAAGTTATGCTACTTATACCAAAATGACACTTTTAAATACCTCATTGAAGGTAAAAAAACAGATGTACAATAGGCGTGTCTAAATCAATCTAAAATTGTAACTACAATATAGAGATGAAAAACAGCCCAAAAAATATTAAAACCAAATTACAGATCTGAGCATGAACTGACTAAAGCCCGACACTTTTTGGTGCCGATTTTCATTAGCACCAGTGGTAGTCAATAGTACTGAGGTTCAATATCAAGTGTACTCCAGAGAATCTTATCTACATTATGACTTGCAAACAGTTAATATACTGTAATCGCAAAAGTCATGTCGGTAAATACTGTAGCTCTTAAACATTAGGTTAACTTCCACATTTTGGCTGGGAGGGACTAGAGCACTGCAGGATTAGGACATGGGTGGCGGTCCATCAGCAGAGTCAGAGCTGACTCATGTAAAATCCAAAGAAAAAGAAACATTGCATTCATCTGCTCCCATTTGTGCAAACTGTAGCAATGCTATCTGTATGCATCTGTCTTGACACTCAGTCACACTAAGCTCCGTGTAACCACAACACACAAAAGCTTGTGTGAGGGAGAAACCCCCTCTAGCTTCAAGATATTACATGTGAAACCAGAGTGTTCAGATCAGTTCAGGCTCATAAATGATTAACCACAAACTTTGAAATTGTTGACAATTCAAATTACCAAAATAAATAGAACATCTAGTAACATTATTAATATTTAAATGTAGTTATAATATTACAACCAGATAATGCCAATGGAATAACACTAATGAAAGCAACTGGAGTAATTTGATGGCAGAAAATCGTAATTATTGTGCAAGCCCTGTTCCAAAAGCTCTGTCAAACAGCAGATTTAGTCCACAAATATTGTACTTGTATCAGTACTAATATTAGTTACTAGTAGGAGCATTTAAAACTCAGCTGAACTCTGATCTTTGGCTTCATTCATCTGGAGAGAATGAGGGCAGGAAAGGGGGGTGCTGAGGGTGCTAGAGTGAATCACATAACAACTAGACAGCTGAGGAGAATCAGAGACCTCCTTCTTTTCAAAAAATTGATGACAACAACAGATATACTCAAAGAATATTCTGCATTAATACATGTCAGCAAACCTTTCAGTATTTCCACTGACTATTCACTTCCTAACTGAGAACATCCCTGATTAGGCATACTTCATGGCCAAATCAGAAAAGCTCCACCAAGGTGTCTGCATGCAAAAATGTTGGATGTGTGGTGCCTATCTGAAGTACTACATTTCATATTGAGAAGCACTGTTAAAGGCCTGTCCATGAAGTCATGGGCACGAGTGTATGAATTACTGGATGTTAGGTTTTCTACATAGTGTGACTGTCTTTATCTACCACTAGGTAAGATCTAGGAGCCCTTTTCATAGCAGAGAACACCTCTTCACCCAAACAACACTGACAATAGTGAAACAGCGAAGGAATAAGGGCAAGGATACAGAAAAAGTATGTTTGGATGTTTTAAAAGCTCCAGTGAAGATGAAAATGTAATAAGAGAAGTTAATTACACCTTGGTAAGGAACATAGTCACTAATCTCCCATAGCAATTTTAGATGATGACAAATTATAAAACAAACAGGCTTAAATTCCTAAGCTTCTTAGTAAGCAGTGACTTTTACTTCAGCCAGATAATTACAGATCATAGAATGATACATTACTGATGTTTAAGTAGATTTACTGTGGAATCTCAAATTCTCTTAAGTTTTGATTAGTTTAGCAGTTTTTTTTCCCATTTGCTCTACATATTTTTATTACGTAAAATATTTGACTTTCTAGTCCTGTGCAAAGTATTAATCATGAGTATAACCCTAGAGCATACATCAGAACACGCCACATTTAGAAGATGTATGAATATATCTGGGAGCTGTATGCTGGTGCTGAAAGTCTAGCTGAGTCTTTGTTGTGCTGTAGCTGTCTACCGGACTGATTGTCCTGGGGCTCTCAGCAGTGCTGAGGCCAGCTATCAGCTCTAATGACACTACCACACAGTCTTCCACTGCTGTAGTAATCTAATCTAACACTACTATTCATTTACATGGCAGCTCGTTTTATCACTGACGTCAGTTCAACAGTTTCAGCACGTCTTGAACATTGAGATTGAGACTAGACTGCTATTTAAATAGACCTGCAAGAGAATCCCCCTGCTCCCTCCTTTCTCCAAAGTGCCTTAACAAAAACATTCCACTGAATTAGACCCATAGGCTGACTCATAAATTTGGACTGTGTTCCCAGCAGAGCTGAAGCAAGAACGTGGCTATGCTTGTGTAGAGATCTAGGGCACTAAATGAGTGCAAATTTAGTTAAGATTTAAACACGTTTACTGAGGTCATGAAAGGCAGGGTAGGAATTGTAGCTCAAGCGTTAGCCAACAGGGAAGCAATCTTCTGCTACAATTTTATTTTTTAATGGCTTAGAAAAACACACCATCAGTGCTGATCAATATGTGATCCAAGACTGACCAAAACAGAATCAGTTCAAACTATTAGACACTTGGAAATATAGGGTCAATGTGAGCTACTGACAGAATCTGCTTTATTGGCCAGGTGTGTCGGACACACGAGGAATGTGACTCTGGTACATCGGCTCTCAATGTGCATGCACATATCCCCATGCACGTGGCAAGTAAACAGTAAACCAGCATAAGGCTGTGTAATATAACAATATAAGCAACAAACAGTGCATACAATGCAAAATAAGCAGTATAATCAGGCAATGCAGACAGACAAAGGAATGTTCATTGAAATGAGATAAATAGGAATAAAACTAGAGTACTTAAAAATAGAGACCTGTACAAATTCATATAATCTGTACGAGGTACAATCATACTGTCATAGGTCAAGTGTTCATCAGAGTCACAGCCTGGGGGAAGAAACTGTCCTTGTGCCTGGTTGTCTTGGTGCACAGTGACCTGTAACGCCGTCCAGAGGGGAGGAGTTCAAACAGATTGTGTCCAGGGTGTGAGGGGTCAACAGTGATCCTCTCTGCCCTCCTTTTGACCCGTGAGGTGTACAGGTCCACCGTGGAGGGCAGGCTCACACCAATGACTTTTTCAGCAGTCCTGACTGTCCACTGAAGTCTGTACTTGTCCTATTTGGTTGCTGATCTAAACCAGACAGTGATGGAGGTGCAGAGAACAGACTCGATGATTCCTCTGTAGAACTGTATCAGCAGCTCCTGGGGCAGGTCGAACTTCCTGAGCTGGCGCAGGAAGTACATCCTCTGCTGTGCCTTCTTGATGATGGTCCTGATGTTGGACGTCCACTTCAGGTCCTGGGAGATAGTGGAGCCCAGGAACTTGGAGGACTTTACTGCTGATACAGTGCTGCCAAGTATGGTGAGGGTGGGTAAGGTGGGGGGCTCTTCCTGGAGTCCACTGTCATCTCCACTGTTTTGAGTGTGTTCAGCTCCAGGTTGTTGCGGCTACACCACAGGA
>NW_018127920.1:3141112-3141377 GCF_001952655.1 Monopterus albus | reverse complement strand
CTTGGGGGGTGCCTGTGCTTATTGTCCCAACAGATGGGGGCAGGCACAGTGAGCTGGGTCAATTTGGAGTGGAAGATGTCCGGGATGATGGTTTTGAAAGCCGAGCTGAAGTCCACAAAGAGGGCCCGTGCATAGGTCCCTGGGGACTCGAGGTGTTTCAGGATGTAATGCAGTGTCATGTTCACTGGATCGTCCACTGACCCGTTCACCCGGTAGGCAAACTGCCGGGGGTCCAGCAGGGGGTCTACGATGTCCTTCCGGTGGG
>NW_018127920.1:3119661-3140910 GCF_001952655.1 Monopterus albus | reverse complement strand
GGCCTGGTGCCTTTCTGATCCTTTGTTTTTTTAAAAAGAGGCCACATCTTTTTCCACAGATCGTTAGAGGTGGGGGGCTGGAGGGAAGGAAGATAGGATGGTGATTGTCAGGGGAGCAGCTGCTGGGTCTGAGGTGGGGAGGGTGAATGTTGTTTGTTAAACCTGCAGTAGAACACATTCAGGTCATCTGCTAGTTGACGGTCCTCCACAGCAGGGAGGGATGGTTTCCTATAGCCAGTGATGCTTTTCAGGCTTCTCTACACAGACAAGGGGTCCTTGGCTGAAACCTGGGCTTTCAGCTTTTCAGAGTAGCTCCTCTTTGCTGCTCTGATCTCCTTTGTCAGTGTGTTCCTGGCCTGGCTGTACAGAGTCCTGTCCCCACTTCTGTAAGCCTCCTCTTTGGCATGACAAAGCTGCTTGAGTCTGGCTGTAAACCAGGGCTTGTTGTTGTTGTTTTATGTGCATAAAGACTTTTTGGGCATGCACACATCCTCACAAAAGCTGATATAAGATGTGACAGCGTCAGTGAGTTCATCCAGGTCTGTAGTCGCAGCCTCAAATACACTCCAGGCTGTGCAGTCAAAGCAGCCCTGTAGCTCTGACTTAGCCATTAGCTATTGGCAAAGCCTGGTACTGCAGCAAATTAAAAGTTTTGACAATTACACCCCATACCCTCTTCTTCAGCAGTGTTGGTTAGTAGATTTTTTTTTAACTATTAGTAACGAAAATTAATCAATGAATCATTGACGTCGCTAATGAAAACAAGTGTCTCTATGCTGAGCAGGTGACAGTGCCACACTTCACCAGGTCTAAGAGTCAGTCTGTTGACTACCTAACACTCCCTCCAAAGCCTGATGCTTTAACAGAGCCAGGATAAAAAAACAAACAAACAAAAAAAACAAAAACAAACAAACAAACAAAACAGTCCATGTAATTATTTCCCGTTTCCTGGCACCCCGCCCACTCACCAAGATAGCACTGCTCTGTGTACGACTACATAAGGCAATACCAATTTGTGAATGGTATTCTTGTTTTTGTGACCTCCATTAGGAAATACTGAGAAACCCTGATTATAATTGGTGAACATAGGCCCATGCAATGCTGTTTGTTCCTTTTGGGAGATGGCATAAACCTTACAGCTCTTACCAATATACCAGCAGCTAGTGATTTTATTTCTGTTGGAAAAATTGTTGTTAATGGGATAATGAGCCGTTATTCAATTTCCATAGCTGGCATATTTCTGACAAATTTCTTATCAAAACATTCAGAAGAATACAAATATTTAAAGCTTACTTAAATATACAACACAAACACTGAAAATCTCATTAAGAACTACATAACAATTTAACACTGATGCACATATTTTGAGAGTCTGATCCAACATGAGATGTTCCCTCATAACCAGCATTACTATAAAACCTTTGCATCAAACTGCATCATGACACTGACTGGGTGATATTTTCAATAGCAGTTTTCAATGAAGTACTCTGACCAACTTCTCCACATATACACACAAAAGCCTGACACACACGTGCAGTCATGCCAGTTCCCAAAGAGGAAATGAGACATTAGCCATGTGACACTGATCATTTCCACACTCTACCCACCCCCACAACTCCCTGTAGACTTGAACTTGTGGGAGGTTACGAGGGAAGTTGAACATGCTGCTAGCTGGTGAAAGATAACTCTGCTCTGGGACTTACAGTTATTCTTATCAGCAAACAAGGCTAAGCTTTAACAGTGAGTTTAGAACAGCTGCTCATAAATCATCACCTAAATACAACGACACAATGATGAAGCTATCTATAAACATGATTACCTCAAATTTGATAGGAAGCAATGTCAATAAAATGTGTTTTTTCCAATTTGATCTGTTGCACACTGGTTCTTGGAGCATCAAGAATTAACAAAATGTGTGAATGTGTGTGGGCATGGCTTTGATGATAAATCCAAGCACTTCTCTTAAAGCCAGTCAGGCACTGGGCTTGTCTTGGCTACAGACTGTGTGGCGCTAGCTATGCAGCTCAAGGCCTGGAGGAGGTTTCCATCCACTCACAGAGGCGCATACACTTTTTCGTGCATTCCTCAGATTCCTCATCGTGTGTGCCTCCCTCTGAATCAGCCACTCAAGGCATTACAGAAAAAAAAAAGGATGACGCTTGGTTTATAACATTTGAAAATGTCCAAATTCAGAATTGTGCAGAAAATACATAAGCACTAACCCTAATACCTAAACCTCTAGGTTCCTTGTATCTCTGCACGTCATTTCATGGCCATCCACCCAGCATTTGAGATATTTGAGTCTGGATCAAATATTGCATCATTATAGATCATGTCAGCATCATTATCAAAAAACTTCAATTGATACAAAATCTTAAAATTGAGCCTAAGAAAACTCATTTAAATGTCCAGGCTTCCATTTAAATTTTGGAAATACCAGCTGATCATAGCCAAACTTATAATAAATTCAAGCAGCTTTTACCTCATTAGTTCTGCACTCAATAGTAAGGAGCCAAAATGACAAGAGGTTCACAGAGCCTGGACGACTGCTGCTTACATGTTCTCGCCTGCACACGCTCTACTGTATCTGCAACAGTCAACTCTGCTCAAGATCTGACTTCACTTAAAAGTGAACAAGTCCCAGCAGGCAAAATAACAAGGCCAGGTGCTTGTTTGAGTGTGCAACCTCCAACTTTGTAGGCTTCTATTCCTACTCTAGTCTTACTTTAATAGAACATGTAGTGAATGGGTGAAAAACACTAAGTCAGTATCTCTGCTAAGCAGTCACACTCATTTCCCCTTTGTCTATTAATACATCTCAGTTCAACAGCTCAGGTTAGAAAGATCAAACGGATAAGCCTTGTTAATAATACACACATACGTTTATAAAGAATCTGTGATATACAGTGAGATCAAAGTCCTAACAGCTATGAGAGTGAAGTTAGCCTGGGTTAATAGCTGACAAAAGTCAAAAGCCAGGGTGGGGCTGGTGGGTGCAGCTCTACCGTATTCCCTAGAAATCAATGCACTGTACCGGACAGCTATTTGCTCTGTTCCTCAGAGTCCACTTGCACTGAAACTTGACCTGAATTAAGTATTAAAGCCCAGTAGAGCTGAACTGACTGTCTGATATACAGACCAGTTTTTTTTTTTTTAATCATCTAATATCTGCAGCTATTTTAATATGAACAGAAGTTGCTCCCAAAAAAATTGACTGACAACTATTTTTATATTAGTCATTTCAAGATTCTTTAGTTCAGCTACGGTGACAATTTTCTGCTTTTCTATAACTTATGCAACAATAACTTGAATATCTCTGGGTTCTGAACTGTTGGTCAGACAAAGATATTAACCTTGGGCTGTTGGAAGTTGTGCTTTTATAGACCTGATGATTAGCCCACTGATTCAGTCTGGATGAAGCAGTTAGTGCCCGTCACAACATAATCCTGTTATAGCGAATATCAGTCATTTCACTTATATTCTTAGCGCGAGGAACTGCTGACTTAAAACGCACGTGCACCAAAATGCTTAAATGGCACGCGCCAAACAAATTCCACTGAACGGCCCTCACCTGTGATAATCTCCCGCTTGGCTTCATCCAGGTGACTGGAAATGACGTCCCCCATGGTGGGTGAAACTCAGAAGTCCCAGACTGACTCCACAGCAAGTCTACAACTAGTCTTTAAAACATACGGGGGAAAAATAACGTCAAGAAAACTGTAGAGCCCAGCAGAAGCCCTCGGGTTCTCTCCAATATAACCTGAGGTGACTGAAGTGTAGAGAAGAGACGCTCTGTGGAAAACAGGACAAGGAGGTAAAGGGAAGAAAAAGCTGACGGCTAAGAGACACACCCTCCTTCAAAGTAGGAGAGGAACTCCCACCCCGGGCGTTGCGTTCAAGGTATGTGGGGAAAATGGAAGCCACCAGCAACCTTTTCATAGTGTGCAATATATCACAGTAAAACAATAAATAAATACGTGGCCCAGAAGTCCCAGATTTTAAAGCTTTTGGTACCGCTAATTATTAATGTACTGTATTAGTGTAGGTGTAGGTGAGGTGCAGTGTGACAGTGATTGATATTTATGTAACATTTCACATAAGTCTTAATGTGATGGGACTATAGAATGATGTTTGATTGTGTTTGTACTACCTAGTACAACCTTCTGACAACAGTTTATTCAATAAATTGACGATTTTTGCAGCTCTAATATGAATCAGCTGGCACTTCTTGTTTGAGATATTGCATAATTATTATTACAAATAATTTTTATTATAATGTAGAGCTCTGAAAACCCCATATAAATAACTGCAATAAAAGTGTGCAATCAGAGTGTCCTGTTAGTTTGAATTATTCACTGTGGTGCAACAGAAGCCTTTGTCATTGTTTGCGTGTCTGTCCCATTGCTGACCACCTCTCTGGCCAAAAAATGTAGTTCTGTTCTAGTCAGTCAAAAGAAAAGATGATTTACTGTCAGATGCAAATGGTCCAGGTGATACTTATACACACTGTACTGTTGTTCTGAATATACAACCCCAAACCAGAAAAAGTTGGGATTAACATGTGCACTATGAGGTTTTGTGTTGTCTTGTTGAAATATGCATGGATGTCCCTGAAAAAGATGTCATCTTGAAGACAACATGTGTTGCTCCAACATCTCTGTGTATTTTCCACCAGAAGTGGAAGTGACCCTTGCCAAAGGGCACTGACACAACCCCAGACCATGACAGACCCTGGCTTTTGGACTTATTGCTGGTAACAGTCTGGATGGTTCTTTTCATCTTTGGTTTGGACCACATGGCATCCATTCCTTCCAAAAAAGCCCTGAAATAGTGATTGGTCTGACCACAGTATGCGTTTCCAATGTGTGATGTGTATGATGGTCCATCCCAGATCAGTCGACTGCGCTTCTGGACACTGTTGACACAGGGCTTCCTTTGACACAGTACAGTTGTAAGCAGCATTCATGGATGTAACTACGTATTGTACTGCCTGACACAGATGTGCCAAAGTCATCCTGAGCCCATGTGGTTATATCGCTTATAGAAGAGTGATGATTCTTGATGCAATGACGTCTGAGGGATCAGAGAGCACGGTCATCCAGCTTAGGTTTGTGCCCTTTATGCACTGAAATCCCTCCAGATAACTTGAACTTTTTAATTATGTTCTGCACCACAGAAGGTGACATATCCAAATCCCTTCCTATCTTTCTTTGAGGAACATTGTTTTTAAACATTTCAATAATTTTCTCACACATATGTTATATGTCATAATATTCTTAAATTAATTCAATCCGCCATTTGGGTCTGGGGCAGTTTGGACCTGGAAATGGAATGTTACGTTGTAGTTACATGTTAATATTTTGCCTCATTTCTCATCATAAGCTTGCTATTTATTTGAGCTGCACAAAGTGGTTTAGTGAGTCTAAATCACAGGCATACAGTAAAGCTGCTTTAGCTGTATATTTTGTCAGTATTATAGCTCATCTAAACTTATTGAAGTTAGGTCAACATTTCAGTGCATGCAGTAAGCTACAGTATATCATGTATTTACTTTAAATATTATTAAACATTGCCAAATAACAACAGCATGAGCAGCATCTCTGAGTGAATTGATAATTTCCTAAATTTCTGCTGAGTATTAACACATCTGTTGGAGTGCCTGTAAATAAATACATAAATAAAATACAATATGTGGTGCTGTAGGTAACTATATAAATTGTAAATAAATAAACTGTCAGTGAGAGGGGTGCCCATTTTTAGTTTGAGCACCTGTCCTCCAAAATGTCTGTGCATGGCCCTGCTTTTCACCAGTGCTGTAGGCAGGCTTTCAGCAGTACTGAGGCCGTGAGTCACACCAAAAGATTTCTGGCACAACTTCACCCACCGTCAAGGTGCACGGAGAAGGAAAGTCAATACTGAGGGATAAACACTCCAGTGGCACTTGGTGTGTAGAAAACAACTTTGCTGTTGAACCATCATGTTTCAGCTTGTGGCCTTCATCAGGGTCAGTGTGAAACACAAAACAGAGACCACTTAAATAAAATTATTATTTAAGTAAAGCAAGGAAACCAAACCCCAGCATTCCACAAATTAAGAGATGCCACTCTTATTTTGCAACCTAGTTTGTGCCACTTCATATTACATTATGCCTGCTATTAGGTTAATCCAGACATGTTCTTAACAATATGGTGCTATTGAGAAAACAATCAAAACTACAAGGCACACAATACAGCACTATATGTATGATGGCAAATGGTGCTGACTACAAGGAGCATGTCTGCAAATTTTTTTTATAAATAATATTTCTTTTTAAAGTATGAGGATGATATATTAAACAAAAGCTTCTTGTCCTAATCTGTGTTTGCTCATGCATGGTCAGTGTGAATGTGATGTGCATGAGGTCAAAAGGTCAACAGATGAAATGACGAGAAAAGGAATTATTAAAAGTGTAAACCACAAAAAAATTGCATGAGTGCAGGAGGGTTACTGACATTTAAATTGGTTGAAGAAGTATAGGCCTACAGCTACAGTGCAGTAGACCAAAGCCATCAGTAGCACAGTTTTGATTTGCTTCTGAAGTTGTGGTGCTTTTAAGATCATCAGGAAAAAGCTAAAATCTACAGGAAAGGTCACAATACAGAAATGACCAGAGGCCAAAGAAAGCATCACTTGCTGTTTATCATGATTTCAAGTAGTAGTTTGGACCATAATGCATTTATGGAGGTGACCTGTAACAAATCACTATGGTGGAGGTGGAGTTTTTGCTGGCTGCAGGTGTATGTGAGCCACAGAGTGAGCCCTGGCCAGTGCCACTGTGTCTCAGTGGGAGTTTCTGTGTTGCTTGTAATGCTCACAGCTGTCTGGTTAGAATTAACTTTAACCCGAGGATTGAAATGAAAGAGGCTGGGTTTCTCATTTACACAGTCATTTTTAAAAATATGCATATTTCTAAAGTATGAAAGAGACATGATCACTGAACCAACACATGGCTTAGAGAAACACAGCGAACACAAGTCTGTGATGATGCTTTTCTTTCAACAGACGTGGAACTCTTGTCCTTTATTCCCTCATCATTGAAGAGCTGATGTTCTGTTTACTTCTCCTTTGCTGCCCTCTCATGGACAGCAACACCAACAGTCACCGTTTTTCTAGAACTGTATGAAGTGTGCTCCTACCTTATAGGCTACTGCCACAGGTTTGGTCTTATATCTGTAGACACCAGGGAGTAGTTTTTAAAATCTCTGCCCTACCTCTCTTCTTCATGCATTCCTAACCCTCACTCTGCAGTAGAGTTATAGGAAACATCAAACCATTATCCATCAGCTGCACCATAGAACATAAGTATACATGTAATCAGGCTACAATATAATTTTGTTTTAAATTAAGTATTCATTTAATCTTATGTCTGCTTCTTCGTTTTTATTTTACTTCAGTATATTGGTCTTTGACATCCTGCTGGCCCAGCAAGTCAGAATGAAACAGCAGTTTATTTCATGCTGTCTTCAAAATAAAAGCATATTAACACTAGTGTGTTGAATGTATGCCTGCTGGCATTCAGCAGCAGAATTAGATCTCCACTGAGTGCTGTTAAAAAAAAAATCTGCTTTAAAGATTGGGGACTTGAATTTGACTGTGAAGTAACTGTTACACATGATTTTTTTTAGCTTGACTCAACATGGTGTCAAGACATACAGTAGGAGATCTTGATACATGAAATCAATCAGCTTATCACAAACAATGCAAACAGTACTCACGAAAAGCTGTCTATATTCTGGTTCTTCAAAGTAAAATTTCCAGTTAATCTAAATGCATTTTTATATAGTAAAAGTAGTACATACATTCAAATCCGATTATTTTATTTTAGATGTAAGTACAATATAATATTTTTTCTGTTCACATTGTCAAATTTACATGTGTGATTCGATTTCTAGAGACTTGCCCATTTATATAGACGTATGAAGTTGGAAAACATAATCACCTGAGTAGATGCTCAGTTAAGAAGACCCCCTCCCCTGCAGAAGGCTTTTATTTTGGATTTACTTGAAACGGATGTGTGCTGCTACTTCTCCTGTGCTTCACAGTAGTTTTGTCACCGCTCAGTTTTTTTTTTTGTGGAGAGGTGGACCCACAGTAGAGGGCTCGTCATGGCACCACTTGGACTAAAAGCTATTGTCGGAGAGAGTAAGAATTTGATTTTTGTTTTACTTTTATAATACTAACATGTTGACACATTTACAGGTGATTTAATGATTCTCATTCCAAAGCATTATAAGTAGGGTGTGAGATATGAACTCTGCATTATTTTCTGATTATTGATAGTGATACGGAACGATGCAGCTCCCGGTCACAAATTTTAAATGCTGGAACGTTTGATGCGCAAAATACGCACAGACGCATCTGAGCCACGCTGGACGCCAAAGTGTATTTTCTCCAGTTTTTATTTTCAGAGTGATGAGCGGTATAAAGATAAAGGTTTTGGCGCTGTTCTGTGATCGACGTTTCTATGTTTATTGAGCTATTGTTTGCGTCTGTCTGGAGTGTAAGAGCGCGGAGTCCTGCTTTAGTGCAAATCCTGTCTCGCTAATCTTTGCTGCAAGGATTAAATAGTTTGGCATCATTCTCAGAGGAAGAAGAGAGATGCTTCATGGAGATGCCACTCTGAAAGTCTCAGTTACAATTTAACAAGTGTTTCTGTCAGTTGTATATCAGCATCTTTAGACAGAGACCCATTATTAAACTTGATCGAACATAGAGATACACGCGTTAAAGCTGTGGAGCGCGCTCACCATAAAGTTGATGACGCGCACACTGAAACAAAATACAGCTTCACCTGGGATTTTTATTTTAGGTAATATATAACATTTCTAAGCACATTTAGTAACACATAACAAATGGTGTCTAATACATTATAATGTAGTTGTAAGCATGTCCAACTTAAACAACTGTACCTCCATGTGGACAGCACGGGCGCAAAGGCTGCTCCATGACAAGATCGTCATTTTATAAAACACAGTTAATAATAACTGAAACTATAATTGATTGTTAATAAACATCCTAGATGTCCCTATAGCTACTTATAGCATTCTATAAAGAACTTATTTACTATTTATATACTGCTAATAACTAACGAATATAGGGCACTTAGAGTAAAGTCTTCCTATTCCCCCATTTCCCAAGACCCCCTTTTAGTTTCAGTGCGAGGTTAAATGGTGCCTCTTCTAGTAAAACAGTTTTTTACAAAGGGGTTAATAAATTGTACTGTAACTAATGGCTTTACTAATTGTTAATTTACAGACACTTTTTAAAAGACACCAATAAGAACACATGGTTGTGAAAAATTCCATAGCTTGGTGATCATCCCTTCTATTCTATAATAATTTGTATATTAATGAAGCCCAATAATTAATAAATGCTTAATAATTTGTTACTTATTTGATTTTGATTCGATTTTTTTTTGCAGCCCTAGATAATAAATGATCATAGCAACAAACTGGTCAAAAAGATTTTTATTTGGGCCCATGTTATCTGATGGATTTAATTTGGCTACTTTGAAGGATGTGCTGGTAAGTGTTCTGTTAAACTCTGCATACCAGTTAAAAAAAGAGGATTTCTAAAATGAGAAAGGAATTTAGAGTATGCCTGATGTGTGTTTTAGTTTAGAACATTATGCTTGTCTTATTCAAATTAATTTTGGTTTTTATATGGGGTGAAACAATCACTTTTCCCCTGCCTTAAAGATTTAGAATTATTTACAATATTAATGTAATATTTATTTGATTACAATAATTCTGAAAAAAGAGAATTACACTAAACAATATTAAGAGAACTACATTACAGAAGGGTTGAGAAACTTACTTTTCCTAAATTTATTTAATTTAGAGAGCGAAACATTCGTTAGAATAAGATAACGGATGGATCTAACAAAACTAAAGGGGGTAAACCTCCTTGAAACTAAACCCTGACACTAACCCTTAAACCCTGTGAATTACTTCATATTTAATTTAGAGACATACATTAATCCTTGCACCTGAAAAAATATTTAGACAGCAACAAACTATGTTTGTGTACTGCTGCTCAGTCCTAATGTAATAAAATCCCTTTGATGGAATAACTCTGGTCTATTCCACCTGGGAAACCCAAATAAAACCCTTTAATACTGTTCTAAAACCTATAATAAATTGTTTTTAAGTAGAAACATAATACCTATGTGCAAAGTTCTTTGAAGAAGGTAATTAGGGGACAGCGTGTGAAAAGAGGGTGGAGTCAAAAGGTCATAAATCTTGTTTTGACGCCTCAGTTTGACGGGTGCAGCACTTTATTACTCTCTTTTGAAAATAAAGTGTGTATAAAGTGATGAACAGTATATGGGATTTGTCTTATTATCTGCGATATTTGTTGGGTGAAGCTTTACTGCTTGATGCAGACTGTCACATGAATCTCACTGAAATCTCAGTAAACATCAACATAGAGGACACATTTACTTGCCGGTTATACACATATTTTTGAATAAATGAAAGAAGTAATTTTGGGATTTAATACTTCTGCAATGATAACAACATCTAGAGCAGTCATCAGATCTCCAACAAACATGTTAAATAGTCACTTAGCTATTTATTCATTTCCTAGATGCATGTTAAGGGAATAAGGACTCACTTAGCTGTGGCTAATGCAGAGATATACAGTAATGAAAGTGAGGCAGATTAACTGCATAAATAACCCGTTTCACGTTAATAAGATTAGATAATAAGATAAGATAAAGGTTTGCCAGGGGTTTTCCTAAGTTTTGCAGTATTGGAGTATAATTTCAGGTCCATGGCCAGGTTAACCTGCCAGTTGCAAATCTGAGGCAAAAATAGGCAGTGGGCCTCCAATGTGCCCTGTGTGTGGTAATTTGGTTAAACAAATATAGTTATGAATATGCATCATATGAATTTTGACACTGGGGCCCTCAACAGGTAACAATGCAGGATTCATTTATCTTGATTTATAGCTGTGCATGTTCCCAAACTAATTTACAATCAATTAAATTACCAACAAACAGCTGGTTGAGCAGCTGGGCCTGTGGTGTAGCCGCAACAACCTGGAGCTGAACACGCTCAAAACAGTGGAGATGACAGTGGACTTCAGAAAACCCCCCCTCACCATACTTGACAGCACTGTATTAGCAGTAAAGTCTTACAAGTTCCTGGGCTCCACTATCTCCCAGGACCTGAAGTGGACTTCCAACATCAGGACCATCACCAAGAAGGCACAGCAGAGGATGTACTTCCTGCACCAGCTCAGGAAGTTCAACCTGCCCCAGGAGCTGCTGATACAGTTCTACAGAGGAATCATCGAGTCTGTTCTCTGCACCTCCATCACTGTCTGGTTTGGCTCAGCAACCAAACAGGACAAGTACAGACTTCAGCGGACAGTCAGGACTGCAGAAAAGGTCATTGGTGTGAGCCTGCCCTCCATGGAGGACCTGTACACCTCATGGGTTAAAAGGAGGACAGAGAGGATCACTGCTGACCCCTCACACCCTGGACACAATCTGTTTGAACTCCTCCCCTCTGGATGGCGTTACAGGTCGCTGTGCACCAAGACAACCAGGCACAAGGACAGTTTCTTCCCCCAGGCCGTGACTCTGATGAACACTTGACCTATGACAGTATGATTGGACAATAATCTTCAGTGCAATACCTGTAAATATACCTCGTACAGATTATACAGATTCATACAGGTCTCTAGTTTTAAGTACTCTAGTTTTATTCCTATTTATCTCATTTCAATTAACATTCCTTTGTCTGTCTGCATTGTTTACTGCCTGTCTATACTGCTTATTTTGCATTGTTTACACTGTTTGTTGCTTGTTAATACTGATTATTTTGTTATATTACACAGCCTTATGCTGGTTTACTGTTTACTTGCCCCGTGCATGGGGATATGTACATGCACATTGAGAGCCGATGTACCAGAGTCAAATTCCTCGTGTGTCCGACACACCTGACCAATAAAGCTGATTCTGATTCTGAAACACACAGTGAATACAGGGAGTTAGATGCCCGTGAGTGCCTGGGGCCAAGTGGATGTTGCCCACCTTGCCTTAGTTGGTATTCAGATGCCCTAATGGAAAATAACTGGAATTCAAAGATGCAAGAGGAATATTTTTGTATTTACATAAAATCAAACAACTACAGATTTGGTAATATGTTTTATGGGTTGGTCACACTTCATGCAACTCTTCTCACACAGCAGCAGAACTGTTTTGGTTCAGTCATGTGACTTTCATCAGCCTTGTTTTAAACCACAGCAGCAGGCAGATGTGTTCAGTGCAAAGTTTCTGACAGACCCACTGTACACTACCGGACCTGAACCAAACAGTTTTATACTAGCTGGGGGACATAGTTGAGCATTTATATACAAAAGAGCAGTTAGTTAAAAGGAAACAATTGTAATGCAACTTTGTACATCAGGCTCTATTACCTCTGCCAAGGGTGGGGGTTATGTTTCTGCCAGCAAATAGAATAGCTTTATTTGTCATTTTACATTGTACAATGAAATTTAAAATGCAATCCTTCTGTGCATAAATTATACAACAGCTACAGTAAGTTTAAAAACCTAAAAGAATATAAATAATTAAATATAAATACCGATTGACAACTCTACATCCAATATTCTTCTTTTTAGCTCTCTCCTAATGGAAATATGTGGGTGTTTAGCTGCTTATTGCTCCACTATATTCACCAGCTAGTCTCTAACTGTGTCTTTCTGCTGTCTGGTGCTGGGTAGATAGTGGACAGGGAGCTTAGCAGAGCTGCTGCTGCTGGAAACCAGGTTGATGTGAGTGCCGATACTGAAGCATAACAGCACATTTGTGGGCCAGCAATCCCAAACACTGAGCTCACAGGAGGTCAGACATTTCTGTAGAACTGAGAAGAAATGCAGGGCTGGTGAAAAATCTTTGTGGATTCATCACTATGAGTAATGTCTCTTACATTACATTCATGTAATGTTAATTAAAACAGTGATGAGTGCATCTTAAAACCCATCAGGGAATGTAGTACTGTAGACATAGAATCCTGGGCTTGACCTCTTTAAGAATCTAGAATTATGACTCAAATGGCTTTTCAATTTGATATTGCATAGTGCCTAGATGTGTTTAAGATTTTAATCTGGATTGTATCCAGTTACTGGCAGACAAATCTTCTTAGTTTAGTTCTTTCACAAAAATTCCAGTCTTCTGACTTATTTCTTATAACATAGTATATAATATAACATATTTAAAGGAAGAAAATATAGGATGTAAATTACTTTTTGAAAGCTAATTTAACTCCTTAATAATGTCAAGTATGAACACATCAGTCCATGCTGACATTTGGGGTGTAGTGAAAATATATCTGCCCATCTAAACTCAGTACCTGCTTATGTTAAACGACAGTCCATGTCATGATGCCTTTAACACTGCAAACAGACCAGTGTTTTGCCACTGCAGCATTTTCATCAGAATCAAAATTAACAAAGACATTTGATATAGTCTCTCACAATTCTGACTTAGCTGCAATACGTATGTGGAAATGCACTTCTTTTCATCTATTCTTTGTGTTTTCCTGGCAGAAACTGGCTTCCACGCTTTTATGAGTGTAGGTTTGGTTAAATGGTATATTCTAATATTCTAGATGGCATACATATTGGTTTATTTATTTTATTTTATTTGTGTTATTCATTTTAATTTAAATTACTTTGAAAAATTTTTTAAAGAATGTTGTGTAGATTCTGAAGACAACATGGACACAGCAGTGCTTTTGGCAGGGTTAGGGATAACAGATGTCCCATTCTGTCATGACACTTCCACGTAATCCTGTTGACTAAGTGGATAAACAGGACCTACTGACCATGTGTGCATCATTTACCATCATTACTAGCTCTCCTCGGGCAGCAGGATCTTGCTGACTAGAGACTGTGGCATTTGAAATATATGTTTATGGAAATGTTTTGTGTTAAATCAGATAAACTGAAATCTCTGACAGGTTTTCAAGAGTTATCCCTAGTTTCATGATGTGCTGTATTTTGCAGTTACTGTCATTAGCTACACAGTTGGCTCACTATTATCATATGGCCCCAGTTTCATGGTAATGTGCTAATGACATGTTAAGTCAGCTCTTCAAGTGAAATGTCACCATGGCCCTGTGGAAACAGGACATGTTGACTTTTTCAGAGAATGACTGTGTGTGTATGTGTGTGTAAGAGAGGGGGTATGAGTGATGCTGCTTCCCTGTGACGTCATGGCTGCTGACACAGAAACATCCCAGAAATAGCAGTGGAGTGGATAGGGCAAGAGGATTGGGAACAGATTAGAGGCAGTGATTGCAGTGGGCCGTTAATGTTCAGTCTAACAGACTGAACACTAGCTTAAACCCTCTAGTCAGGAAAACTGGGATGCTGCTCATCAAAATAAGTGACAGGATGCTGTGAAACACTGGATTCTCTCATATAAACAACAGTTCAATTCACACCTTAGAAAATGACTCATCTTCCAAAGTAATTCTCTTCCTAACAAATTCAACCCTCTATTATTGATTGTATTGCAATATAGTGTATGTCACACTGAGAGCTCAGTATTCAGGGGTTTTCCTTGAATTTGTTCAGCTGGGTTGAGGTGATTTATTTTTACAGCATACACAGGTCTCAGGCATATCTTTCATTTCATGGCATATTATGTTAAAAACGGTTCACTTAGTAGCTTGTTAGAGTCTCCAACTATGTCATTGACTTCTTCAGCAAATGGGACTGGCTCAGGTGCAGTACAAACCTACAGCCTAGGTGGTGCTGTAAGTGAGATCTGACTTTGTATCTGTTGGTTTTCAAAAATGCCACTGCTGTAAATGGTATGAGAAAAGCAATCAGACCACTTGTATAAACTGAGATCTCTGTTACAATTCTGCTGACAGGATGTACACAGCTCAACAAATTAAGGGAACACTTGATCATCACAGTATAACACCAAGTTATTTAAACTTCAGGGATATCAATCTGTCCATTTAGGAAGCACAAGTGATTGTTAATCTGTTTTACCTGCTTTGGTGCAAATTAAATTGATAACAGGTGCAACGGAGAAGAAAAAGCAAGACAACCCCCAAAAGGGGAATTGTTGTGTTTGTGTTGGCCACAGACAAAGGATCTCTCCATATCTTTCTTGACTGATTCTTTGTGTTTTGTGTTTTTGCTCATGTCCTTGTCACTACTGGTAGCATGAGGCATTATCTGCAGTCCAGTCAGTTTACACAGGTCGTCCAGTTACTCCAAGATGGCACATCCATAATTACAGTCACAAGAAGGTTTGCTGTGTCTCCCAGCACTGTCTCTAGAGCATGGAGGAGATACCAGGAGAGCGGCCGTTACACCAGGAGAGCTGGACAGGGATGTATATGGGCAACAGCCCTGCAGCAGGACCAGTATCTGCTCCTTTGTGCAAGAAGGAACAGGAGGGGCACTGTGAGAGTCCTACACTGACCTCCAGCAGCTAGTGGTGTGCGTGTTTCTGACCAAACTGTCAGAAACAGACTCCTTGAGGGGGCACAGCCCAGCACCGTGCAGCTCGATTGGCATTCACCAGAGAACACTAGAATTGGCAGGTCTACCATTGGTGCCCTGTTCTCTTCACAGATGAGAGCAGAGACTGGCATGAAGGTTCTGAGATACTGTGGTGAATGTTATGCTGCCTGTAACATCATCGAGCATGACCAGTTTGGTAGTGAATCAGTGATGGTCTGGGGAGGCATATTCTTGGAGGGCCCCACTAACCTCCATGGCATAGCCAAGGGTACCCTGACTGCTGTGAAGTACCAGGATGAAATCCCCAAAACAAACTGTCAGGCTGTGGCTCAGGAGGTAGAGTGATTCGTCTCTGGAAGATTAGTAGTTTGATTCCCGGCTCATTCAGCCCACATGTCGAAGTGTCCTTGAACAAGGATGCTAGACCCCCAGTTGTGTCAATGTGTGAGTGCTTGGGTGTGTGAATGGGTGAATAGCCAGATAGTGTGAAAGTACTTTGACTGTGCTGCAATCATAGAAAAGTGCTATACAAGTATAAGACTATTTACCTTATGCTGGTACAATGGGCCCTGGGTTCCTCCTGGTATAGGACATTGCTTCATGTGGCCAGAGTGTGTAGGCAGTTCCTGGATGAAGAAGGCATTGATGCCATTGACTGGCAGTTTAATTTGTTTAGCACCAGAAATGGTTTCAGAAATGTGCTGGAGAGTTCTGAAGTGGCCAGCAATGAGTCCCCATCTAAATCACCTGTGGAGAGATCTCAAACCAGCAGCTGGGAGAAGGAAGCCTTCAAATGTAAGAGACCTGGAGCAGCTGGTAAAAGAAGACTGGTCCAGAATTCCAGTACAGAGATGGAAGAAACTTACTGATGGTTACAGGAAGTGACTGATTTCAGTTATTTTGTCCAGAAGGTGTGCTACCAAGTATTAAGTTGATGGTGTCAATAATTCTGTCCAGTCCATTTTTGTAGTTCTGTGTGGAATGGATCGGATTAGGCTTTTTTCTCTGCTTTTTGTGTTGTTCCAATGCAAAACAAAAGAAATAAACATGAGAATACCAAAGATTTTGTGATTCCAACAGTTTTCTTGGAGAAGTGATGTGTTATCTGACAGAAATGCAGGGGTGCCTATATTTTTGGCCATGATTATACATTATGGTATTTGGATGGTCAGTTACTGAACTGTAATTTCATTTTTCTTTCTTTATAGAGATAATGAACAATATCATCAAGAAGGCAAGAGAAAAGGGAAAATGGAAGGTACTAGTCCTGTTTGAATGTTTTGATCAACTTTGGTATTATTCCCCTGGAATATTGGCACTGAATATAGATAAAATCTCTTAACCTATCTAAATGTGTTTCAGGTGTTGGTGGTGGACAGACTGAGTATGAGGATGATTTCCTCCTGCTGTAAGATGACAGACATCATGTCAGAAGGAATCACCAGTAAGTTAAACCATGCATGCATGTTTTGCATGTCTTTTGTGAAAAAAAAATGATGTTGTTTGTTAAATAATGTAACTCTCCATAAAACAGCAACTTGTCTCTTGTACAAATCTGTTGGTGTATTATGTTACTTGGTCAGCTTTACACATGCATTATTTTATTTCAGACAGATCCAGAGCAGCTTCTGTATTTATCCTGTTAAGGTATGCAGAGCATGTTTCTTGCTAGGCAACATCTGAGGCTCACAAGGCAAATTGGACATATAAAACCTGGAGAGAAAGTGAAAATGCCTTTCTGGTGGAGACAGTCACATAGTGCTGACCATCCACCACAGACTGCCTCTTCCCCTCCCTCTGTCACAACACACACAAACACTGCATCCAAGTATGCCATTAGGAGTCCACTTATAGTTCAGTTACAAAAGGTTTATCCACACTTTGCAGCCAATCAGAACAGAAAGTTCTCTGTGACCTTGGTATAAATTGTCATAATTTTTTTCATCTTACTATTACAAAGGAAGCAAAAAGAGCATTTTATAAAATGTCAGACTGTTCACACAGCATGGTTATTTCAGCAAGAAAGAAAAATCATCTGGATTGAACAGTTTAGAGCAATAATGGTGCTGATGTACTGTATGTAGGATAGAGAATGAGCGATTTTATGAGTGTTTTAGATTAAATAAACATCTAGAATTCTAGAAAATATGTTCATTATTGTTTATGTACTGTATTTGTTTGGAAACATTACATTTTCTACTGATGAAGCAAAGATATTTTGTTAATTCACATATTTAAAATGTTGCCGTTACATTGATACTGAACATATCTGTAAAAGGTTTACAGACAGTGTATTTGTTTTTCACCAGAATATCTGATCTTGCAGTACAACAACCACTTGTAGTGTTACAGCTTTATCAAACTTTTATATGGTTATGTTTAGGCACTCATAATATTTTAACACAGAAAAAGTTCACTGTATCTTTAGACCTGTTTATTTACTTTTAACTAAAACCTAGATCTTTCTGTAACCCTAAACCCTGACTAATCTGAAGGTAGTGATGCTTCAAGAAGCTACAAGTCAGAGTAGGGGCATGACAATACACTTAGCTCACGAGATGAGAAGATACATGATACTGGGTTCATGAGAACAAGGCCAGAAAATATTTTAACACAATTGTAAAAGAAATCTTCAGTGATGAAATATATGACTGGGGAAATAGTGTTTAGAGAAATCTAGAGTACTGCATTTAAACTGGCTCGAGAGACAGACGGGATCTCATACAGTTTAAAAGCAATAAATATTCCAAACAAATCAGTTGGATCTCTAATCACAATGACCAAACTGATCAACTTTCCCACGTGTTTTTTTGATATTACCCTAGACTGAGGGAGCAAACATTCAGCGTCAGAGTTTATGAACTCAATGCTACATGTGTATACGGCATGCTGATCTCGGCAACAACTGTATGCTAACATTAGTTTAGCCAGCCTTATTAGCCTGCCTTACTAGATGGATCTCCAATGATTGACAGTATTGCATTAAAAAAACAAGCACGGACAGGAGGAGCTGTTCACAGATGGTCCGTTGTCACGTGTTTGTGTGTGTGATGGAGAGAAAGAGAAAGGCATGGAGGAGCTGAGTGAATATATGCACTATGCATGGCATTACACTGAAATTTAGCCTATTTTAAATCAATATGTGGTAGTCAATGTTGATATTGTGGTGGCCCACCACAAATAAATCACTGTATGGGACACACTGAGCTGTGTGTGACTTTCAAACTGAACTCCTTTCTACAAATTGAACATTTAAAAAGTAGCAGGGGATCTTCTGTGCTAATTTCACTGTCAGTCTCTTTGCTGGCTACTGCTCTGGTTCTGTTATGTACTGATACTGCACGACAGCTTTCACCTCAATGACAAAATATCATGTTTTAATATCACAGGATCTTGTGGCATGAGATCACGTCACACCACTAAGTCAGAGAGTTCTAGTCCAATCAAATTGGATGGATGAATACTGATGATTAGTTTTCCTGTGCTCTCCAGTTGTAGAAGACATAACCAAGCAGCGTGAGCCTCTACCCAGCATGGAAGCCATCTATCTGATCACACCCTCAGAAGAGGTAATGATACAGCTCCTCCACAGGCTGTTTAGAATGTTATGGTACAGTTCCCACAGTCTCCCACCAATGTCTCTTTGGCTTCATGTTATACCACACTTCAATATTTTGTTTTCTGAGAAATGTCACTTTATAGCCAGTTGAACATTTTTCAGAATGTAAGTCCAGCAGGTGTTATGGCTAGTTTGTGTGGTGGGTGATATTATATTATTTGATATTATATGACAAATTATTTTTTTCCACTAACATTTCTGTCCATACTGACATCAGTTCATAAATTAAAACATTGCTCTCTGCTGTCTAAGTCCGTTGAGGGTTTAATTGATGACTTCAGAGACCCGCGGGCTCCGAAGTACCGAGCAGCTCACGTCTTCTTCACTGACTGTGAGTAAACCTATCCCGCACCAGCAAGAACAAGAACAAGAACTCCAAATGGAACATTTACAAACTTAAAGTTTATTTAGAGACGCTTTGAACATTTTTATTGTTTGAAATACACAAATTATGTTTCATGTTTGGAGGCACTTGGGTGCTTAAACAATACTTAAAATCCACAATTGATTATCTCGGTGAAATAAAGCTATTATATACTGTAACTTATAGCAAGTTTAAATAACACATTGATCCCTGTAGGCAGACTGCTTAATTAGAATTCAAATTGTTGCAATATGAAATATATATTTTTCTCTGCCCTCTCTGATAGAACTCAGCTTTTCTTTGTTAACAAGTCGTCACAGGTGGAGTGAGTGGCTGCGCCATCATTGAATCAATTCATGTGTCTAATACTTTAAACCCCATCTAAAATGGATCAGAAAAAAAAGTACCAGAATCCAACAAGACTTAAAAAAGACCAAAGGACAGTTAGCCTGGTCTGAAGACACCTGGGAATAGATCCTATCCAAAGTGTGGTGGGCTTGAATAGACAGAAACCGTGAAAACCCAATACTGGCAGCAGATGACAGTTTGACATTAGTTCTACACAAAAATACATTTCTCTCATTCATTCAAATGTGACCCCTCTGATATTGATGCATGATGCACAAGTCTTCAAAAATAACATGCAGGCTTGGCATTAAACACTACAAGGAGGTGCTGGATCTTTTCCCATAATGCACCTCAGTATGTCAGCATGCCCCACTTTATATGGCAGGCTTATGTGAAAATTGTGTCTTGCAGGCTAAACTAAGGTAACCAGTGGCATCAGTTTTTCCCCCTCAGACTTGACAAAGTCCTCCAGATCCACATTATGCTCCTGTATAAACTGTAGTGCTGCCTGTGAACATTAAATAGGCCTTTGTATAAAATTGGTGTGCTTAAAAGAACCTTATTGTCTTTACACAGTTGAATTAGGTGCTCTAATTTAAAAATAATATTCAGGATTGACATGACATTGACATTTGTCTAATTTACTAATTATCTCAGTCACTCACCATGTTCTTCTGCGATTTTCTGCAGCAATCCCAGACTCCTTGTTTGGGCTGCTGACAAAATCCCGTGCCTCCAAAGCCATGAAAGCCTTGACTGAGATCCACATTGCTTTTCTACCCTATGAATCTCAGGTAAGTTAGAATAGAATGCCTTTATTGTCATTGTATCGTTAAATAAAACCATACAAGATTGTGAGTGCTACTCTACTAGGGTGCAACAAGTTAAAAACTGTTCTCCACACATTCATCCCAAACCCATGATTGACATTTTTTAAATCAGTGAAGACATTAGCAGTCCATTCACACAGTCTTGAAATCTAGTATTGACTACAGTTTTTTAAACAATAGATTAGGTAACTGAATATAGTGTCAACGTTCAGCAAGGGAGAACACCCAAATGCAGAACAGGAAGAGAAAGGACAAAAATGTTAATGGGAAAAACTGACTGAAAGTTCAAGAAACACAGGACACTGAAAATCTAGGCAGCTATAAACATAACCCAAAACAAGCTCAGACCTGTCTTGCACTGCTGAACATAAGTATTTGAACACCTGAGAAAATCAGTGTTAATATTTGGTACAGAAGCCTTTGTTTGCAATTACAGAGGTCAAACGTTTCCTGTAGTTCAAATATTAACACTGATTTTCTCAGGTGTTCAAATACTTATGTTCAGCAGTGCTAGACAAATAAATTCTTTAAAAATCATACAATGTGATTTCCTG
>NW_018127920.1:3099054-3119614 GCF_001952655.1 Monopterus albus | reverse complement strand
TATATACACATTATATATGCATGTATATATGTATATGTTGTGTTGAAGTGAAATGACAACTTTGCAAGAATAGGCTAAATTAAGATAGAATGGGAAAAATGCTACAGGAGCTATTCAGAGTGCTCTCTCTTGAACAAAATGATTATACTTTTAAATGAAATTTCTAGATGAATCATCACAGGACACTAAAACACTTTATCAAAGCCTAGAGTGTATTAATGTATGCCCTTGTCAAATGCAATCAATCCTGGCCTTGGATCATCTGAGATTAGGTAGTTTTTTTTAAACAACCAGTATAGTATTAATCAGAGGAGTAATGTGTAGATTGAACCTCAAGTTGCCTGTCCTATGTGCCCAGGTCTTCTCCCTGGATAATGTGGATGCCTTTCAGGACTTCTACAGCCCGTTTAAGGCTGATGTGAAGAATAACATGCTGGAACGTTGCGCTGAGCAGATTGCCACGCTCTGTGCCACACTCAAAGAGTATCCTGGAGTCCGATACAGAGGGTAAAGAGGGTCTCTATTAACCTTAACTGAAAAGTGAGCTAAGCTTTTATTTTAGAGATTGTCCATGATTTCAAACTTTCCTTGTTATCCAACTAATGTAACTACACCTTCTTCCCTGCTTACGCATCTAATGGATCATTTCAGTACAAAGCACATTTCTACACCACTAATTCCATTGGTTTAAATCAAATCAAACCATGTCATACTCATGGCTTGATTTGAAAAATATTAGTTTGCTGAGCTGTGTCACAGGGATAGAACGCATCCCTGACACAGCTCAGCAAGGAACTACTACCATGGCAAACAAAAGAGGGATATTTGTCTTTAATAAACTATAACTTTGATAGTGCCTTCTCTAATTTGCTTAGTGAAACAGATGATGCTTCATTTGAGCCTCACACAAACTTGAACATATGCACGCAGAATCATGGCTGTGTAGTTTATTGTTTATTTCTCCCACTGTAGTCAGGGTCCTGGTGAAAAGCTTCAGGAATGGTGTGGTGAGCGGGAAAAGTTACAGTGACTAAGGCCTATTCTCATGTACGACTTGAAAAATCCCAAATATTTTCCTTAAATATGATGAAAACATTACACTTGCATACATATATGTACATATATTACAGTATACTTCACCCTCTTCAGTAATTTTGCCTGTATTAGCAACTGCCACCTTTCTTTGTGCTGTTATGCTGTTAAGTTGAAATTGCTCGCCATATTGTTCTACTCATGCAGATTCTTCAAGAAACTCAGTAGATGTGTCATCAGCATGTCCTGATCAAAAAGCAGATTTTATGTGTGTGTTGTTCAGGGAGTACGAGGACTGTGCAGTTCTAGCCCAGATGCTTCAGGAGAAGCTGGATGGCTACAAGGCTGATGACCCCACCATGGGAGAGGTAGGGAAGTGGAGCTAAATGACTAAATTACTAACAGAGAGAAGAAGATGTATCATTTAAAATTCAGTAGTCAGTGCTTTTCAGATTATGGGGGTTTATTAAAATGACACAATAGAAAAGCACATGGAATACACTTCCCTGCATTCATAATGTCATATAGTATATGACCCACAACAGCCCAGCACAATCTGGTAACAAGGAGTTTACAATATGTAATGTCTACATGAATTATTTGCAAATACTTGATATATGTTTTATCTTTCAAAATATGAATACAGTTGAACAAATATATTTCTAACAAAAATCCATTCCCCTAGGAGATTTCTTCGAACATTCTGTAATTACTCAACTCTGAATTACTGGTAATAAAACAGTAAAATAAAGTTCATGCCACAACTCCAGTTTTATGGATTTTTAAATTTTCACTCCATCTGAAGGATCATATTGGATTAAAAACACTTTCAATTATAACACAGTAGTTGAGTTAAAGCTACAGTAAGTCAAGCTTTTTTGTTCTTTTTTTGCTGAACTTTGGGAGATGTTATGTTTTCATTCAACAGTTGTACTGTTTTTATTGGATGGGAAGCGTAGACCTAAGTCTATGGTTTACAAATGTGTTGACCAAATCTAGCATAATTTAGGAATATTGAAAGGAGAGCTCCAAGTAAAAAGTGCAAAAAATTTTTCAGTCCCTCACCGTGTGTGCTTTTCTTTGTGTCTGATGCCTCCAGGGTCCAGATAAGTCTCTTACTCAGCTGCTCATTTTGGATCGTGGCTTTGATCCTGTGTCACCTCTCCTGCATGAGCTTACACTGCAGGCTATGGCCTACGACCTGCTGGGCATTGAGAACGATGTCTACAGGTGAGGATGCTATTGAAACAGGTCTGACAGCTGCCAGGAGTCACTGAGCTCAGGGTGGACCTTTTATATTGATATTTGTTTTATATTTAGTTGTTTTCTTCACTACTGTGTGAAATAGGTGACACAGTGGATTGGTGGTTAGTGCTGGTGCCTCACAGCAAGGAGGTTCTGGGTTTGAGCCCTGGCTTAGGTTGAATGATGACTAAATTGCCTCTAGGAGTGAGTGTGGTTGTCTGTCTCAAAGTGTCTGGTGACCTGTCCAGGATGTACCCCACCTCTTGCCCAATGGCGGCTGGGATTGGCTCTAGTCCCCCTGCAGCCCTATTCAGGAATAAGTGGTATGGATGGACTTTACTTTAAAATGCACACACAACCCTCTCTCGTCCCCTCTGTCAGGTTTGAGACCAGTGGGATAGGAGAGACGAGAATGAAGGAGGTATTGTTGGATGAGGATGATGACCTGTGGCTGAGCCTGAGACACAAACACATTGCTGAGGTGTCAGCGTGAGTAGCAGACTCTCTACTCTCACATACACACTTGTAGCATGGATAAACAAAAACAGGAGCAGTTTCTCTTATACCACAAGCCTAAAGCTCTGTCACAGAACAAAATCAGCATACAGAAAGACCTTCTCAGTTTTGCTGGCATTATTTATCCCTGTCTGTTTCTTTCTCATTTGTCCTCAAAGGGCTGTGACTCGATCCCTGAAAGAATTCTCTGCTAGCAAAAAGATGAGCACTGGAGAAAAGGTAGAGGACACAGTCAATCACTCTCTGGTTTCAGGATCTGTGTTTCTGCTCCCAAAGGTCCTTCACAGAGTTTCACAAAGGTAGAAGGAGAAACAAAAGCCTCTTTTACACAGAAATCGCAGAAAACCATCACCACTTTGACCCTCCTTTAAGGCAGCTGCTTTGATTTAACCCCTTTTACGGTGAGCTTTAAAAAGCTGGCAAAATGCTGCCTCTGTGTTCATTTTACATAGCAGCCTGCTACTGGCTCTGCCTGATACTAGAGCCATGATGCTTCTCATGACATCCAACAGTCTGTGTACTTCATGCCCAATATGAAAATGAAACAATCATGCTGTCTGATTTTGTTTTATATATTTATGAATGGAAATCTGTAGCCTGTTATATGTGCATCCAGTTTCAGGTTTGTGTGTCTGTTTGAGGGCAGGGCTTGTCCTATTTACACAGGAGGTGGGGTGAACTCACCTCAGCAAAAGTAGTACCTCTCAATGCAACATTTTGGAGGGTCAACTTCAATTAAACAAACCTGATAGGGTATGTGTGAGATGCACAACCATTAAAAACTCAGCTGTGTTACTTAGCAACTGGCAGTTATGGCTGTGGACAAGACAGTAAAGGTATCTGAACATCAGTGCTGTATGAAAATACTAATGCGTGAGCATGTTCTGGTCTGTGGGCCATAACTGGCCATGATCGGCTATTACTGGACACAAGTATAAGTACCTGATGAAAATAAGATTTTCACTGTCATGTGTAACCAATAACAAAACTAGAGGCCCAAAAGGACTTAACCAAAATCGGATCTATACTATAATAATACTATTACTATATACTACAATTATTGCAATAAGGAATATTCAATTCAGTTTTATTTGTATAGCCCCAAATCACAACAACAATAATTTCAGGATACTTTACATCAGTGGTCCCCAACCTCCGGGCCGCGGACCGGTACCGGTCCGTGGATCAATTGGTACCGGGCCGCACAAGAAATCATTAATTATTTCCGTTTTATTTATTATCTGAGTCTGAACGATCTTTTATTTTGAAAAATGACCGCATTCTCTCGGTTACATCTCGGTCACTTGAGCGCCAAAACTGGCTTACTTGTGCGACATATTCAGCCTGCTCAATGAACTCAATCTGTCACTTCAGGGGAAAATGACAACTGTCTTCAAGTTGGCAGATAAAGTAGCTGCATTTAAAGCCAAACTGGATTTGTGGGGACGGCGCGTCAACAGAGGCATTTTGGACATGTTTCAAACATGAGACTTTGGGTGAGACTGAGCCTGAGTCTTCATTCTCCCAGCTGGTGCACGATCACATGTCTTTGCTTTTAAAAGAGTTCGAGCGCTACTTCCCAACCACAAAGGACCCACGAACTGCCAAGGAAGGGATCCGCAACCCATTTGTCAACAAACCAGGTGAATCCAGCAGGTCTGTGCAAGAAGAAGATCAACTGCTGGAGATCGCAAATGACGGCGGCCTTAAAAGTATGTTCGAGACAACAACTCTGTCGGTGTTCTGGATTAAAGTCATGACAGAATACCCTGAGATCGCCACCACAGCACTGAAAACCCCCCCCCCCCCCCCGGGCCGCGGTAAAATTGTCGAGCGTTGACCGGTCCGCAGTGATAAAAAGGTTGGGGACCACTGCTTTACATAGTAAGGTCTAGACCTTACTGTATTATAGGGGAAAAGCCAACAAATCTCCCTTGAGCAAGCACTTGACGATTCCAGTCCTGTACTTCAGTGAAAGTGTCAGTACCACTTATAATAATACACTGTTACAATCAAAAGTCCTACATTCAAAATATGATATGATTTCAGCAAAATGTACTCAGAATATCACTGTTCTGTGAATATTCTCATTATCCAGGCAGAATGGTCCCTGCGAGTGCAGGAGCATTTGTAGCTGCTTGAATTAAAGGGATTTTATTTACTGTGGGGTACTTCAATCCACAGAAAATGTATCTTACATTTCTAACAGATTATATGTTTTGTATGTAAAATATGAATTTGTAATCTGTTACTCTCACTGATTGAAAAATGTGGTGGAGTAAAAAGCACTACTGTATATTGTTCCCAATATTAGTGACGTAGAAGTACAAGTAACATAAAGTGGAAGTACACTACCTAAAAATGATACCAAGTAAAGTACTGGAGTCAAGACTGAAGATATTATATCAAAGTAAAGAGCATAACTGGAGGTCATCAGTTTTACCATGAATAAAATATTTTTTGTCTTTCAGGCCACCATGAAGGAGTTGTCTCAGATGCTGAAGAAGATGCCTCAGTATCAGAAAGAGCTCAGCAAGGTAGAAGCTAAAGTGATTACTGTACTGTATTTAGTACCATTTGTTAAGTGTTTTCTTCCAAAGCACCATGGGAGCCAGCATGAGTGCACAATTAGAAAGGCCAAGCCAGGTTTACATTTTGGTGTAATTTGATATTGTGCATCTTTGCACCATGTGTACATATGTGTGATAATCCACAGATGTGGAGGCTCAGAAAACACGTTAGCTGTTAACTCTATTTTACAAATTTCCCAACCTGAACCCTGAAAAACACGCTTCTTCTAATGTTGTTTGCAGTTTATTGTTTTGTCTGTGTTGATTGCACTAGCAGCGTCTCTCCTCTCTGACTTCAGTATTCGACCCATCTCCACCTGGCTGAGGACTGTATGAACCGCTACCAGGGCACTGTGGACAAACTCTGTCGTGTAGAACAGGTACAGATCATATAGACACCTCGATTACTGTATTTAGGCAGTTCTGTGTCTAAAAAGTACAGTAGTGTGGAACAATAGTGAAAGTGAGGTTACAAATCTCATTGTGGCATTTTAATGTACACAGCCAGTAGTTAAGATGGGTAGTTGAATTAAATTCAGACCAGTGTCGGGGTTTGTTGTTGGGATGTGTCACCTCTCTGCTGACCCCTCTGGAGGTAGCTCCAGCCACATACAAGTATTTACAGGCTCTCCTCTTAGTCTGAGGCAGATTTCTGCACAGTGGAAATCGTGTTGAGCTTTGGTATCTTTAGTCCTCCTCTGTTTTCAAGGATCTGGCAATGGGCACAGATGCAGAGGGAGAGAAGATCAAGGATCCTATGAGGCTCATTGTACCTGTTTTACTGGATGCCAATGTCAGTGTGTTTGACAAAATCCGCATCATCCTGCTCTACATATTCCTTAAGAATGGTAAGATATCCACTGGCATTATTCTCTTATTTCTCATATGAACTAATAACATTTGAACTTCTTGCTATGAAGAGAAAAGAGTAACGTCCACTCAGGGACATTTGATGGTTTAAATTCAGAACAATGGTTCTGGTATGTTAGTGTAATATGTATTTGAATCATATGCATTCATGTTTTGTTCTTTTGTTTCTTTGGTGCTAACCCATTGTCAGTTTTCCTTGTGTTAGCATCTGTTGAACCATATTTGTAAATGTGCATGCTCTCATGCATCTGTGTTGCATGTATAGTATGCACTGAAAATCTGTGCTGCATGTGTGTGTGTGTGGCTGTATGTGTGTCAGGGGTGACTGAGGAGAATCTGTGTAAGCTCCTTCAGCATGCCAACATTCCGCCAGAGGATAGTGACATCATTTCCAACATGGCCCACATGGGCGTTCCTATTGTCTCTGAGGTGAGCTGTCCTGGCCCTGTCTCATTATGGACTTTAATTAAGCAGGATGTCCCTATGTCATTAATGCATCTAAAAGTATCATGGAACACCTTTCTTTCTTCTTCCTGCTTTACATAATACAACAGAATGGTTCTTGAAGTTGCTATTTCCAGTAGAAAACTTGTTCAATAGTCTTCTATCTCAAAGACTTTTCAGCATCAGATATGTGTAATAACAACATGAGAACATATAAACACAATCATTAGTTGAAGTGAATATTACTCTTCAGAATCACTCGCCTCTAAATGATAAAGCTGTATATTTTGTGTTTCTCCATTTTCTGCTTCTCAACAACTCCCATGTAAAGACTCAAACGAACAGAGTCTCAGAAGTTTGCTAATTCCCTGTCCTGTCTGTGGATCTCAGCCCCGAGCCTGCTGGCTCTTACTGAAGACACACATTTTTAAAATGGCCTTCAAAAGTTTCTCATTCAACTCATTCATTTATTCATTCATTCATTTACAGAGTGGTTGTTTTTCAAATTGATCCTAAACTCTCTTCCACATCCCATTAAAATCAGATTCCCTGCCCCAGTGCATTACACAAATAAAACACACACATGCCCAAAATGGATAAAACTGCTGTGGGCCCTGTATAAACTAATCAGTTGCAAGTATATGTTGACCTATAGTGGACAAATCACACTGTAGGCTGCCTAGAGAAAACACCAAGAGTGAGAAAATGAACCCTCAGCAGACCTCTGTAAGCATGTCTGGGATGGGACAAGTTTGCAGAGCATCACCAAATCTGATTCCAGATGACAGTTTAACCTCATCTGAGAAGTGTAAAAGCATGTTTTCTGCTTCATTTCAATGTGCTGCTGTCTAAAAAGGTGAAATTGGCTTGAGACAGGCCAAAATGCTATTACCTAAACCTCCCTTTATTATAATTATATTTTAAGGCTGAATGTGGGCCTACAGTAAATACCTCTAGACTGACATTTGGCACACCCTTTTAAAAATGAGCCTCTTCAGCTCAGTGAGCTGCTCTGCTGGTGTGCGTAGTAAAAGCAGAGTGAGCAACGTTGTTTCCCCAACAGGGTACTGCCAAGAAAGCCAAGAGGTCTGAGCGTAAGGAGCGAAGCAGTGAGCAGACGTACCAGCTCTCCAGGTGGACCCCTCTTGTCAAGGATCTCATTGAGGTACCTCTCATGTGCTGCTGCAATATGACCACACACTAATAATGTGACATTTCTGGTTAAAAATCTACATCTTTAATCACTACAAATACGCATTAAACAGTGGTTTAATAAGTTATTTTTAGTGTTGATTCTTAAAATTTTTCTTTTTAATTTTTCTTAAAGTGATCAAATCTTCCATCAGGGTAATGCAATGTGTCAAATAAGACAAAATGTTTTCTTGAAAACAGCATAATCTCCTTTATATCAATGATACACCTTATTGTTAAAACCCATTACACTTTTGATATGGTGGATGTTTTTGTCAGTTTATGTTCTCTTAAGCCTAAGTCCCATTCAGAATGGATTTATTTCTTTGGGGTAAGTGTGATGTATTTAATACCCTGTTTGAATTTAATCATGTCTGGTGTGCATGTACTGGTAATGTTTTCACTGCCATCCACAATTATCTGCTTTGTTTCTGCAAACTTTCCAGTCCTCCTGTAGGTGTAGGTCCTCCGGAGTGGTGCTTTGTTTTTAATCAAGTCAAACTGAAATTAGATTTTTCTGTGAAAAACCAGGAAGCCATAAATGTTTTTGTTAGTCTGATAGATGGAAACATGCTATCACCAACATACAGGCCTGTTTGGAAACCATTACAACAACTGTTAAAATAAAACCATCTATGGTAGATGGTTTTATTTTTATACAGTATTTTGTAATTTCTAAATGTTTTATTAATGATTTAACACAGGAGGATAATGAATATATTATTCCCCACCACCTCATGTAAAGTAAACCCTGTCCTCATAGGATTTCAAATAGTATTTTGGACAAGAGGGTAAAACATAAAAGAGTACGTTTCTGGTACAAACTGTAGTAACTTATGTTCCACAGGATGCCATTGAAGACAAACTTGACCCCAAGCAGTACCCATACATTTCCCAACGACAAGCATCTGCCAAGGCCAGTGCTCCATCAAGGTGTGTAGTCTTTTTATGGATGTGCCTGCACTTGAGGTAAACTATTACGTCAATAAACTGCTTCAATAGCTAAAAATATCAAATTAAGTAGATTGTAGCTAGAAGGAAGAAAGCAATCTACCTGTACTGGAAAAAATAACTTACCTTTCAGTGTTTTGCAGTAAATGTTCATTTGTTTCCATTTTTCTTATCATGCAGTGCTCGCTATGGTAACTGGCACAAGAACAGGGGCCCCACAGAGATGAAGATGGGGCCCAGGGTCATTGTCTTTATTATTGGAGGGATGACGTACAGTGAGATGCGCTGTGTATATGAGGTCACCCAGGCCAATGGCAAGTGGGAGGCCCTCATTGGTGAGTGATGACCAAGGGATTCAATTAACTAATGCAGTTAATTGAATTTACTTTATTTACTTTGATTTACTGTATGTAGAACATTTTATTTGTCACAAGGAGTACTACTCAGCTTGTACAATAGTTGTATAATTTCTTCTGTGAGGAGCTTTATCAAGTCTGAAAGGTTAACCCTGATTATATTATATCATAATGATATAATCAACTTGGCAATGGTAACTGGCACTGTAAAATGTATTACAGTAGTCTGCATTACAAACTGAAGGTTTGGAGGGGGCATTTACCTGGCAGGAAAGGTGCTATCAGGTTGTATTGCGAGAAATATAGAATCCAGCTTTTTTTGTAGTTCAACCCATATTAGTGCCCTAAAGTCAAGGTGGCTTGACTTTTGTTGCTTAGATATCAGCTTTCAAGATTCTGTTAAAATGTCTTTTTGCACATTCCCCATCTATACTGACATGCAGTACTAAATTGGTGGAGGACCCCTCTATCCATGCGTCCATCTATTATCTATACCACTTATTCCTAAAGAGGGTTGTGGGGTGGCTGGAGCCTATCCCAGCTGACACTGGGCAAGAAGCGGGGTACACCCTGAACAGGTCGCCAGTCTATCACAGGGCTGACACTTAGAGACAACTTCGCACACTGGCACAGGCCTTAGTTGTGAAGTTATTTTGGATGTGTTATGAAACAAGGTATGTCAATTTTGTAACCTGGACTCAAAACTGTAAGAGCCAGCATGACTTGCATTTGCCATGGGAGGTCATTTTTATTTTTTAGAAACCTGTATTTATCAATAAAATAATAGTATATCCCTAAGTATGTCTGAGAGAAATGTGGGATGAAGCAACCCCCGGGCATGGAGGAGCTATAGGGTGGTTAAAAAGATTGTCTCAGGCCTTGTAGTCATTCGAACTCTGTGGACCAGAAACAGATGCTCCTGGGGTGTTTTTGATTTTTTTCCCTTAATAAATATTATACTTTACAGCAGACTGTTTAGACTTTGAGTGATTTTGACTGCAGATAGAGAACTGTGTGGGTGTGAACTGGACCTTGACTGGCCCCAGGAAAGGTTCTCCCACAACCCACACTCACTCCTATTGGGAATTTAGAGTCACCAGTCAACCGAAGCTTGCATGTCTTTGGACTGTGGGAGGATGCTGGAGTACCAGGAGAGAACTGGCTCCACACTGGAGGGGCCAGGGCTCAAACCTGGAACCTTGTTGCTGTGAGGCGACAGCGGACCCATTTATATTTTATTATTTTAATTTGAAACTAGATTTCAGTACTAATTGGATAAAACTCTTTAGTGATGTGGGTCACAGTAATAATGGTACTACTAAAACATTGTCTTGCATACTCCAATGAAGTACACTTAAAATGAATAAGCATGAATTCTGAAGACATTTTTCACTATCATCTGGCATCCATTACATACATACTGTGAGCTGATGCACTGCTGTGACTTTCAGAGAATGGATGCAGCAGGTACTAGAAAGAGAACAGAACAAGTGAAGCTATAAAATTATCTTCAGTTCAAATTTCAGTAGGGATTTAGTCATGCTTATTTCCCTTTGGCTTTAGTCACACAGTGCACAGTTATGTGGCAGCATTTTGTAACTTTTTCAATAAGACCTCTTCATATTTTCTGTCATGATCAGTCTAATGTGTCGTGTGTAACAAACAAGGCTTCAACCAGGCTTCAGACATTGGTGCGCTTTCATCTTTTTGTCTTCTCTAGGTTCTACTCACATTCTCACTCCCCCTAAGTACCTAAAGGGACTACAGCACCCAGACCTCTTGGACCCTAATGCCCCATCAGAGGGCAGAGAGGAGCTGACTGCAGAGTGAAAAGACGTTTGGACGTAAATACAGAACTCACAATGTGATTTATGAATCCCTGTGCTCCCCCACCAATCCATCCACCCACCCAGCGTCTTACCTTTGATCCACCCAACCATCCTTGCAGCATTTCTTTGTCAGTGATTTTCACTGAATCTCAAATGCTGCCATATTCTTTGACACTGACACTGATCCTTCTATCTCATATTTGTACCTCGAAGGAATATGTAAGTAGTTTTGTCAGAATGTTTCCATTGGTCATTTTGCATGTTAAAGAATATAGTCACTGAAGTCATCCATGTAATCCTAGTAGATCACTGACACTACTATTTCATGGTAACACATACTGTATAGACTACATGCTACTGGCTATAGTATCCGTAGCAGTTTTGGGTAAGATAGTTCATACAGTAGAACTTACACAAAGTATGTTAAAATCATGTACTATTTTATATCAGTTGGAGTTGAGTATGTGAACACAGCATAGTGGACACCCATATACAATATGGCTGCATTGCCATCTGGTTGTCACACAGCTCTGTTACATCTCTGTCATAGTTAACAAAACCACTGGAAGAATGTGAAAAGCAGAGGGTCTAAATCAGACACATTCCCAGTGTTGTTTAGAATTGTTTTGGTGTCATTTTTTCTATTTAACAAATGTACTGAAAACACATTTGCAGCTTGTTTACAACCAGTGTGGTAACAGATACTGTACTCTGTGGCAGTGCTTTCTTTACCTGTGTTAATGCCAAATGTACTACAGTGCACCATGTTATTTGTATTTCCTCAACAGTGAGTATAATTCTTTATATTTGGATCTCTTTCAGATAAACATAATATGATGAAAGGATGTTTCCAGTTTTTTCCATAATTTGTCAGTTATGTTAACATTGTGCTCACCAAAATAACTGCAGAGACCTGGGGACACTGACATTAATGCTAACAGTCCAACAGAGCTAGAAACATGGATATTATATTGAGCAACAAAACAATGTCTTTAAAACATGAGACATTTCTCAAAGGACTGTATATACATTATTATCTTTACCAGCTTACACCACTTCCCTTTAGTCATTTTAATCATTATACTGAAAAGTGATTTTACACTGTCTTGTTTCTTTCAGGATCAACTGAAATCTCCACCCCTTCTTGTCTTCTTAAATCTCTGACTTGGAGAAAGAAGAACAGACCAGTTAGAAAGCTCCTGTAGTACTCCCTCCTCAACCCTCATGCAGTAGTGACACCAGACTGTGACTTCCCCTCTCTCCTTATTGCACTATACATGAACCATATGCTTGCTGCTGTATATGGTTCAGGTGCAGTTAACTTATAAACCAATCTGTGTTTTAAATCACTAACAAGAGACTGAATTTATGTGCATTGTTGTTCACTGTATGCTGTGGGATGTTCTATTTCTTTGGAAAAGTAATATATATTGTGTATGAATTAGTTTAGATGACTGTATGAGAACTGATGATCGTTTTCATTAGAGACAGATAGATTTGACACATTATCTGTGTGTTAACTTCATCTCTCTCCTATCAATACACCTTTCTCTTTTATTTTTTGGAGCCTGCCAGTTTTTAATGTAGTGCTTGCCATACAGTAGCAATCATGCCATACTGTACAAGTCAGATTTACAGTGATGTGTGACATTGAAAATGACAACATTTGTGTCAGTCTGATGATATACACAGTATAGTTGAGTTGGATTTTCTGTTGTGTATTGTCTCAATACTCTGCAGTGTTGTTTGGCAACATACTTTTGTCCTGTAGAGGCTCAGTTTCCTTTTGTTTCCCTGTGTTTGACCATAATGTTTTCATTGGTTGTTGTTACATATATGAATATTTTCTGGAAATAGTAATCCACTGTGTATGAAAACAGGTCAGTAATATAACAAGTCTGTGCTTTCATGTCCACATCCATGAATGACACTTGCTGCAGAGTGTGTTACGTGAATAAAGCGGCTTCCACAATGTTCATTTAATATTTGTTTAACACTGCAGTCTTCCCTGTGGTGCTTTATGGGTGTGACAATTCAGAACTGAGAATGAAAACAGCTATACCAGAACATGCAACCACAACAACTGACAAAACCCCCCACCCCCGACACCAGCCCACTGCTTCCACTGCTGGTGCAGCCTGATGAGCTCTCTTACAGTACATTACAAAACAAAATATACCCCCCTTCCCCCCACGCACACACACACACACACACACACACACACACACTGAATCAATTGTGAAATGAACTGTGGAATCGTTACACCCCTACAACATATTGAAGATGATTCAAATATTTTAATCAAATAAAAATTAAGTCAGTTTATATGAGAGAGCCCAAAACCATAATTTGAGGTTAACAATGTTTCTATCCTTAGACCTCAGGCAAAAGTCAGAAATTTGGTTGAACTGTTTCAGATTGAAACATTACAAAGTGGATACAATTGCCAAATTGTTGACTTCTTTTTTCAAGTTATGAACTTTTGAGCCTTATGCAATGAAGGTAATAAAAATAGTAAAATAAGAATGTATACAAAGCAAAGTTATCCAGTGTGCAAATGTCAAATATCAGTGTTTTTAATCTTAATAGTAACCTGGACAACCAACTGGGCATAGTGTGCATATGCCCTGAAGGTGTGTATGGTTGTAACATTATCAAGGTTGTGTCTATACAGCCTACACTCCAAATCTCTTTTCAGACCTGCAGTTCTGGGCTGGATTTAGACAGACGGAGATTTATTAAAGCTTTTTACACTATTAGCTTTAAGAAACACTGAAGTATTTAACTAACCAGACATCACAAATGGCATCTTTCAATGCAAAGGAGCAGTGGTTCTACACAACCACCTTCCAAATAGGCTCCTCACACTGCCGCTAAGACTGTTGTGTCAGACTGCTGACATGAAAAGGCAGCTAAGATACAGTATACTGCAACCATCACATATACAGTAGAATAAATCCCAGTTCACCTATTTTTGATTAGAGGATTGGCTTTTGTGTTTTAGCATATGAGAAAAACTGTAATCATTGTTTCTTGATCCTTGCCACCATATTTGCCACCATATGTAGCACTTAGTTTGATGTAATTTGGTTTAAAGCACCAAAGTATAATATAACCTGACTGGATAAGGGCCCTCAGAATAGGTCCTGTATTTTTTATATCTTGTGGCCCTGTCTTGTGAAAGGACCCCACATCAAAATCTTGATTTATAACATTTATTTCAGTACATACTGTATAAGACCAAGAGGTACATATTTTTTTAATAAAGTTATCTTTAGACAGATTTTCCCATAATCTGCTATTATCGCAATAGGGCCTATTCTTTTTCTTGTTTTGCAAAACTGTACTGGACTACATTGCACTCCTGTCTATTTATGAATATGATTATGAATGTGAGTACTGATTTATTTAGATTTTTATGCTCAAAATATTTGATAACATGCCTTCATTTTTAATGGGAATGACCTAATTAAATAATGCATTAGAAACATAGACCTGTAATTCCTAAACAAGCCACTGGATGACTCTTTGCAGAACACTGATGAAACTAGTATAAAGTTCTGAATATTTTTCTCTTCTTAAAGCACAACAAAGATTTTCCATAACATTTATTATGTGTAGTTATTCATGTCTTCACCCAGATACCTCACTCTAAATGTAGCCTAGTTTTTGCTGAGTTGTACCCAACTGTTGTAAGTACTAGTTGTGTTTCCAGCCCTCCTCATGCACAGCAGTAGCCTACATGTGCATGTGCATTTGCTTATAAGATAAAGCTGTTACTGAACCATTAAATAAAAAAGGTAAAGTAGGTTCATAATGGATTTTATGCAAATATGATTCAGCATAATTTTATTTATTGTGAGACCGAAGATGAACAGTTGTAACAAAAAGAACAACAAATGATGGCAGGCATTTTTTTATTTAGTTTTGCTGAAATACTGCTTGTATTTTCTTATAGTTTGCTAAAGTGTTCGAAAGCGGATGTTTGTAATAGAAGGAAACATTGTTGGTGACGCTATATAGGGTTTAACGTGACAAAGACCAAATGTTCTGACGTGAGATAAAGTGATTTATTTGGGGGACTGAGATAGGCAACTATTTATACAGAAAGGTATTTACTCCTGTCTTGTCTCTTGTTCTTTTCCTCTTCTTCCATTCTGTGACTGGGTTCTGGTGATGCTGTGGCTCTGGGGGCTGTTGTGTTGAACATGTTTTTACACGCTTTGGCTGTCAGCTATCGTTAAAATTGTTTCAGAAATGTTATTGGACTTTGGAAACTAGTGTTAGTGAAACCCAACAGCATGTTCCCGACTTGTCCTTTTTGCTCAGAGAACCACACGGCAGAGCACACAGCAGAGAGCTATATGCTGCAGTGGCAGCATGATCATCTCAGTAACTATCAGTACCTCCTCCACCTGAACAACCTGGCCAACCGCAGCTGCAATGACTTCTCCCAGTATCCTGTCTTCTTTTTTACCTGGTCAGAGTTGATATGTCACACACTTGCGCACCAATATACATCATGTTTGGAGCCACAGTATACAACGGATTTATGCACATTCGTTTTTTTTCCACTGCCTAATTGTATTTGCATACTGCAATAATGATTTTACTGTAGACTGAGGTTTATCAGGTGCTGACAGGGTTAACACAGGGAGCAGAGAGACACCAAGCTGACATGAAAGAACTAGCAGTGACCCAGGCAGGGTGAAAAAATGGTACTTGAACACAGCACACAGACTACAACCAACGGCCAACTAGCATGTATTTTCTGTGCCATCATCCAGTATAAGCTCGCGGGCTGATGCCGGCCATCCTGCTTTAACACTTATAACACAGTATATTAAAAAATGTACTTTAAATATTCGCTCAGTATACATAAACTTTCACTATAACACAGTATACATTTATCTTCAGCAAACTTTTACACATTTCACCAAGCATGAACCCTTATACAGCATTCATGAAACCATTCATGCTTTGGAGAATATTGCCATTCTATATAACATGTCTATTTCTGACCACATTCCTGTGAAGATGGCTGTTAGATTTGATTTTATACCTATTTTAATTCAGACTAACTAAGAGCATGAAAGGTTAGATTGGTCCATTCTTTCTGCAGAGAATCTTGCCTGCTACTATTCTGACACTGATAAACTGTTATGTGATATTACTGTACCTAGGGAGGCTGTTATATGTACGAACGTTAACTGTACAGTTGTTAGCCACACGGCTGATATTTCTTGCATGCATTCTAATATTATTCGGGTGTTGATAGAAGCTAGTATGCCTTATTATAAAAGAAAAGAGAAGTGCAAAATTAAACCTGGGTGGAGCACTTATGTGGCTGAATATAAGGCTAGAGCCTGTGATGCAACAACTTCCTGGGTCCTTGCTGGTAAACCCAGATATATTGATATCTGAGATATTTGAGCTTAACACTAGAACCGCCCTAAGGTCATTTTGACCTCGCTTGCGTATTAAAATGCATGTAACTTTGTTTGAGTAAAAACCCTATGTCTCCCAATCAGTGACTTTTCCTAAAAGTGTGTTACACATCATCTTATGCATTTTGGGGATTCTGGAATAAAAGAGAGAGAAAAAAAAAAAGAGTGGTTTTACCTAGAACCGCCAAGAGGTCATTTTGACCTCCATTATTCCTAATGCAAAAATGGTAAATAGACTGCATGTGTACAGCCATATAAATTATATATCCAGTCAGATACACAGCTCAAAACACTTTACAGTAATGCCTCACATTCCCCCATTCTTACACACACATACTTTCCAAAATTAACAATAGGTGTTGCTAGGCAACCAAGATACAAAATGAGTATAGGGTAGTGATGAACCTGATGCGGCCTTACCTAGGCATGGGGAGAAACGTCACTACAGACAACTTTTTTACATCACTCCCCCTTGTCCATAAACTCCTAGTAAGGAACACCAGCCTGGTGGGCACTGTGAACACAAACAGGCATTCACTCCCACCTTCTGTGCATCACAAAGCACTACTGCATGACACCAACGTGATGAAGAGTGACAAGGCAATGCTCACAATATACCAGGGCAAGGTGAACAAAAATGTGTGTATCCTCAGCATAATGAACCAGATGCTAAAGTGGAAAGTGACAGTCAGAAGAAAAAGCCAGACACAGTGCACTATTATAACAAGACCAAGGTGGGAGTGGATGTCCTGGATAAAATGATCAGGCAATACTCCACAAGAGCCGCCACCCGCAGATGGCCAGTTGCCTTCTTCTATAACATGTTGGACCTGGCTGGCGTCAATGTATGCATTCTTTACCAGAGCTACACAAAAGTAAAAATTGCTAGGCGCGACTTCCTTCTGCAGTTTTGTAAGGAATTACGCAGCGACCACATGCAAATGAAAGAGGCAACTGAGACGGTACCACTGCCCCTTCAAACAGTGGTAGAGCAGCCTCAGGAGCAGCAAAGGCAGTGTACATTGAAAGTGCCCTGCAATAAAAAGTAAACTGTCAAATCATGCGTCAAGTGCCGGCGACCTGTGTGTGGTCAGCGTACTGTCAAGATCTTCAGTGTTTGTGCTGGTTGTGAGTAAACTGTGTGGCAGAACATGGAGCAGAATTGGCCTGTGGTTCCCAAACATTTTTGACCAAGGCTCTCTTTCTTTGTAAATATTTCTGAATTCATGTTCATTTCTCATGAAAGCAATGGACTGTTATTATTTTAATGTTCAGTGTTTATGAGCAATGTTAATGTTTTTATCTGTTTGACAGCTTTCCCATATTTTATTACATGTTTTTTCCACTGATAGTTTAGTGAATTTACATTTTTATATTGCTAAAATATAAAAAATCCTAATGTGGAAAAATTCATAAAATTCAGATTTTTTTATTTCCTCCATTTTTACATGCTATTTAAAAAAAAAAAGACCAAACATTCCTGTAATAGACTTCTAATTTGCAATTATAAAGCCTGAAGTGGTGCGAGATCAAAATGACCTCACGGTGGTTCTAGGAGGTAATGTATTGTTGACGTTCTAGTGTTAAAAAGCATCCAAGCGCAGAATATATCTTGTCTCTTGTTCTTTTCCTCTTCTTCCATTCTGTGACTGGGTTCTGGTGATGCTGTGGCTCTGGGGGCTGTTGTGTTGAACATGTTTTTACACGCTTTGGCTGTCAGCTATCGTTAAAATTGTTTCAGAAATGTTATTGGACTTTGGAAACGTTTCTGGCCCGGATAAGATAGTTGAGCTTGGGCGACACTGCTACCGAAGTCTATTTACTTGTGTCCTTAGTGAAACCTTCTCTATAGGTAGGGTTGACTTTGTTGACGCTATTAAAACATATGAGGTTTCTCAAGCAATACGCAATTTGTCAGCAAGTAAGTCTACTGGGATGGATCACATTTTTCTAGAACATCTTAAATGTGCTAGTTTGAGGTTGGCACCTCTTTTAGCTATATGCTTTACTTCTTTTGTTATGCATGGGTTTATGCCTGACTCTTTAATGTCAGTGCTTTTAGTCCCGGTGGTGAAGAATAAAGCAGGAAAGGTGGGCAGCTCTGATAATTATAGACCCATTGCACTTGCTAACATACTTTCTAAAGTTGTTGAAGAAATTCTCTTGAGTAGGTTTCATAATCTTATTGGCTCTACTGATAATCAACTGGGGTTTAAAGCCAATCATGGCATTGATATGTGTATTTTTGCTTTAAAAGAACTAGTCAGTAAATATAAAAGTAAAAATTCTACCATATTTATGTGTTCTTCTAAAGCGTTTGATCGTGTGAAGCATAGGAAGTTATTCCAGAAATTATGTGACGCTCGAGTGCTAAATACTGCCTAAATATATTGTAAGATGCTTGTCATATTGGTATGCCCACCAGACTATGTGTGTCAGATGGGATAATTGTATATCTGCACCCTTTCAGACCTGTAACTGGGTAAGGCAGGGTAGCCTGTTGTCCCCGATTTTGTTTAATTTTTATATGAATGGTCTCTCTGAGGAGCTAAATATGTGTAGAATGGGATGTATGGTTGGTGGTACAATAGTGAAACACGTAATGTATGTAGATGATCTGGTGATCTTTAGTCCCAGCTCAGCAGGTCTCCAGCAGCTCTTGAATGTATGTTCTCTGTTTGGGGGCTTCACGATGTCAAGTACAACTCTGCTAAAAGTGTTATTATGAAATGCCGCACAAAAGAGGACAGGTCCCTTGCATTCCCTTCTTTTAAGTTATCTGGTAACATTTTAACTGTGTGTAATGAAGTTAAGGCGGTTGCTCCAAGATTGTGGAATGCTCTGCCCTTGTCTTTACGTTTTGGCCGAATCTGTTGAGGGTTTTAAAAAGCAGCTGAAGACACATTTATTTAGACAGTCTTTTAATTGATTGGGTTTACAGATTTTTATGATCTGTGTTTATTTTGTTATTTGAATTGCTTTTAGGTTTATGTATATTATTTGTGTTTTGTATTATTACTATTCTTTGATGTTGTAAAGCACTTTGTGATTTTGTCTGTGAAAAGCGCTATATAAATAAAGTTTACTTACTTACTTGCTTACTTTTGTCACTGTCAAGAATTGAATCCAACACGATTCACATCCTCAGTACTAAACAATAAATAAAACAATAAACATATTGTAAAGTCTCAGCATTTTCCACAAAGTAACCATCCAACTGCAAAAGTTTCATGATTTTAACAATTTTTCATTAATAAATAGTATTTTAAGAAATAGTAGTAAAGAAAGTTTTTGTCAATAAGTGATTATTAGAACTTTATCATAAATTTTAATTGATTTTTTCTCAAGTAATGTGACCTGTGGATTCAAAAGCTATAGCAAAATGCTTCACTATGTTCTGAACAGTGTACACTCCTTTTTATTGGATACTGATACTAGACATATTGATCAACAATATTTTATTTGAAATATTAAACATTTTAATAGCTCATAATTCCTATGATCTCATCTAAAATGCTTGTCCACATGTCCCATAGAGGGTAAACCCTTTTTATATTGGGTTTGAATAGGTTTCATATTTAATATTTTTATTAAAAAAACAAATTTCAAAAATAATTTTCAGTCCAAGATTGGAGTTAGTCAGGCAACTCACATATTGCTGAAGTATTGGGAAGTGTTCAGACTGATCACGTGTTGAAATCTCCTAGAGTCCAGTTATATCATAAGCTTTACTTTGAAAATGAGCCATTATTTCAGTGAAGCAACAACCTGAGTGCAAATCGACAAAGACTTTTCACTGAATTCCTTTATTACATATTCATGAGAAGCAGCTACAAAGAATAAATGAGCGAACAGGTACAGGTGTGATGCTCATGTCACCCCCCACCATCAGTCTCTCACTGACCAGAGTCACCGACACACATTCATAAACTCACACACGTCAGGTGATGTGTTCACATGGGGTCGTGCTCCCCGAGTTACAGCCCATGAAAGACCAAAGCTGTTAAACACAACTCTACTGATCATTAACAGCTCATTCTCTGGATCAAAGCAAAGCAGGCCAACTTCGCCTGATGCTGGTCAGACACATCAAACTCTATGTTGGACTG
>NW_018127920.1:3094901-3098939 GCF_001952655.1 Monopterus albus | reverse complement strand
CAGTGAACGACTGTGGTTACATAAGCCCACTACATGTGCTAATTACTAAGCTAGCTGCTGATGCTAGGTGTAGGCCGCCTGCTGCGACTCACTGTTTCCTCTGTCTGTGCAGTGCTTCCTGGGTCACCAGCTGCTACACAACCCCACAGCATCTACACCTCCATATTGTTGGCAGAGACACATCACTAAGGCCCAATTCAGCAGGCGTCCACACTTTAGCATGCGTCACAAGACACCAAAGACAAAGGACAACATGAGCACAACATTAACACACAAACACACAAGGTAACTGCGCAGTGTCTCAGAACTGATGCTCGGTGGTGACGTTGTCATAGACATCATCATGCTGTCCGTCCAGTCCCTCCTCACTGGGTGGGGGCATTGTCATGGTAACAGCAGCTTTCCTTCCTGCAATGATTAATAGTCATCATCATGTGTTAAATCATCTGAAATCATGAAACTTATTTTCAAATGAATCATATTGTGACAAGGTGACACTGACTGATTGACTGACTGATCAATGGACAAGATCATGGTGGCAGACAGACCTTCTTAGCTCTGTGAGTGTCTGTGGACAATCTACCGCTCTGGATCCACAACCAGAGGATGAACTGTGACATGTTCCTGCCGTCCTATCTGCAGACTGAGAGAGAGTCGCTGCCTCAGAATGTTACTGTACCTGTGAGCCTCTCTCGATACAGAGACACCATGAGCAGAGTGCTGATGAAGTAGGGGGTCCACACCACAACGGAGACAATGGGTCTCAGGACAGGCAGCTTTGGCTCTGCAGCAGAAACACAAACACAGCTGGTCAGATCTGCTCTCCACTCAGTGGCTCCTCACTGGATGTCCTACAGTCACTGAGACAGACACCTCCGGCTGCACCACGACCCAGATTTCAGCAGCACTGGGCTCCACACAGGAAAGCCAGAGTCCGTAGGTGCTTCTCAAGTGATGGGCTTCCTGCAGGCTGCAGCTCAGTCCTCCTCCACTCACACATGGGTTTTCAGTCATGTCACTGCTCTGACTCAGGCTCAGGCAGAGGCCATTTTCACATTCACCTGCTGATAGGGGAGAGTTTCTCTGGGCTCACCTCAAACCTGAGTTTAATGCATGAAATGTGATGTCACAGTTCATGTGAACCCGGCCTGGTCCAACAGGCAACATACACAGGTGTGATGTGGAGACTTGAAGCCTGCGTTGCACAGACAAACTCACCTGGGTTAGAATTCAGGTGGACGATGCAGAAGGGTTCATGGTCTGCTATGATGTAAAATATTGTATCTGGGATGACACGACACTCATATGTTCCACTGTCACCAGTCGTCACATTCCTCAGAACCAAAGACACGTCTCCGTCCTTCATCTCATTGTCCTCCAGCTCCACCCGGTCCTGAAAAGACAGATGCTGGTGTTCTGGATCTGACATCCTCTTCTGGTACAGGATAACTCTTGGCTCCAGGTCAGGTCTGCTCCACACTACTGCTCTGATGTCGGTGTAGCTGGGAGCTCGACATGCCAGAGTGACGTTGTCTCCGGGTTCAGCTCTGATGAATTCTGGGACTGAAGCAGAGAAAGAGGAGGTGTTTAACATGCTTTGTATTCCACACAGCTAAAGACACGTGCTGCCTTTTGTGATGACGGGCCTGGGTAGCAGTGCTCAGGGCCTCCTCTGCCTCTTGAAGAAGAAGAAGGCCCTCAGATTAAAGCCTCGGTTAATCCTGGCTCTCTATGTGTTTGGTGCATAATGCTCCAACCAGCATGTTTTCTTTTCTCATCCATCATCTTTGTATCATTACTCTGAGATACTGTTATAAAAGTAGTCGACTTTGATTGTATTCAGAGAATCCTTGCTGTAATGTTGCTGACCAGCCACACTTGCAGACGAGGGCTCATCCCTCACGCTGTACGTCCTATATGAAAACTTAGCATAGAGCATTATGCTGAGTATGTGACCGGGTACATTAGTACCTGTACTGACAACATTGTGCCCACCATACAAGTCAGGAGGTTCCCCAACCAGAAGCCCTGGATAAACAGTCAGGTACGCCACATGCTGGGTGCTCGCTCTCACGCATTCAAACCAGACAATGAGACGGAGTACAAAGCTGTGAAGTACAGACTGAGGAAAGCCATCACAGTGGCCAAGAGGCAGTACAGAGAGAATGGCTTCTATTCTACTGCTGACTCCGGACAAATGTGGCAAGGCCTGCAGCACATCACAGACTACAGGACCACCACCAGCATCATCAATCCCACAGATGTCTTGCCAGATGACCTCAACACCTTCTACACCCACTTTGAGACCTCTAGCCACGCACAGAGAGGAGGCACACACCTAGACCACCCAACCCCCCAGCTGCCCTCCACTATTCCCTTTCTCACCTGGAAAATGGAGACTCCTACATCAGGATACTCTTCACTAACTACAGCTCCGCCTTCAACACAGTTGTCCCCCACAAACTCACCCACAAACTGTCCACACTGGGTCTACACCCCACCCTCTGTGACTGGCTCCTGGACTTTCTGACTGGCAGGCCCCAGACTGTCAGGATTGGCAACAGGACTTCAGCCAGCATTGTTACAAACACTGGCACCCCACAGGGATGTGTCCTCAGCCCCATCCTCTACCCATCCCATCCTGTTCACCCACAACTGTGTCACCTCCCACAAGGACAACATCATTCTAAAGTTCATGGATGACACCGCAGTGGTAGGTCGCATCACTGACGGGGACGAAGGAGCCTACAGGAGGGAGGTGGCCAGTCTGGTGTCATGGTGCAAGGACAATAACCTCACCCTCAACATGGACAAGACAAAGGAAATGATAGTGGACATGAGGAAGGAGAGGAGACCTCATCTGGGAGTTCAAAGTGGAGAGGGTGAGCAGCTTCAAATACCTGGGCATTCACATCAGTGAGGACTTCACTTGGACACTTAACACCACACTGCTGGTCAAGAAGGCCCAACAGTGGCTGTATGTCCTGAGGAGGCTGAGGAGGTTTGGCATGTCTGTTTATAATCAGGACTTACTCATGTAATTGCACCTGTACACTCTCAGTTTGAACATGCACAATTACATATTCATTGACAAAAACTGTTGCACATACTATTTTTGATGTAGCACATTCTCTTTATTATTAGAATCTAGCCACAGGGGTTGCAAGCCAGTGACTTCTGTGCTGGTCCCAAGCCTGGATAAATAGAGAGGGTTGTGTCAGGAAGGGCATCTGGCATAAAAACATGCCAAATTTAAACATGCAAATCACCAGTGCAAATTCCATACTGGATCGGTTGAGGCCCGGGTTAACAATGACTGCCACCAGTGCTGTTGACCTACAGGGTGCTGGCGGAAATCGGACTACTGTTGGTCGAAGAAGGAGAGGAGGTAAAAGGATTTGTAGACAGAAAGAGAAGAGGAAAGGCAGGAGTATAGGTCTGAGAATAGGGGCTCTTAATGTTGGCACAATGACAGGGAAAGGTAGAGAGTAGGTAGAGGTAGAGAGTAAGGTAGAGCTGGCAGACATGATGGAGAGAAGGAAGGTAGATATACTGTGTGTGCAGGAGACCAGGTGGAAGGGTAGCAAAGCGTGTAGCATTGGAGGGGGATACAAACTGATTTATTATGGTGTGGACAGGAAGAGAAATGGGGTAGGAGTGATCCTGAAGGAGGAGCTGGTGAGGAATGTTTTAGAGGTGAAAAGAGTGTCAGACAGGGTGATCAGTTTGAAGTTGGAAATTGAAGGGGTAATGTTGAATGTAGTCAGTGGTTATGCCCCACAAGTAGGGTGTGAGTTAGGAGAGAAGGAGAGATTCTGGAGGGAGTTAGATGAGGTGATGGAGAGTATTCCCAGAGGGGAGAGAGTGGTGATTGGGGCAGACTTCAATGGGCATGTTGGTGAGGGGAACAAAGGTGATGAGGAGGCGATGGGCAGGTTTGGTGTCAAGGGAAGGAACATAGAAGGACAGATGGTGGTGGACTTTGCTAAGAGGATGGAAATGGCTGTAGTTAACACCTATTTCCAGAAGAGAGAGGAA
>NW_018127920.1:3090030-3090724 GCF_001952655.1 Monopterus albus | reverse complement strand
CTTGGTCTGGGAGTCCCAGCAGACCAACAACCGACACACTGACCATGTCTGTTCTGTCTGACCTGCTGGAACCTGCAGAGGAGCAGCAGGTGTGACTATCAGCTGTCAGGTAGGTGAGGACCCAAGACCAGAACCAACTCCTGTCAGACATGATGTCCTGCACTGTGACCACATCACTCAGCCCAGCTGCTTTCTACAAGGCCTCATGAACAACATCTGCAGAAAACACCAAAATCTGCTCTGGGATGGTCAACAACCAAGAAGCTGCTACACACACACACACTCACGTGGGAGGACATACAGTTTGATGGTGAAGGTCTCAGTTTCCACAGTCTCTTTCACTGTGTCGTTTGTTCTTCTCAGGGTGATATGACACTCGTATGTTCCTCTGTCATCAGTCGTCACATCCCTCAGAACCAAAGACACGTCTCCGTCCTTCATCTCACTGTCCTCCAGCTCTACCCGGTCCTTAAAAGACAGATGCTGGTTGTTGAGATCAAGCTGCCCGTCTTGGTACTTCAAGACATATTCTGGTTCCAGGTCAGGTCTGATCCACTCTACAGCTGTGATGGTGGTGCTGTTGGAAGCTTGACATGGCAGAGTGACGATGACTCCAGATTTAGATGTGATTTCTATCAAGTCTGAAACAGAGACGAGCAGACAGAGAGCAGAGATTAAAGGGTCCAGGTGTAAG
>NW_018127920.1:3088045-3089524 GCF_001952655.1 Monopterus albus | reverse complement strand
ACCCAGAGCAGTCCCCCGCCAGCCGCTGTCAGACAGAGGGCGCAGCAGTCCATGCACGTCAGCGGCTCCACCACTGTGCACAAGTCTGCAGAGGAGACGTGGCACTGACACTGCAGCAGGCAGAACTGAGAGGGACTGTGCAGCTTCAGTTTCCTGTTCAAGCCACATATAGATCCACTACAGATAAGGACCAGATACAGCAGCATCACGTTGAACCAAACAGCAGCCAGAGACCTGCACTCAGGCAGCTCACGGCCCCTTAGTGCCATTCCACCTAAAAACATGGCCATGACAGTGTGACTCTCTGACCATGAAAACCAACTGCTGGTGTCTGGACTCACACTGATATCATTATTAGTCTGACAGTCATCCAAGGAGAACAGCATCTGGCTGATGGTTATTCTCAGGATGTAGCTCAGGAACGTTAGAGGATCCATCAGGTCTGTTGACACCGTACTGAATCAGAAGTTTCAGCTAGAATTTGGTCTAAGTCGCACGTCTGTAGCTTTATCAGCCAGTTTTCCCTGAGCCCTGTAAACGTGAACATTCTGGATCAGCAGGTCTTGAACGTGACTCGGATCCAGATCAGACTTTGGTGTGTGACAGATTTTATGGGGATGTTATGGTGCAGCTTTTGTCCAGGCCCTGAAGGCGCTGTGGAAGGAGTCAGAAGCAAACAGACTGAAACTGGCCCTGTCTCACAGCAGGGAAGGATCCTTTAAAACTAATTCCTGGATCAGGATGACGATCCAGATCAGCACCAGAATCCACAGACCGTTCTGTTGGGCCGTGGCCATCCCCTACCTCTCCAAAACATTTTCATCCAATAAATAAGTCAACAAACATGGGTAAAAACACAGCCTGCTGACATCTGTTGACACCAGCCTCCACCTGGCAGAGGTCCCAAATCATTCTAAATACATTTAGTGAAAACAGAGTTTAATACATAACCAGACGTACGACAGCAGCTCAACAATAACAATCAGTGATCACCAGTAACTGCTGCTGTCCAAGCTCTATAGACTGCACTGACTCTTAAGTCAGGAACAAACAACAGGCCCACACACACAACCTTTACCTCCAGATGCCAGAGCAAAGATCCATGACCAGGTGAACAAAGCCAGAGGTGACCCAGGTGTTGCTGCAGCCATGAGAGCAGCCGTCGCGTCCGTGCTGACACCACAGCTGCTTGTCCTGCTGCTGTCTGCTGCATTTAACTGGCCCTGGACCCACCCACAGTCTGAGTGTGAGGAAGAGACGCCCCGAGCAGGGTGAGGCTGACATGTTCCTGGTTTACTCAGCATGAGAAGCAAATGTTGAAAGTCAGCACATGTGAACTTTAAGATGACAGCAGGTCGAGTTTAGAGCAGGAGTCTCAGACTCACAGTCAGAACTGAGGCAGGATGGAGCAGAGGCTCATGGCCATCAGCACTTTGCATCTCAGCCTGGTTTTAAATAAGGCCCTAGTGATAATACATA
>NW_018127920.1:3076024-3086867 GCF_001952655.1 Monopterus albus | reverse complement strand
CAAACTAATATACATCAGAGGCACCCTGCTGCGTCGGCATGAACACAGCCCGCTGCAGGGGGGAGCGGGAGCGGTGCACCAGCAGCCGCTGTCAGACAAAGGGCACAGCGGTCCGTGCACATCAGAGGCTCCAGCACTGTGCACGAGTCTGCAGAGGAGATGTGGCATTGATGATGAAGCAGGAAGAACTGAGAGGGACTGTGCAGCTTCAGTTTCCTGTTCAAGCCACATACAGATCCGCTACAGACAAGGACAGCAGGTCTTGAATGTGACTCGGATCCAGATCAGACTTTGGTGTATGGCAGATTTTATGGCGATGTTATTGTGCAGCTTTTGTCAAGGCCCTGAAGGCGCTGTGGACGGAGTCAGAAGCAAACAGACTGAAACTGGAACTGCCTCACAGCAGGTAAGGATTAAAACTAATTCCCAGATCGGGACAATGATCTGGATCAGCACCAGAATCCACAGACTGTTCCGTGGGCCATCCCCTACCTCTCCAAAACATTTTCATCCAATAAATAAGTCAACAAACATGGGTAAAAACACAGCCTGCTGACATCTGTTGACACCAGCCTCCACCTGGCAGAGGTCCCAAATCATTCTAAATACATTTAGTGAAAACAGAGTTTAATACATAACCAGACGTACGACAGCAGCTCAACAATAACAATCAGTGATCACCAGTAACTGCTGCTGTCCAAGCTCTATAGACTGCACTGACTCTTAAGTCAGGAACAAACAACAGGCCCACACACACAACCTTTACCTCCAGATGCCAGAGCAAAGATCCATGACCAGGTGAACAAAGCCAGAGGTGACCCAGGTGTTGCTGCAGCCATGAGAGCAGCCGTCGCGTCCGTGCTGACACCACAGCTGCTTGTCCTGCTGCTGTCTGCTGCATTTAACTGGCCCTGGACCCACCCACAGTCTGAGTGTGAGGAAGAGACGCCCCGAGCAGGGTGAGGCTGACATGTTCCTGGTTTACTCAGCATGAGAAGCAAATGTTGAAAGTCAGCACATGTGAACTTTAAGATGACAGCAGGTCGAGTTTAGAGCAGGAGTCTCAGACTCACAGTCAGAACTGAGGCAGGATGGAGCAGAGGCTCATGGCCATCAGCGCTTTGCATCTCAGCCTGGTTTTAAATAAGGCCCTAGTGATAATACATACGGAGACATGTTGTAAAGATCTTTTTGGCACCTTAAGATTTTGAGAGGACATTTGCAGAAGGTTAATTTATTATTAGGTGTCATGATATTTTTGGAAGGTTGCAACATTTCTGGAAAATCTTGTTCTCACCTCTTCAGACATGTGTTCCAGTGTGAAGGTCAACTTAGATGTGTGTAGAAATGGCTCTAGAAGATGAGGACATTTCTGGAGGTCAAGACATTGTGGACAATGACACCAGTCCAGACTGTGAGACAGATTATGTCGCTGAGGATCAGACAAAGAGGAAATTTTACACATTTGATGCAACTAAGTTTTCCTCTAAAACCACATTTAACATTTATACATTAAACATTGTACTTGAACATGAGATTATTTCTTTTATATTCATAGTGTTTTCCTTGGACGTGTTTCCAAAACAGCCACTTAGTTGATTAACCTCCTTTAGTTCAAAGGCTTCACACTGCAGAGTGAAGCTCGGTTCTCTTTTGGTAGACGTCAGCTCTGGGTGTCAGGGTGGTTTTTACCCTGCGGTGACTCTGGTAAGACGCCAACAGCTTTGTGGTCATCTAGTTTCCTCTTTCTGATGAAAACTCTTACTGCTCAATTTACAAGACAAACAAGGTTGAATATACATTTTTGCTACAAAATTAGATTTGAAGCAGGATGTAAAAGACCAGACTGACTTAAATATCCTCAATTGTTTCCTGCATCTCAAACTAACACAACAGATAGTCTGGTAGTAAAAACCACAGCAGCAGCTTCTTCCTGCTGGTTCCAGTGAACTGTACTGGTTGAGATTTCTGCTTACTCTATGTTTTATACCTCATGGTGACTATGTCAGCATATTTTATTAAAAGCGAGCAGCTCTGTGCTCGTCCAGTTCCTTATTTCTGATAAACACTGTTATATTTGGACTGTCATTCACAGCAGAGGTGTGAAGAAGAAAAAACTGTAAGAACACGCTACAATTTATAACATCAGTACAGTCAGTCTTCAGTTTTCCACTGTAGTGGTATTAATAAATACACTAACAGTCCTGGTCTGTGTAGTAGTACTGCAGTACTGTAACCTGAGTGTATTTGGCTCTGCAGACAATGATCCAGCTGCTGTCTATGCAGCAGTGAGAACAGAGGACGTCAGTTATGGACAAACAAGAGCAGAGGTATAGAGCCAGGATAACAGTTTCCCCCTGCTGCCAGTCTTTATGCTAAGCTAAGCTAACTACAGCCCGACTCCAGTGACAGGCAGACATCACACTGAAATTAAATGTCCCTATGACTAAACAGGAACCTACTGTAGCTTTTGTTTCACCAGATCATTCCACTCATGTTTTTATGTGCAAATTAGAAATGCACCTAAGAACAGAAACCCACCTGTTGTTGAGACGTCTCTGTTGGTCTTCAGGCCTGTGTAGAGGTCAGGAACATGTAGATCAGGGTGGGGAGGACCAGGGCTCCTGTGAGGTGTCTCACTGCTGTCAGGAGTGTCCAGCCTCAGTCTGAAGAGGAGGACTGTGGGACATGTTGACCATTCACTGATATCAGAGGGCTCATGGGAGTTTGTCCATCCAGTTGACATGTGTCCTTTGGGTGGTGTGGGACTACAGGGACCCATCCATCTGTGCCGTCCAGTTGGAGCAGTGTCTGTCTCCTCAGCAGCAGGATGAGTGTGTTTTCAGAGGGTGTTGGCCTCCTAGAGACCACAGAAAATGCTTATCTTTTATTACTGATCAATTATCTTCTCCTTTGGGTTGGGGCCTGACTGATGGGACCCAGCTGGACCTGGCCTGGTCCAGTCTGAGGCAGCTCATGCTGACAATGGGCAGGTAAAATCATGCAGCACGTGATATGTAAGATGTCTGATCTTCAGTCGTCAGATTCTCTGGTGACATCTGTGAAAATAAACGTCTTTGCCTGAACTTGGCTTTATCTTACAGAGCTGTGTCTGCCCAGTCCTGCACAGCTCTCCATCCAGGTCATGGCCACACTCAGAATGTTTTAATGCTTCTTGGGCATTTTAAGTGGAAATGTCTCTGCATAGGAGCAGTGTGAGCTGCTGGTTGTCGTCCACATTTGTCTTGGTACAAGGCCACAGAGACAGGTGGATGGTCATCCTCCAGAGCTCAGGTGGCTACTGAGCAGCAGATCGTTGTGTTGCTCGCTGGGTTTACTTGGCAGCTTTATGCTTCTTCCAGCCCATCAGAGACTGAGCAGTCTGAGCTGCTTTGCTTCCCCTGCCACAGGGACCCAGACCTGGATTAGCAGCAGTGAATGGGGGGAGGACTGGGTGTTGGTGAGATGTGGTCCTGGGCTAGTGTGGTTACACATGGTCTGTGGTTGTGAGGCCAGTTGGATGTACTACCAAATTCTCTGAAACACCTTTGAAGACGGCTTATGGTAGAGAAACATTCAATTCACGGGCAACAGCTCTGGTGGACATTCCTGCAGTCAGCATGCCAATTGCATGCTCCCTCAAAACTTGTGACATCTGTGGCATTGTGCTGTGTGATAAAACTGCACATTTTAAAGTGGCCTTTTATTGTGGCCAGCCCAAGGTACAATAATCATGCTGTCTAATCAGCATCTTGATATGCCACACCTGTGAGGTGGATGGATTATCTCAGCAAAAGAGAAGTGCTCACGTTTAGTCCCTGAACGGGGCCACGGGGGGCAGAACCAATCCCGGCCAGCAATTGGGCGAAGGTGGGGTACACCCTGGACAGGTCGCCAATCCAGCGCAGGGGCTTTGCAGGTTTATTAGCTACCTTTTGCTAGATGATGACCTAACTTTAGATAGGCTCCTTAAATTGGGAGGCATTTGAGCGTGTCCCTCGCGGCGTCCTGTGGAGGGTGCTCAGGGAGTACGGGGTCCGGGGCCCTTTACTAAGGGCTGTCCGATCCCTGTATGACCGGAGTAGGAGCTTGGTTCGCATTGCCGGCAGTAAGTCAGACTTGTTTCAAGTGCATGTTGGACTCCGGCAGGGCTGCCCTTTGTCACCGGTTCTGTTCATTATTTTTATGGACAGAATTTCTAGGTTCCTGGGGTGTTTGGCAGCCGAGTGTGAAGCGGCTGGGAAGAGAATCAGCACCTCCAAGTCCGAGGCCATGGTTCGCAGTCGGAAAAGGGTGGCTTGTTCCCTTCAGGTTGGTGGAGAGTTCCTGCCTCAAGTGGAGGAGTTCAATTATCTTGGGGTCTTGTTCACGCGTGAGGGAAGGATGGAACGGGAGATTGACAGGCGGATCGGTGCAGCTTCTGCAGTAATGTGGTCGATGTACTGTTCCATCGTGGTGAAGAAGGAGCTGAGCTGTAAGGCGAAGCTCTCAATTTACTGGCCGATCTACGTTCTGACTCTCACCTATAGTCATGAGCTTTGGGTCATGACCGAAAGGGCAAGATCCCGGATACGGGCGGCCGAAATGAGCTGTGCATTTTATAGTGTAATCTCTCTCTGTTGGTTACTGACTAGTTCAGAAAGGGACATGAAAAATAGAGAAGTATTGGTAGGCTAGTGGTTAAGGTGCGGCCCACGTTCGAATCAGGGTTGCATCAGGAAGGGCATCCGGCGTAGAACACGTGCCAAATGTCAACATGCGACTTGTCAGTGTGATGATTTGCTGTGGCGACCCCTAAACGGGAAAAGCCGAAAGTGACTTTCTTTCTTTCTGTTATGGATAATGAAAATTAAACAGCAGTAAGTAGCAGCTACTTCACTGTTCGGTTTTTGTTGAAGCAGTGTCATTTTCAGACTATAGCTACTTGTTGTGGGACGTCATATGAAAGATTTTGTAAAAAGTAGATTCATTAATATGTTGTCTCAAACCTCATCACAGACATATTCGAATTTAACTACAAAATAGTAAATCACAGACATAAAGCCACTTTAGCTGTATATTAATTGAAGTAATCATTTACCAGTCAGTAAGTCACAGACCACTACTGTCTGTAAAATTTTTGGAGAAGTTATTGCACATTTACCGGGATTTCTCCTCACACTTATTTTCATAAGTCCATGCTCACCCTAACTTGTCTGGTCTCTAGGAATATTCATCCAGAATCATGTGCTGTCTCAGATGCAGACAAGTCTGCTTCCCTGTTTAAGGAGAACCACACTTATCCACCTGTGTGCTTCTCTGTTTCCACTGTTTTTCCTGCCTAACTACTTGCTTCACCCTGCTGTTGTCCTCCTGGAAACAGGCTGGACCCTCTGCCCTTCTTGTCTGTCCCATTCTCCACAAAGAAATCTTGGCTCTAATTATCTGCCTTTTTACCTGAGTCGCCATCTTCTGGGTTCCCTCACCTAAGTCTGCTGGTTGCTCCTACTGGGCTTCCACAAACCACATATTTGTATGTCATACGAACCGTAAGGAGAGTCCAGAAGTCGAGTGCCCCCTTCCTGTCCAGTCACAATAGCCCAAAATAAATTTGCTGCTCAAAACATAGATTTGCATTACTGCATGAAACATATCACATATCATTAAAAAACTAGACCACTCAGAGTGGAACCTCTGTTTGTTTCCCCATGATGCCATAAGTGCCATAGTCCTATGACAGTCTGACCCTCATAATATGATCGTTTGACCATGAAAACCTACTGCTGGCATCTGGAATTATGCTGATATCTTTATTAGTTTGAAAGTTATTCAAGAAAAATAATAGACATGAGAGATATTCAGTCGTTGGTTTAGAAGTGAAAAGTGAAACAGGGACTTCAGTGAGTTGACCGCAGGCAAAATGGTGAAGACGTCACATTTCTGCAAGTTTGTGTTCTGCTTGTTCAGCTGCTCACACGGCCTCCATTATTGGCTGATTGTTGCACTGTGGAGTGACTCTTCATGTCCTGTGCTCTTCCTCTGCCCAGCTGTGAGTGTGTCTCTTCTAAACAAAGATTGACACAGAAAAATACAGTGGAGAAGCAAAGTAGGATGGGCTGTGTGAACCCATGAGGTTATGCCAGGTGATGATAAGGCGTACGTGCCAAATGTCAACATGCGACTTGTCAGTGTGATGATTTGCTGTGATGATTCAGTGGTTATTTGTAAAACTGGTGAAAAGCTCCATTAACTGTAACAAAACCTTTCCTTTAGGCCAATGCAATATTGCAGAATAAAAATACTGTAGCACAGCTCTAAAACTAATCATCACAACAGCACTGATATTTAACACCTTGTCACTGTTATTTTCTTGAAACATGTCTGTTTAGGAGATGAGAATATTTCACCCTTTTCCCAAACAAGTCGACCTGTATCAGAATTTTTCCATGATCCAATGCCATTTTCTTGATTCTAGAGCAGGGGTGGGCAAACTTTTTGGCTCAGGGGCCACATTGACTTTTAAAATTTGACAGACGGGCCGGGCCAGTACCAGATGCATACATATCAAACACAAACATATAAAAGGCATTACAGTGTTAATACTTGCATTCACTTTTAGTGGGAACAGTGTTGTTGATCACCTTTTTTTTGCCAGTGCATCGATGTCTGGTGTTAGTTTTGTTGTAGCAATTCTCAGAACAAATCTGAGGTGTTCATCACTCAACTAGGATCTGTGGGGGGCTTTGTTGGTGTTCATCACACTCAAAGTCTGTTCACACACATAGGTAGAGCCAAACAACACCACTCTGTGCCATCTTCTGGATGTTTGGAAATTTGGCTGTACTTAATGAAGCATAAAACTCATCCAGTTTAAGAGAGTGGAACTTCTCCTTTAAGATGGTGTCACATTGGAGATCAATCTGTTCCAACTGCAACTCCTGTGGCGCCGTTTCAGGGTCTTGTGTGAAGGGACATGACACCAGCTGAAGTGACTTGTCAGTTTTTCCAAAATCGGAGAACCAACGGCAGAATTCTCCGTGCAGGTCGTCCAGTGATTTCCTGTATTTTTTCACAGTCGAGGGGCCTCTAGCGAGTGTGGGGAAATGAGCGAATGACTTATTTGACATTTGCTTTGAGAATAAAGCTAGCTTGGTTTTGAAAGCTCTGACGTTTGTGGACATTTCGTGCACAAACTGATCTTTCCCTTGTAGCTTCACATTCAGCTCATTCATATGTGTCAGTATGTCCCCAGCAAAAGCTAAATCACAAAGCCAATCTGTGTCACCCAGCTCAGGAAAATCGTCAGCTTTCTCAAGTAGCTCCAAAAATGAGCTAATCTCCTGTTTGAGCTCCCACACTTGTTGACATACTTTCCCCAAACATGGGGAATAGATACAGTGTGCCCATCACCAGGCATTACAGGACAAGGTCAAATGAATGCAGTCATAAATATGATATGATTTGATTTGGGCAATCCTGTACCAATTTTCAGCAGGCCGGATTAAAAGGACCAACAGGCCAATGTGGCCGTAGGCCATAGTTTGCCCACCCCTGTTCTAGAGCAATGACTTATATTACTTCAAAATCTAGATACTTCTTTTAAGTTCTAGAAACAAAACTGTAATTAAAAATAGAATTGTTTCACTCCACTGGAACCTACCCTTTATACTCTTAATAGTAGAAGTAATAACCACTAATAGCAAACCTAATAACTTCTTTTTACTTTCAAAAGGGCAACCAGGTGTGTCATAATTGTCAGGTTTGCTCACCTCCCTCTCTTTGTTTTCGGATCCTGATTATGCCACATTGCACACCTGCCACACATCAACACCAGCTGCATTCACTTAGTCCTTCACCCTACTTAAGCCCAGCTCATACCTTTCCCTTACCAGTTCATCGGATTGTTACCTGTTTTTCCCCCAGTTCCTCGCTACACCTCTCCTGCTCCTCCTCACCACCGCAACCACGGACTACCATCTCCGGACCATACGCCTCGTCGCCCTTCCAGTCCCCACTAGTCAGGTCGATGCACAGTGCTACAAGTTGCCTCCACTCACAATCATCCTCTGCCTACCTAGTCTTCTCAGCTTAATTGTTTCCATCTCCACCGACCAGCCAGTGAGAGACCTTTTCTGTTCCGCAGCTCGGCCCACCTTCTCTGTTACCCACTAGTGACTTTCTCCGTGCTGATCGACACCAGGTTTTCATAGACTTTACCCTCAGTATGCTTGTCTTGTTTATCACTGCATTTGTAAATAAATGTACAGCACTGATTAAATGTGCTTGCACCAAAGTCAGTCCTCTGGGTCCATTCTTTTCCGCTCACTCACCTTGCCATGTGTGAGCGCTCCCGAACAATAATGCCCAGTAGTCAAATTCTTGTTTGTTCTTATTTGCTTGACTTCCTGTCAGCATTGACCAGATAGTGGTTTTTTTCACACTACAGTCTTGATTTTACCTTGGTCTCTTGTTAATTTTCTGACAGTATGACTATGTTGTCATGTACTAACTGCTTGCCATGTTTTTGTTTTGTGTTGATTGTACTGAACGTTTTTTTCTGTGTGAGTCATCTTACTTTAGGATTTCATTCTCTGTTTAAATCATTTGTTTGGTTTCTGCGTACTCTCAGATGGACACAGATGCAGACTGTGGATGCGCTTCTATTCATACTATCAGGTGTATGTGAATGTGGACATTCCACATATGCACACTAGAAAACTTTATGGAGCCCTCCTGACAGCAAGAAGATCCCCTTTGTCTTTGGCTAAACAAGCTCAAACTGACAAAAACCAAACTTGCACAGATCCACATGGACTTGGCAGATGACAAAATTGACATCACGCAGCCCCTTGTGGACATGGGGATGTAGACAGCATGAACTAGACGTGAGTCAACAGCAGAAACTTTACATTGGCGAAGAACATAAAGGTAGGATTTAGTGTAGGACTGTTACATTAATTAGGCTACTTTAAATTTAGCTAGGCAATGTCACCATCAAGTCACTTTTTTTTTTTTTTCAAATGACATCGATGGGCACACTGTATCTATTGATCAGAACAGTTAAGATGAAGTATCACTTCACACAGTCAGTAAATAGTACAGCTTTGATTTGGTCATAATGTTGTCTGTACAAACCTGAACTAAGGTCTGACTTTGTTTCTGTTATTCACAGTGTGTGCACACCTTATTTATATTATAATAGCAGGAAACTTTAGTCTGATTAGTGTTTCCAGTACAGAGTATTAGTAGCTCATTTATTCAACTCCCTCATCTCCATCCCAAAGAGTACAGGTTATGGATATGCTAATTCATATAAGACCTTCATTAATCCTTGCTGTGTAAGTGCTTGGCTGTGGTTTCATACAGAGCATGGCACATCCTGCACCTCAAACTCCTGCATGACATAACGTAAAATACGTGTTGTGAATTAGAATAGAATTTTTGTAAAACATTAAATACTCTGGATTTTTTTTTTATAATAGTCATTGTAGGGACTATCATACCATTCTGTTATAGCTATTCAAATATATATATATATATGAGTTATAGTTAAGATACTGCACACGACCCTTAAGCTCCCAGGCCTCTAGTAGAGGACCCGAGCTTGAAGGAAGGAATAAGACCGCCCTGAAGTGGAGTGAGTGGGGAATTACATAAACTTACTTTGAAATCATTAAAACAGATTTTTTTTTTTTTTTTTCACCACACCACAGATGTGATAACAAATTCTCATGTACTTTGTGCAGGACACAAGTAATTTCTCCAGTTGCTTGCAAATAGATTATTTCACTTATAGTTCATCACAATTCCAGTGGGTCAGAAGTTTACATACACTCAGTTGACTGTACCTTTAAACAGCTCAGAAAATTCCACGGGGTTGGCAGCATCATATTGTGGGGGTGCTTTGTTGCAGGAGAGACTAGGGCACTTCACAAAATATATGGCATCATGAAGAGGTAAGATGATGTAGATCTATTGATGCATCTCTTGACATCAGCCAGGAAATTAAAGCCTGTCAAATTCTTTCAAATGGACAAATACCCAAAGCAGATTTCCAAAGTTTTGGCAAAATGGCTTAAGGACAACAAAGTCAGGGTACTGGAGTGGCCATCACAAGGTCCTGATCTCAGTCCAATAGAAAATTTGTGGGCAGAACTGAAAGCGCGTGTGCGGAGGAGGGCTCCAAACCTTACTCAGTTCCATCACTTCTGTCTGGAGGAATGGGATAAAATTCCAGCAACTTATTGTAAGAAGGTTGCGAAAGGCGTCCGCAAGTGTTTGACCCAAATTAAACAATTTAAAGTCAATGCTACGAAATACTAACTGAGCATATGTAAAGTTTTGACCCTTTGAGAATATGATGAAAGAAATAAAAGAAGAAATAAATCTTTTTCTCTACTATTATTCTGACATTCCACATTCTTAAAATAAAGTAGTGATCCTAACTGAGCTAAGACAAGGGATGTTTATAGGGTGAAATGTCAGCAGTTGTGAAAAAATAAGCCTATATATATATTTGGCTAAGGTGTCTGTATTGTATAAATCTGTGAGGAGTTTGATGAGGTTTTATCTCAGAAAGTGATTAGGTGATTTATGGTTGTTTAGTAAAGAATCAAAGGCTTCAGTTGAGAAGATCCTTTTGGTCAATATTTCTTTTAAGGCAGAATAATAAAACATGCCTTTTCTTGTCAGTTCCTTTTGCCATTATATGCTGGTTGAGATATAGGAATTATGGGATCATTCACAATATATCAAGGTATTTATGCCAAACATGAGTTAAGTGATATTTGCAAGAAGGTTTGTTTTGTCTTGAAAATGTAACTGATGGTCAAACAGGTATGAGAAATTAAAAAAATCTGCTGAA
>NW_018127920.1:3071244-3075975 GCF_001952655.1 Monopterus albus | reverse complement strand
TGGCTTTTGGCAAAAGCTCAATGAAAAAGTGAGCCGTTGCAGAGAAAAACTAGTATTATGAAATCTTATACTTTAAACTTTTATACAAAGTCTGGTGTTTTCAATGTTTGCCATCCATTTAGCTAAGCTTATAAGTAAACCTCCTCTGCAGCCGCAGCTACAGTTGATATTTTATTTGCACTTCAACCAGTTTTATTTTTTCATTGACATTAACTATATTTGAAAAATTCTAGTCTTTTCTATCATTTTTTTCAGTTAGGATAAAATTGTCCTCATCAAATTAAATGCTATGCTCCATCTTACTTTTCTATCAAAGACAAGTATTTAAATCAATGAGTACAACCTTGTTTTTTCTGATGTTCTATCCCTCACTGTAATGAACCCAAATGATCTGTTCATTGATTCTGCCTCCACCAAAGGATGCAGAATAAGTGAAGACTCACTGACTGTGATATGAAATTTTGTATCAGTGCTACAGTAATTGTCTTCCTGGTCAAACAATAACAGTCAGGGATGGAATACTAGTAAAACAGAATGAACTCATCCAGTGAAACCAATGTAAATAGCATTTGACCCATGTATGACCTTTATGGCAAATCTTAATAGAATATGTACTCTTCTGAATCTAAATTGTGCAAATCTCTGTAAAGTGCAATTATCACAGTTTGACACATCATTCCACTAATCTTTGAAACTAAAACAATGATGATTACAGGGCAAACATCATATGCTGTTCATACACTTCATGTAGCAACAATAAAACAGTGTCTTCTTAAACCAGAATGCATAAAGTGCAAAGTCCTTGTATTAGAGTCCTGGCTCAACCACTAGGAAGTCAATGTGGTCCTTCTCTTTGGTCTTGAAGGCCTCGGCGATGATCCGGGCAGCATCCTTGTGCTCCCGACCTCTCAGGGAAATGCCATTGACCTCCAGAATAACATGGCCAACCTTCAGCTGGCCGCAGTTATGAGCCGAGCCTCCTTTCTGTCAACAGGCACATGGAGGGAAGGAAGAAAAGGTATTTTGCCATACATTTCAGCACACACACACACACACACACACACACACACATAAACATAAACATTTATAGCAGAAAAGATCCACTTAGTTTAGCTTTTTTGTTTAAATATTTGAAACAGTCTTGAATACATACTATATATGTACACAAGCACGTATGCTGGAAATCCTGTGTTCTTGCAAGCATTTTCCCCAGGAACAGTTAAACAGATATAGAAAAGAATTCCCAGTAATTCCTAGGATATAAATTCCCACTACTCAGCCCTAATACAGTTGATAATGGCTGGTGCAATATTAAACAACTAATACATGTAAAGTCACTGTACATATTATTACAAACACTGGCACCCCACAGGGATGTGTCCTCAGTCCCATCCTCTACACCCTGTTCACCCACGACTGTGTTGCCTCCCACAAAGACATAATCAGCCCAAAGTTTGTGGACGACACCGCAGTGATGGTCACATCACTGGCGGGGACAAAGCAGCCTACAGGAGGGAGGTGGCCGGTCTGGTGTCATGGTGCAAGGACAATAATCTCAGCCTCAACACGGACAAGACGAAGGAGATGATAGTGGACATGAGGAAGGAGAGGACATCTCATCAGCCACTGTTCATCCGGGAACTTGAGGTGGATAGGTTGAACAGCTTTAAATACCTGGACGTCCACATCAGTGAGGACCTCATTTGGACACATAACACCACACAGCTGGTCAAGAAGGCCCAACGGCGGCTGTACTTCCTGAGGAGCCTGAAGAGGTTTGGCATGTTGCCTAGGATCCTTTGTAACTACTACAGCTGCATCGTTGAGAACATCTTGACCAGCTGCATCACCGTCTGATATGGCGGCACTACTGCTATGGACCACAAGCGCCTGCAGAGAGTGGTAAAGACTGTGGAGAAGATCACCAGGACTCCACTGCCCTCTCTGCAGAGCATTTACCACTGCAGGGTGCGTAGGAAGGCTGCCTCCATCCTCAAGGACCCCATCCACCTCAGGCATGGACTGTTCACACCTCTACACTCAGGCCGGAGGCTCAGAAGTGTGAAATGCAGGACCTCTATACTAAAGAACTCTTTTTTTTCCCACTGCCATAAGATTCCTAAACAGCTGACAGGATTTTATTATCAGGAATTATTTCATGTAATTCCACCTGTACTGTTTACATTCTCAGTTTGCACATGCACATCTGTACATGCATAATTGCACATTCATTGCTCACTGTTGCAAATACAGCTGATGTAGCATATATTCTTATTATATTGTTACTATATTTTTTACATGCTGTTTTAAAAATTGCCTTTATTTTGTATTGTAGCGTCCAGCAGGACACAAGGAAGACAACCTTGAGTGCCGACGAATAGTCGCTTTTTATTAACTCCACACAGCCGGTTACTGTTGGCCGTAACCACGCCAAAACAACAGCTCAACAACAATAAGAAAGAAAAACAGCCTGCTAACACTCTCTGTAGCTCAAAATCCCCCACACTTCACTCCCTCCCGCTCTCAAACCTCTTAACCCCTGAAGCGCCACACCCATCAAGTAACCATAACAATTTAGAACATCATAACATGCCCAGTGAAGGATCACTACAGTATTATCATCTATTTTATATTTAGACTTTACATTGTATGGCATTCATTGTGGACAGCAAAGGAAGAATTTCATTGTGCAGTGATACATTTTTCCTTACTGTACATATGACAACAAACACTTTTGATTTGATTTGATTTGATTTGATATGTGGATTGCTATTTCTCTGATGGCACTGTGTTGCAAGGCTTGGTCAAATCCTAAATAATAGTACATTTGGGAAACTCTCCTGAATTGACTAAATTACAGTAAAATCAGTCAGTTGCACTAATAAGTATTTTTATATTAACAATGAATCAAATCACTATGTGTAATGTAAAAGGCGTTGCTTACTTTTCAAATCAGCAGTGAATTATCACCATCCCCGTGGTTCCCCAGTACTATAGAGCTTTTTAATTTCTGTTGACTCATTGTTTTGGTTTCACTTCCTGTGAATTTCAGTCTTGTCATCAGTTTTCAGCAAAAATGCATCCTACCAGTAGTTAGGCTCCACCTGAAAGTTTGCTAAAGGGTCAGATGTTTTTCTCAGGGTTTGGTACAGCCCAAGTCAAGTAAAAAGAGAGTGAATATTGGACGTACAAGACTTTCCTGTAAAGCATGACTCTATATGTGGTTTGCGCCAGCAGCAGGGTATCTTATGACCAACAGTAACATTTTGTTAGGTGACCGCTAGTGATTATTGTAATAATAAACTTTATTCAAGAAACAATGACGAACTTACAGTAGGTAACAGTGTATAGAACAAAGTCCACATTAGGGGGAGGGTGCATGGGTCAGAAAGCACTGGACTTTCCCACAGGAGCCTGGTGATCAATATCTGTGTCATGTGACTTTTATCATTACTGTTCCACAGCTTTAACCTAGTTATTATTGTAACCATGACCACAAAAGTTAGTTAAAATCTATATGATTATAACCCTAACCAAGTAGTTTTATCCCTAAACGTAAAGAAATCCCGATGCTCACTAATCATAACTGTGCATTTATAATTGTTTCCTTGACAACAGATGTCTAGTAACCATGTTGCTGCAAGGGTTCTGTGGGTTGTATTTGAAGGTATATTGTAGAAGGTATAATGGCATTTAGGTTGGAGGACTTGTTGGACTTACAATCATCAGCTGGAAACAAATGTGTGTAAATGAGTGCAGCTCTTTATGTGTTGGATGTGTATGCAGTTGTTAGCTAACGCACTCCAAAATGTTATAAGATGATATGTCAATTTGCTCCACTGCCTCAAGGTGTCGGTTAATACAGCTTTTGAAATGCTGAATCTGACAAGTCATAGTTCTTAGTTGTGCCTTCAACAAGGGCATTTTCCTACTTTCCTGTACTTAAGAAAAATTTAGGAAATCTTCAAGTCGGGCTGGTCATTAACTGTAGGGCTGCTTTCATACTTGACATTTAGAAAGACTGGTCAGCTGTGGAAGACCACAGCCATTGACTGATCACGTCATTTGTCAGTTGAGTTTGTGTGTACAGTGCTACATTGACCGTTTGCTTTTTTTCTACTAGGCAGCCTAACAGAGCTGCAGGGCTAATCTCTCTTTTCATTCAATGATGTGTCCTCTCCTCAGGACAAAGAGGACAAGTGCAAATATTGACTGGATTTAATTTAATCCTTAGTGCTAAAATGTATTTATTTGCTGTGACATTCAATTCCAAAGTAGTAACCAAAAACATTACTGCAGGGTATGCAGGCCATTAATAATGGCCTAGTACAAAGCTGAGGTCATAACAAGCTGTTTTAAAGCACAAAAATTATTAAAGGGTCTCAAGCAACCCTGAATGACACATTATACATTACAGCTCTGTAATACTAATCTTCTTCTTCTTCTACTTTCAGCTGTTCCTGTTAGGGGTAGCCACAGCGAATCATCTGTTTCCACCTAACTCTATCCTCGGCATCCTCTACTCTCACCCCAATTAACTTCATGTCCTCTTTTAGCACATCCATATATCTCCTCTTTGGCCTTCCTCTTGACCTCTTGCCTGGCAGCTCCATCTCCAACATCCTTCTACCAATATAACCACTATCCCTCCTCTGCACATGTCCAAACCATCTCAATCTGGCCTCTCTGACCTTGTCCCCAAAACAGCTGACCTGAGCTGTCCCTCTGATG
>NW_018127920.1:3057091-3069372 GCF_001952655.1 Monopterus albus | reverse complement strand
CTCCTCTTCTTCCTGACCACCAGAGTCATCCTACACACCACCATCTGATGCTGTCTGGCTACACTTTCTCCTACCACCACTTTGCAGTCACTAATCTCTCTCAGATTGCTTTGTCTACATAGAATGTAGTCTACCTGCGTACTCCTACCTCCACTCTTGTATGTAACTCTATGTTCCTCCCTCTTCTGGAAATAGGTGTTAACTATAGCCATTTCCATCCTCTTAGCAAAGTCCACCACCATCTGTCCTTCTATGTTCCTTCCCTTGACACCAAACCTGCCCATCGCCTCCTCATCACCTTTGTTCCCCTCACCAACATGCCCATTGAAGTCTGCCCCAATCACCACTCTCTCCCCTCTGGGAATACTCTCCATCACCTCATCTAACTCCCTCCAGAATCTCTCCTTCTCTCCTAACTCACACCCTACTTGTGGGGCATAACCACTGACTACATTCAACATTACCCCTTCAATTTCCAACTTCAAACTGATCACCCTGTCTGACACTCTTTTCACCTCTAAAACATTCCTCACCAGCTCCTCCTTCAGGATCACTCCTACCCCATTTCTCTTCCTGTCCACACCATAATAAATCAGTTTGTATCCCCCTCCAATGCTACCCACTTTGTTACCCTTCCACCTGGTCTCCTGCACACACAGTATATCTACCTTCCTTCTCTCCATTATGTCCGCCAGCTCTCTACCTTTCCCTGTCATTGTGCCAATGTTAAGAGTCCCTGTTTTCAGACCTATACTCCTGCCTTTCCTCTTCTCTTTCTGTCTACGAATCCTTTGGCCTCCTGTCCTTCTTTGACCGACAATAGTCCAATTACCGCCAGCACCCTGTAGGTCAACAGCACTGGTGGCGGTCATTGTTAACCCAGGCCTTGACCAATCCTGTATGGAATTCACACTGATGATTCGCATGTTTAAATTTGGCATGTTTGACCTTCCTGATGGAACCCTCTCTATTTATCCATGCTTGGGACCGGCACAGAAGTCACTGGCTTGAAACCCCTGTAGCTAGATTCTCTGTAATACTAATACTTTACATTTCTAACATGTTTTAAGGGAATTGAAGGGAAAATAAAATTGGTCTGAGAGTTGAAGACTAAGATTAATTGACGATGACAAATTCCACAAAATTCTTTGCCTTCCAGATGCTTTAACTGTCCCATCTGAAGAGAGTATGGTGCTTTTAAAGTCCAAATGAAATTACAAACGGTGATTTTCATAGTCAAATGTTACTGTCAGAGTAGTTTTGAAATGTACTGTTAATATCTACTTATTACTAAAAGGACAACAAAAAGTCTTTTAGGCTGTGTTCACACAGACTTTCCTGCTGTGTGAAAAAAAAGCCAGTGAGTGCATTATGTGACACAAGCTGACTAAATAGAATGTAGAGGCATGTGGAAGAAACAAGAATCCGAGCCCACAGGGATTTCAGTCCTGGGTTAGACCTGTGGACCCAAGGACTCAAAAGTCAGTGGCTTCAATCCAAAACTTGCCAAACAATATTGTATAGCTGTCTCACCTGAATTGTGACTATTCGTGGCAAAGGTTGACGTGTATTGGCTCCCCCCTCGATAGCAATGCCAAGGGTGCTGGCATTTTTCACCACTCGTACCAGGGTAGCAGTGGGTGCTGGGACTGGTGAGCCACTTTGCTGGAACACAAAGTGAAGAGGGCTCAGAGCAATTGAGAGAAAAGTTGAACTTTATATGATCATCACTGCAACATTTTTAGATATAGATCAACCCTGCAAACTTGTCACATCACTGATGTTGCAGCGTGGGGGTGTACCTTACGGTGCTTTTCCATCAGCACGGGTCAGGTGGGATAATTACAAAAAAGGAGAAGTTCTATCACTACAAGGAAGAAAGTCATGAAGATGAAGAGGGAGAGCCCGAGGTTTAGAGGGGTAGTAGTAACAGACTGTGACACCAGTGATGTCTTGATGCACATCAGCTCTTCAGGAACCATTAGTGTTTTATACATTCACTACCCGGATTGGCACATCCAGATCTGTACTCCTTCATATGTCTGCACAGTTCACTGTGTGCCCCGGACATTGCTATGCAATGTGGTCAGTGTTTGTTGTACTGACAACAAGGATGGAGTTTCTGTGAGGTGCAGCAGAGAGAAGCAGACAAATGGAAGAAAGAGGCTCATGGCCAAGCCACAACAATAAGCAAAAAGAAAGGCTTAGGCCAAAAGACACTTGTACATAATGCATTTAGACTGAATTACTCAGTTCAGAGTAATGTCCCAAATCCATACTTCATACTAAATATATATAGTATACACTATATATTGTTATATTAAACTGTTTTAGCAATTAGAGTACACAATACAGTACAGTAACTCTTGGCCATACATCAAATATCACATGTAAAATAATTAGGGTTTACCACAGACTGTACTCAAGTTGGTGTCTCATACTCAGGTCACACTTGAGTCCTACATTAACAAACTTCCAACATGAATTTTTCTCTACTGTAAACAATGTGGGGAAAAGATAAAAGACACGAATATGAAAACTCACCCAGATTGGTCAGTGTTGTATTTTGTATTTTAGCTATGTTAACCTGGAGTTATCTTAATGTTACCTTAATGTTGTGCTGCTGTTGTAGTATGTCGGATTGTATTAGGCTCCTTATGTTTGTTACTTAACATAGATGTCTTATTCACTGTGAATATTTCTAGCTGAACTAAAAACCTGTTAGCGTGCATGATATCTGTAAAATGGTGTGGTGTTGATAGCATTACCAGATGTGTCATATCACAAGGTAGCAAAAAGTTAAGATGGTCTTAAACTTGTATAGCGCTTTTCTATGCTTTACAGCACACTCAAAGCGCTTTCATACTATTTGGCCATTCACACTCCCAAGCACTCACACACCGGTGTTATCACCAGGAGCAATTGGGGGTTCAGTGTCTTGCTCAAGGACACTTCGACATGGGGACTGGACAAGCTGGGAATCGAACCGCTAATTTTCCGGTTAGAAGACAACCCCCCCAAGAGACACATGTACTAGTTTTTAGTTGCTGCCTCCAGTTTGCCCTGAAAACAATATCTGTGTTTGGATTTCATTTCCATATTTATCTGCCAGTTCACAGAATTCATAATGGGAAAAGTTAGATGGTCTGTGGCAGCTCAGGGGGACACAGTATTAACTGTACTGTATGCATCTCTATTTAGATTTGTTTTAATGTCCTTGTGTTTGGATCAATTTGTCAATTTTATTTCTCATTCTATCTTTGCACACCATAATAGGATCGAGATTATTACAATGGAAGCAAAATAAATTATTTTACAAATTACTTTATAAATTTCCATTTTTTTATTCTGTGTGTGAAAAAATAAAGGTTTTAACCCAGTGGTTTGGTGTCCAACATCAAAACATCATCTTGGGTCTCTAAATTAAAACTCCAGTCTTTCCTATGAAACACTTCATTTATTATTAACACTTTAATAATGTACAAAACAGTTAATAGCATTGTAAAACTCTTCACATCTAGTTGTACATTGATGTGACTGATTTAACGTGACACAATTTTCTCCCTATATGCAAATGAGTATTTTCTCTTTTGTTCATCTGTTCCATTGATTGGACTGCTGCCATAAAATGATGTGATCATTTGTGTCCTCATTAGGCGGTGACACAGTTTAATTAATCACAGTGCTGACCCAGCAGTACTTTTCTTTGTTTGTAATAAGCTGAGATAAACACTAAGCTGTATTTGCTTAACTTAATTCCATAAAGCGTGAAAAAAAAGTGAAAGCAACAGATGTTCTGGAGAAGTGAAAACACAACCTGCTAAATCATTAGGATTACACAGTCAGCCATTTTGGGACAGGGCAGTTTAACTTTGTTAAGAGTAAATTAAGATCAACGTGCTGAATCGAATAACTTCTGGAAATGGTTATTTCTGACAGTATAAAGCCCTCACTTGTCTGGTGGCCCCTGGAGAAGGTGCGTGGGCTCCTGGCTGTTCCAGATGGCTCTGTTGGTTCTTGCTGGGTCGGGGGCTGCCATCCTTACTGAGGCCTCCTGCCTCGGCTATATCCACCCCGCTGTCTTCACTCAGAGTCTGGCCACTGTCTGACAGCTGGGACAGAGTGGCCCCTGGTTGAGATCACTATAATGTTAGTATGCACACAAGTGATACTGTATATACAGCAACAGGAGCGCAGCCAGGTGCAGAGCAAACCTATATCTGAGACAGTCGTTTATTGTAAACAGGCTTTATATCTAATATATTTTCTAAACATGTTTGATCATATTTCAGTATGATTTTATATTTTCATATTTTTGGGTGAAACAGCTTTCTGAGATTAACTTTATATAGATTAATTTTATATCATCTTTACTTTTTGATTTCATATTTTATCTCATTATATATCTGTTCTTTTAATGTTTAGCCTGTGGAATCACACAACTAAAAGCAGTAATGCAACAGAAAAAAAGACTTAATTACAATTAAAAGTTGTGAAGATTACAGTGGATCACTGTCGAAGATATTGTATGATTATTGTAGATGGTTCTTTCTGGAATTTATTTAGAGAACTATGTCTTGTTCTCACAGCAGTTTAGTAGTGTTAAACAGATGCTGTGCTGCCTCTCATGTGTGGAGTGTGTTTCTTGGTCCCTGAAAAAATACATTCATTTAAGACAAGGCAGACTCACCAGTATGTTTATTTATCAACTAAAATTATATAAATATTCTGGTAAAACTAGGTCAGTCTAATCCATAATAACTGTTTCTTCAGTTTGTGTTCAAACTATTTCAAAGAAGTATTGTATTCAACTGACCCTTTGTGTAGGCTGTAGTTTGTGCTGCTATTGAACTGTGCTACATTCTACAGTGAGGTGACTGTTGTATTAGACTATACTAGTTTTATCAAGGATGATCTAAACTGCCAATTGAGTGCACAAAGACAGAGACATGTTTACCTCTTTGCTGTGGTCTGGAGTCTGCAGACAGCCGGTTCATGTCTGTTACAATGACTTTTTGGGTATGGGCAGGTGAGTAGGACCGGTCAGGACTACAGGGTGGAGCAGCCGGTGTGATGAGAGAGGGGCAGGGTGAGGGGCATGGCAAGGGATGGGGTGATGCATGAGGAGATGGCATGGGAGATGTCGCTTTGGAAGAAGCTGCAGACTTTGACAAGATGGAGGTCTTCTCATAGGAACTGGATCTAGAAGAGAGCTTGACAGATGACTCTGATTTAGCAGGGCCAGCTGAGTCATTGTGTTGCAGGAGGCCTGGGCAGGTGTGGTGTCCTGAACTGGCCTTGTTGTGATGGGCAACATGGTGGTGGAAGTGATGAGCAAAGTGGGGGTGGTTGAGGTGTTCAGAGTCAGGGAGCTGGAAGGGACACTGGCAGGTGTGGTGGAGTGCATGGAGGGAAGTGTGGTGGCTGCTTCCAGTGCAAGTGTGGTGGGCAGAGGCTGGGGATGGCTGGTGGGTGGTGGGGAGGGATTTGTGGAGGCAGTCTTGGAGCAGCTGGGTGGGGCCAGTGAAGAGCAGGCTGGAGCCAGGTTGTACAAGCTGGACCGAAGGCTTCATGCTGAGCTCCTCCCTGGACAGCCTGCTTTGGGCCTGGTGAGAACCAGCCCTGAAGGGTGGCCCACCTGATATCTGCATTTCATCCTGTCAATAACAAATGGCAACAGTATACATGAACCCCACATTAATGGTGCAGCACCTCTCTTTGAGCCTAATAAGTATCTAAATGAAAGACCCTTTGAGTTATAATCCTTAAAATTTCAGTCCTGGTTGATTTGAGACGCCTGTGGTTAATGACTGATGATGATGATGAGATCAACATTAGTCTCACATCTGTCTGTTAGTCAGGATATGGTTAACCTAGTTTAGCATAGAAACTGCTTGCCTGGCCCTGTCAAAAGTTGAAAAATGCTAAGTCATTTGCGATTTTAGAAAATGTTTAATTTTTTAGACCCAAGAGTTTATCCACTTATTAGTTCTTAATGGAAGTGATGATGAGTATTGGGAGGTGTATTTTTACTTTAGAGAGAGCCAGCTGTTTCCCCCTGCTTCCATGTCCTGACTACACCACTGTACTTAACATAGAAGTAAAAGATCGACATTAATCGTATCTCATGCATGGAAAGAAAGTACAAAAGCACAGTACAGTATATCCCAAACTGTTCACCTGTTTCTTTTTGACCCATCTTTATATTATATTATGTGGATTTTAAACATATCTGTGACATTTTATTTACCCAATATTGTTTAGATTTCTCTCAATCCATGTTTGCAAACAGCCCAGAGTCTCCTCTGTCCTCCACCAGGCTGTTTCAGATGTTATTTACATAAAATTTATCTAATTCATGAGCAGCTACTATGATTGGCTGGAGGTGATAACTAACAAGTAACCATCCTTTTTTTAAACATAGTCAGACTTACAGCTTAGCTTTCACAAGGCTATTTTCATTTATCTCCCTACACTCTCAGTGTACACAGGCATTGCGCTTTTCCTTGTGCATTCAATCGTATGCCTGGGTGTGACATCACATTTAGCACAGTTTTAAAACTGCTCGCTCTCCAGGCAGGAGATTTAAAATTTTAAATAATGTATAAACAACATGTAGCTCCTTCTCCTCAGAGGAGGACCTCAGCCACCCCCTGATCCGCCTTAAAACTATTTATTTATTGTTTGTTTTCCAGCCAATCATCACTTCTTTAATAAAGACTACTGAATAATACTGAAACATAGTGCCCATCAGTGCATGTTTCCTTTTGCATTATGACAAATGTGCACATGCAGCAGCTTTAGAGTTCAGCATTTCATCTATACTTGCAGACATCACTTGCTGGATGACTCATATGTTGGTATGCATTCTGAAAGGGGCCTGATCAGTAACAATGACAACTACTACATAGAGTGGTACTGAATGTAAATGTACGTACATTGAATGGCTGTTACTGAAAAAATATAGTAACACAAAACTTTTAAAAATGTTAAGGACTGTAAATGTAACTTTTGTTCGTTTGGGTGAAGTTCTGTGCCAGTCCTGCACTGAGGTCCAGAGCATGATGATGATGAGAATATTTAGGTCACCAGATGATAAATCTGATCTTTTTTTTACTGTCATTCTGACCTTTCTTCTATCAGTATCATCTTTATATTAAAAATTTAAGGTTGCAGTGAAAATTCATGGAGCAGTTAGGCTTCCCAGAAGATGAACCACCATTAACTTTGGACACACCATGACCCTTCATTTCTTGCTGCCTTCTGGCTAAAGGGTTACAAATACTAGTGAGATATCTAATGAATTCATGGGCCAGTTGCCATGAAATGTGCAGAGCAGAGCCATGATCCCATGGGGATAAGCTGTGGAGCTTAATGACTTTATGGCCTTTCTTAGAGTTACCCTAAGGACCAGCTTCAAATATTCTCCCCACTGTAGTGTTGAGTCCCATGCTTCCCTGCTGTGGAATGTAATAAATATTATAGCTTCAATGGAATTTGTGGGCCTTTTATCTCATAGTCTGGTTATGTTAATCTAAGATGTCCTCTGGAAATATACTAATACTGTGGTGTGGTGCATTACAGTATATCTTACTTTTCTGTGATGCCCAAGGTATCTGGTGTTACATGTGGACAAATATGAAAGCCTATTCATAGACAATGCAAATGTCCCTGCATATGCACCTTTATATTTAAGATAAAGCAAAGAGTGACACCTACCATTGCATTGTTTTGGAAGGAATTACTGTTTTCCTCCAGCTCTTTTTCTGTCCAGCCAACAACAAAGTTGTCAGTCTGAAAGAAACAAGATGAAGTAGAACTGTAGTACTGCAGGGCTAAATCTATAATGAAAATATAGCTTAGTTTACTTTAGCCTACTTAATGTAGATGCCAGACAAGCAGCTTTGCACCACAGGACAATATAATGAATGCAAGAGAGTTTAGACAAAACAAAGTGTTTGCAATACAGTTTGTGTGTGTGTTCTTGTATTTACCACATACTGAGGACCAAATATGTATGTTTTGCTACCTTCTAAGGACATTTTTTGAAAGTGAGGACATTTTGGCTGGTCCTCACTTTCTGAAACACCTTTTTGAGGGATAAGACTTTGTTTTAGGGTTCAGGATAGAATTAGGTTTAGGTTAGAGCTAGGGTTATGTTTAGGCATTTAGTTCTGATGTTTAAGATTAGGGTAAGGGGTTAGGGAATGCATTATGTCAATGAGTGTCCTCACAAAGATCGAAGTACAAGTGTTTGTGTGTGCAATGGTGGCAGCAGCTGTAACCCTGTATGCACTGTGTGTCTGTTTTTTTTAAATGATTTTTTCCAGTGTTTACATTACTGGTGTCTGGTGGGCACTGCATGATCAACATGTAGTATATATAGAAATATAGGTTCAAATTTATGGCTTGAAGTGCTAGCTAATATCATGAAAGAGCAGACCATATCATTTCTATTTCCTAATGTAACTCCTACACAGCTTGGAGTGAGTGACAGCAGCAACAGCAGCACACAGACTGACTTTACTTGCTGTCACAGTAATGCCACTGCTTCATTTTCAGGGTCTGGTCTTGTTCACCGTTATCTCTTGTTACACCGTTATCTCTTAGTAAAAGACTTAACTAGAACAGAGCTGTTGTCAGTACCCCATAAATCCTGTGTGTTTCCTACTATAACAAGTCAAAATTTCTGCTGTAAAAAGGACTGTGAGACTGACTAACTCAAATTTACAGTATTTTCAGTTTGGCAGAGATTGAGCAATACTAAACTTGCCAGTGACATTTAAAAAGGTATTTTACACTTGATTTTGAATTTTGCCCTAACTGAAGCTCATTAATACTGAAGTGAAGATAAACATTTTTCATAGTAATGTTCTAAATGGTAAGATCCCCTTAGGATTCATTTGTGCTGTTAAAAACTGTGCAAGCTGAAACTCACCACTACACTGGTCTGATGCCTGGTGAGGGTTGCCAGAAACTAGACAGTGCAAAAATCATTTTTGAAAATGAAATTTGATTAAATAATTTAATTTGAACATTTACATCCCTGAACTGTAACGCATCATCCAGCAGTATCTTTTGGTTCTACTTAGTTGTCCTTTGAGCATCAGGACTCTGACTCTTCCAACCCCCCCTGCCCCATTTCTTGATATGCTCCCACATTTTTTGCTAGATTATTTCAGCTGTTGACTATAATTTGAAGAATATCTTGCAACCAACCTGCATAGAACTAGCTGACAGTGGTGTGTAATAACATGGTCTTGCCACAGTGAATCTTGTTGTTTTTCATGGAGTCACTACAGAAAGTGACTATTAATTAAATATAGTTTTCTTTTATAACTGTGATATTTTACATGTGACATACAGTTTTCATACCCAGAGTGATAGACTTTCAAGAAAGACATAACTCAGCCCCACCATTTAAAAAAACTTTGTCCTTGTATATGCTGTTGCAAGCCATCAAAATCAAATACAACCCTTCATTTAACCTGTATTTTGTAAAACGTTTCACACATTAGATTATATGTTTTAGAGGAAAAAGCTTGCAGAATGATGGTATGCAGGTACCCTTCTATCTTTTATAAAACCTATAATAAAATGTTCCATTGTAGACAAGTAACGTAGGTATACAAAATTGTTTGAATTATGAAATTAGGGTTTGGGCTTTTGATTGATGCAGAAGCTATGTGCAAAAAGGGGGCAGGACTTAGACTTGGAAGCATGAGTCATCAGGGCACCATCATTCAAAGTCGTAAATCAATACGTTAACACCTTGAGTGATGGATAGTGTGTGTTTCTACTCTCTCTGCTGCCAGTGAAGCTGTGCAGGGAAGGTTGGTGAGGGCAGAGGCAAAGTCACATGGTCTGTGTCATGTTACTTTGTAAGATTATCAAATAATCTTCTTACATATGGCAAATCATTCTGTCATTGCTTTTAAAATGAAAGTATCAAAGGTGTGTTAATGTGACTTACTTTTTCAGTGTTACAATTGGCCTGCCAAAGAGGGAATTCTAACGCTCTTGACTTCTCGCATTAAATGTAATACTATGGTCTTGTCCTTATTAGGGACAATATATAAATTGTATTATTATTTAGTTCACATATGTTTCTTATATCAAAAGATAGTGAATGTCAAGTAGTCTGAATTATAAAGGAAAAAGTAATAAATGTTACAATCACCACCAGTTTCCTCTACTGAATATACTGAATGTACGTAATGTACTGAAAAATGAGAAAAGTGCTGAAATACTGTCAGAACAGAACAGCCACAGTGCTCAGGTCTACCAACCACTTATGTAAAGGACTGTAGAGTTGTGATAAGCAGTTTTTTTGGAATTTCTGCATGAAAAAAAAAACAAACCCAAATTCAATTAGCAAAGCCCCACAGCTGTAAAGCCAAAGTAAACAATTTGGGGCTGTATGAATAAGTGACATGGGAGAATTCTGAACTATAATAAGAACCAGGCCAGAGTAAAATTTTATAAACTCTGGCAAAAATAGAATTGTTTACTTCTGTCTAATCTGAATTCTAAATTACAGAGTGAAAACACCCTTCTAATAGCCAATGAGTCAACACTGATGCTATTGAATCTGCCATACAATGCATTTTAGCCATTCAGAAAGTTTTGGAGAGCAAAGTGTGCCACATTCAGCAATCTTCTCAAAATGGTGGTAAGCTGCATTTTTATAAGAGATACTGGCTGGTCATAGTACCAGGACCATTAGCATGGAAGGGATTAGGTATTGATATTTTTTACCCACACAAAGCCCATGTAAAATATTTGGTGACCAGGTGTTATCTGACTCCTCTGGTGTTTACCAGGGTATGGTCAGATCAAGGTTAATAGTAGCCTTTTGTGACAGCTTGTACAATAATGGCAATATTGTAAATAAAAAAAATCAATATGAAACGTGAGCCTTAAATTTACCAGTTTGGTAGCAACAAGTATTAGATTTTAAGCCTTACGCTACATTTAAATTGATAAAATATTTGAAATCTAAACAATTACGCTGCTTCCAAAAATATTGAGATAAAACAGGCAGAACAAAAAAAAACTGACTGATGATGTTTCACAAGTCCACCAAAACATAACTACAGATGAGACAGACAAGAGACCAGAGTAATGTCCACATGCCACATTGTGCTGTTTGTGACCCTTATGCAATGCTGTGAGACAAGTGGAAAAAATGTGTACATGAACAAAAGCCTCAGCAAAGAGATGTATTGCTGGTCAGTGTCATCTTATCAATGATTAAGGAGAAATGGGGGCACCCAGTTCATTCCTAGGAAAGCCGCTCGGTGGCACAAGATGTTTCATGCTTCCAAAAATTTGGCCATAAAAATTATTCTGATGTTCTGCTCTGCTTCCGTTCCGTTATATAGCCATTCCTTTTCCAATGATTCCATATGAAAAAAAAAACTTTTTGGGCAAGTGCGCATCATGTGATGAATGCAGAAGTTGTATTTAGGCAGTTTGGACACTGTGCCAAAGTTGCTTCCTAGCCCAATGACTTTCCTGGGAAACCATTTCTTACCTGTCTTCCATAAACACATCACCACCAGGGGAACGTTAAAGGCTTGAAAATCATTGCATGCAAAGTATTCTGATTTTTGTTGTAGTAGTAGCAGTAGTATTGGTTTAGAGCAACAGGGAAATATTTAGCCTCTGTTAGTTTTCTCTAACTATAAACCATCAATTTAAAAAATAATTGCAAGTGTTTAATGAATAGGTGATCTACTTTTTTTTTAATTCCCCTTTAACTGCTAGTGAAATTAATAAGCAACACTTGTGTCAGTGAGCTGGCATACAATAGCTTGCAAATTACATTTAGCTTGTAATAAATCATTTTAAATCAAGATTTTTTTCAGATTATTTGCTAACCAAGTGTGAAACAAGAATGTGCAACAAGGTGGTTGCTAGTGCAAAATGACCTTGACAAAGTTCAGCATTCCAGAAAGAGTTTTCCTTTCAGTGCATCTTGTTCTTTCATATACATTTTTGAATAATGTGACACTGAAGTGGCAAATTGAAAGAAGTCAAGAAGATAGACGACTTATACCACACAATATTAAGATGAATGCCATATTTTCAGGAAGTGTAGAAAAGGGATATACCGTAGCAGGGACAGTGTGTCCTATATCATGGATTACAGGGGCTGCGTATTTGCTGTGGCCCTGTGGGTGCAGCACTCCCAGGCCTCTATGCAAGGACTGGTGGGCCTCCCTCTCATGGTGTAGCACCAGCCTGTCATACAACTCCAGATCATGGGGACCCCCCAG
>NW_018127920.1:3039121-3057002 GCF_001952655.1 Monopterus albus | reverse complement strand
AGGTCAGGTGAGGATGTTACAAGATGCTATACTAGGTTACTGTGTGTAGATTTCTTTTTATTTAGCAAAGAGCAAGGTACAGTAAAAAGAGCAGAGTGGTTTGGCCAGCTGCTAAGTATCTCACTTAACTGAATCAACCTGGTAGATTTCAAAGGGATCTCCAAATAAGGACCTATTACTCTCATCCAAGAGGCTTCATCAGTTCAGAGGGCAATTCTGATGAAGCCTCTTGGATGAGACCTTTGACCTAAAAATCTAGTCCAGTTGATTTTTTCTAGGTTTTTTCAGCTTACTATGACCTGGATGACTGTGAATCTGCATGGACATTAAAAATTATGTTGATGAGAAAACAATTTGTTTTACTCTTTTTGCCATTTCAAAGTAAGGGCATGCAAACTTTTGTACTCAACTATAGATATATACAAGCTTTTTTTCTACAAAGTACTCAATAACATTATTTCACAATCTGAAAACAATTAGCTTCCTTTTGGACCCTATAGAGACCATATGTAATCACTCTGCAGCTGCTGCAGGTTGCTGCACCTTTGCATGTGTGTTGAAGAGCTCAAACAGAGCCATGGCCAGTGGCTCCACTCCTATGTGTCCATCCTGGTACTCCAGCAGGTAGTAGGCCATGGTCTGCCTTTCTGGCTCTGTCAGCAGCATGTAGGCCTGCTGCTCCAGAGACACCTGAGTACCTGGTGGACCCACACATCTGTATACTCCTGGCTGGATGAACAGATAGGTTGACAAATGAAGAAAGAAAAATGAGGGCCACACACAGATAGGATATGAAAAGTTATCCCAGCCCAGTAACATGCAGATAGAAAGTCTTCAGATGTGTATAGACATTCCATCACCCCCACCTTCATCCTCGACCCAAATGGCAGTGGCTGAGCTTATCACACTAAAGAAAAATGCATCCCTTCAAAGCTGCAGGGTGAATGAATCACAGTTTGTTTGCTTTAGGACTCTATCATTATCTTCATAAGCAGCTTGACTTTGAAACAGTGTTTCACACTGTTGTTAGACTGACAAGGTCCAACTGTGAAAAACCTTTGTAGGGAATAAACAGAATAAAATTGCTCTGCAAGTAGAAAAAAGATTTTCCCTCCCAAAACGGTTTGGTTGTGAATAATGCAAAACAAATAAAGAATTCATTAGAAGGGGCTCTGGTAGTATGACAAGGCAGGCATCAGAACCATACAGGCTGGCCATTAATGCAGACTGTCCTAATCCGTAATGCTTTGGGGATTGTTGTGCCTACAGTATAAACCCTGACTAATCATTTACCATAGCACTGCCATCTCATAAAAAAAGGTTTTTGTTTTTCCAACAGTTTACCAGTGCCATATTTTCTACCACCACCTGGGGTGCTAATTTAGGAAATGTTCCTTAAGGGTTATATCAGAGGGTAGAGACAACCTCTACTGTGTAGGTTGGAGGGCTTGTTGCATTAATGAGATAGCTATTCCCTGTGCTAAAGTGTAAAATATATGGTAGCCTGGGATAGACACAGAAATGAAATGAGACATGATGAAGACAATACAGAGGTGAGGTGAAGATCGTTAATTTGTTGGACTGAAGAATCAATTCCTAAATCAAGTTAATGTTGTTAACATTATGAGAAAAATACAGACTATTTGGAGTTATGAGAGGTGCCAAGCTAATCTAGAAGTACCCAAGATTAAACATTAAATGGCTGGAAATGAGCAAAATAAGCATGTCTTGGGGACTCCAGCAACAGTTCCCTCTGTCACAGCAGTGGTCAATCAGGTGCTGAGGTACTTGTGTACATTTTCATTCTTTCCTCCCTGGTTTTTGTGTCCCTGAACAGGAATGGCTTAAAATACATACTGCATGAAACCAAACAGGTACATTCCTGTTGTGCCACACTTCTTGTTTCTTTGCTGCAAAACCCTACTGTGACTCCTTTGTAAATATGAGCATGCAATTTTATTGCTTAGCAACAGAAAATGAGCAACATTAAATATCCAAACTGACCATTAGGGTTAGGTGTTAGGTTTAGGTATTAGTGGTTAGGGTGAACATCCTAGTTAAATTCAAAGTTTCTCAGCATCTATGCTAATCAATAGTAAGAGGAACAGAGACACATGAATGATAGCAACAAGTCCGACAAACTAGAGGACACATATGGTACAGTACATTGTATGTGATTGCCTTTAATGTCTCAATGAAACATTTAGACCAGGTGTTTTCAAATACTTGTGACCCAGGGACCACCATTCTGTTGAAATAGGAGCCTAAGGCCCACTGTTGTGGCTTGGATAGATGGGATGCAGGGGGGCTGGAGCCTATCCCAGCTGACACTGGGTGAGAAGCAGGGTCCACCCTGGACAGGTCGCCAGTCTGTCACAGGGCTGACATGTAGACAAACAACCACACATGCACACACTCACTCCTAGGGACAATTTGGAATCTCCAACCAACCTACGCTGCATGTCTTTGGACTGTGGGAGGAAGCAGGAGTACCCAGAGAGAACCCATACAGGCACAGGGAACATGCAAACTCCACACAGAAAGGAACCAGGTTCGGCCAGGGCTCAAACCTGGGGTCTTCTTGCTGTGAGGCAACAGCACTAACTACCGCGTCGCTCAATACATAGAAATTTGTTTAAGGAATAAAATTAATTAATTAGTTGCAGTGCAACTACATTATTGAATGTATGGTCAGGGGTCACCAGCAGAGCCTTCGTAAACCACCAGTGGGCCATGAACCACTGGTTGAAAACCCATGATTTAGACCATCTTTAACCTTAGCACTGCAATATATGTCACAGTGAAACATAATATGTGGATAAAGTGTCATTTCAAGAGGGCTTAGATCAAATCAGAGGCTTGATTGGTTTGCTCAAAAAAGTGGCATGAGTAAGCAAAAGTCTCCAGAGAGAACACAGAGCTGTATAGTGCTTTAGCAGACTGTGGCCTTCCACCCACACTTGCCTTATCTACACTGTTAAAGTAGATCATGAGGATGAAAAAATGAATAAACTAGAGATCAACCACATACAATTGAAATGTAAACATGTTTTTCCCAATCTGACATCCAAACCCAAACCTCTGACCCATGCTATTAAACGGAGAGATTTCCTGCTCCAGACAGATACAAATCATAGATCACACAGCCACTACAACTTCTCAAAGCATACACATATTGCATGAAGCTTAGCAGGCACTGTATGGTTTTGTTCATTTTATGTGATGTTAAGTGACACTATATGTTTCAATCATCCTTTCTACACATACTGCACACAAATAAGATCAGAACATTTTTGAACAGCTCTCCCGTAGGAGATCAGATCTGGTTGAACTATAGACAGTGAAGACATGACAATAATCTGATCACCTGCATAAAAATTGGAGACAGTGAACTCCCATCACTAAATCTACACCCTGACTTATTGTATGACCTCATTTTGACATTACACAAGCCCCTTGCCTTCCCTGGAGGACATTGCCAGCTCAAGATGTCTTAGCAGAGCCAGGAACATCCTGAAGGACAACACGCACCCTGGACATGAGTTGTTTGCCCTCTTGCCCTCTGGGAGCAGATACAAGAGCCTGAAAAGCAGGACTAACAGACTTAAAAACAGCTTTTATCCCTGGGCAATCTGAACTCTGAATGCTGCTAACTATGTGCAATAATTTAAGATGCTACACTCAGTATCAGTATTTTAATATTTATTACGAACTATTTATTGCTGTATGGTTGTATGGATGTGGACATGGTGGCCATGAGAATGGACAGTTTATGTTTTTTATACAATATATTACATGTGGCACATGTAATTTCGTTGTACTTATGTATAATGACAATAAAGTGTCCATTCATTCATTCATTCATACACAGAACACCAAACATTTTCTTTGTTCCATTTCCTTTTTGTCTGTCAAATTGTGGTTGCCCTTGCTAGCTACAGTCAATATATAGCACTACAGCCTACAGTGTTAGAACTTTCTTAAAGTTGGGACACATGTCCACATTAATGACAAATTTACATGGCCAGAAAAACATCATATTCACAGCTGATAATGAATTACAAAAGAATACTTTTTGGTGCTAACTAGATTTAAACTAACTTATTGTGTGCTACAGCATGCAGCAGTACATTAGCTTGACCTTGACCTACACAATGAAATAAAATTCCACTTCAACTTTAAACAGGGAATTAAAAGACAACACTGAAACACATAAGGTCAGTACTTTATGGCTGGGCACTGAACTGGATGTAATTGTGATGTACAGACATACTTATGGACCAGTATTAGGCATTTTGAGCGACTGACAGATGCTATTGTTGCTCTTGGGAGGAAAGTCACTTGAGATCCAGAGTCAGAGCTGAGATTGATCACTTTGAGCAGGTTATTACCTTTTCTCGTTATCTAAACCCCACAAGGTGAAAGAGGCATTTTTGTCTGACAAATAAACTGTTAATGCACAACACTTCCAATCCACACAGAAAGCAGAGATATAAATAAACATCCAAATCAGGATTCACAGAGGAAACACATGGCAGCACAAGCAGATAGCAAGTAAGATGGACAATGCAATATAGATACAAAATGATTATAAGTGACAAGGAGGCTTATAGGATATGTAACTGTGAAAATATATTGTTTAACTTTCCCTTTTACAAGAAGATACAGCAGACAACAGCTGCACATGAGCTCTGTCAGTATTTTGAAGCAGTAGAGGGTTTGCATTTTAAACAGCAACAAGCAATGTTGTAGTGAACCAGGAGATAATTCTGAGACATCAATCTACAGCTGTGCCAAAAGTCCCTGTATTTGTATTTTCAGCAAATGCTGGCAGATGAGCTTCCAGACTGGGTCATAAAATTATATGTGTCTCATAAGAGTTCAACCTGAAAAGACTTAGTGAACAAACTTGGCTTGTCCCTAAAAGGTTGCTATAGCACTGTTGCTCATGGTATTAAGTATGGCCTTGTTTTATCTAAACTAAACAATTCTTATGGTGAATATTTAGTGTTTATGTCTTTGTTTCCTCATATTTTATTTCATTCTTTAAAATAACAATACATAACTTTTTTACATTAAAATATCAGCTTTAAAATAATTTTGACGGCAGACAGATGTCTAATAAGGTAAATGGCATCTCTGCTATTGACACTGCCTGGATCTCCTGTCGCTACATTATATAACTTTGGATCACTGTCCTGGGAGCCTCATGTAATAGCTGCATTTTGCTTTATGGCACCAGACTCTTCCACTAGCTCAGTATTCTATGATTCTGACACAAATGCACAGACAAATCCCCGGGCCTTTACTGAGTTTTGATATTTTTTCAGGCAAGAAAGTAACCATTTAGATTGTAAGATTTTGACTACATGGTCAGACTATCCACATAGATTGACCACATAGTCACAGTCTTAGGAGCCAGGACCTCCCAGCAAAGGACAGCTGGTCACCTGTCTGTCATCTTAACCTGATTATCACAATGCTATACAATAGGTAAAGAGCTACATCTAGCTGTAGCAGAGACTATGTGGGCCAACATCAGTCATCTACTGGTTCAGCTGGGTGGCAGATTTAATTTAGTGACAAGTGACAAATGTTTGATATTTTATGTGTGCATCTGTTAGGTTGTATGATTTACTTTCATTTTATGTGCACTCATTTTAAATTTTAGTCCCAGTTGTCAAGACAATATACCACATAACCAATCATTTCTTTTGAGCTACATAGCTGATATAGGTTAATAACTTAAGATGTAATTGCAACATGTACACAGTAGTTTTGATAGTTAAGTAAAGCATCTCTAGTAAGCTTTTTATATGATCTTATTCATCAAAAACTATACTGTATATTTTATGAAAAAATATCTTCTGAACAGCTCTAGCATCATTGCATGTATATTTTTAAAGAATCTAATGGATTAATCAATTAAATGAAATGTTACATCTAGGGAAACTGTTATACAGCAGACAAAAGGATACCATCGATATGGCCTTTCCAATACTGTCATATGTCATATTTAGTCAAAAACATGAGCCTTCTTATTTTGGGACAGTGGGAATGACACCTCTAATAACACATAGTTAACCACAAACTTAAGATAACCATAACAGGGTGATCTGTTTTCAGTACTTTTTAAACAGCATGAATACAACCAGGAATAACAGCTTCAGTAAATTATGCATAAAATAAAGTGAATAAATACTATGTATTTCATACTAATACTCATCATTACAATTTAAGTTCATAAACATTAACTATACAGTATATACTGTATCGTGCCAGTGAGTCTAGACACTGGTTTCAAAATTTTTATTAGTTTAACTAGTGAATGCATCAGTAAGAAGCATGCTACCTGATCATATATCTACTCTCTGCTGGTCTGCACTGACAAACATGTCTTTCCATTTGGTTTTGCAATATGATAGACTGCAGTAGAGGTAATTCAGAGTAAATGTGTTATCAGGGATTTTTAAAGCAGTTTTCAAATTTCGGTCTCCAGGGGATATCAGGCCTGGTCAAAAAGATAAAGTCCAAATGAAGTCACACTTTAATACTGTTAAAGTCAAACTCAGGTCCAATGTCATTAAACTCTAGTCCCACCTCTGTTCAAAAGGCAGAAAGCATGACGTCCTCAGATGAATATACAGAATATTATAGAATCTGTAAGCTAAGACAAACACCATGCAAATAGTATTCATATGTACATAGAGGCCAGCAATACATGGGTACCATTCTTACCTTTCCTAATAAATGTGTAGCTCTGGCTGATGATGGTCTGAAACAAATAAGAAAACAATACATAGCATATTTAAAAACAATTGATCTAATTATCCAATAGAAAACTTGTGTACAGTCATACTACAAACAGGTTTGTCGTAATTTGATGGAACTATAGCCATCTGAGCCTGTGAACCTGAGCTAAAGGCAAAAAAAAACACAAAAAAAACCCCTGAAATATATACAAATTGCTGGCACATATGCTATGTTCCATTTGAAGTCTGAGGTCGGTATTTTCAAGTTCCTAGTCGGCAATTTCAACTGGAACTGGGGTCAGAATTCCTTCTTGTAGGAACTACACCAACCCAGACTTTAAAATCCAAGATGGCTGCACGGCACATCAACAATCATAAAAGCCCTAGTAATATACCATTTTTTAGCACTTTTCCGGTAGGAATACTGCAGGGGGTCCAGGGGGTCCAGTGGGTCCGGTATACTGCTCTGAACGCGGACCAGCACCACTCTCTCAAAACACTTCATAATGATTGGGGTGAGTGCCACTGGCCTGTAGTCGTTCAGGCAGGTGACCGGGCTCTTCTTGGGAAGGGGGACGATGGTGGTGGTCTTAAAGCAGGTGGGAACGATGCTCTGGCTGAGGGAGAGGTTGAAGATGGTGGTGAGAACATCAGCCAGCTCACTGGCACATGCCCTGAGAGCCCTCCCAGGCATGTTGTCCAGTCCTGCTGCTTTGTGGGTGTCGATCTTCCTCAGGAACATTTTTATTTGTAGCCGAGGGCTGCTGCGTGCATACGCGCCACCATCACAGGCAACATGGGAGGTTCAGTGTCTTGCCCAAAGACATTTCGACATGTGGACTGCAGGCACCGAGACTCGAACCTTCAACCTTCCAACCTTGGGAGATGACTGCTCTACCCACCGCATCACTGTCGCCCCCATAAAGGTTAGTGGATTGGCTTAACTAAGGCACTCTCAGTTCATTGGCTGGAGGCACTGCCTAAATATTACTTCATTATGCTTAGGTCTACATGTTCAGACCCCATACTATGCCTTTTGAGACACTGTGTCACTCTCAATTATTACATTGCCTACATTATTATGCCTCCAGCGATACCTGTGGCCGGAAGTATTTTGTTTTCATGTTGTCTATACATTCATAAAGCCCATTATTATGAATGTGATATCTGAGAACAGCCTTGAGGGAATTTCTTCAAATTTGGCACAAGTGGCTCAAGGATAAACTGATTTTGGTGGTCAAAGGTCCCTGTAACCCTATGTTCTTGTCATTCTTGTGAACGCATTTGTTTATAGGCTGAATACCTAATTTAGAGTAAGTTTTATAATTTACTATTCTAATTTAGAGTAAGATATTGTTTTTTTTTGTTACAGAATGTTAAAGTAAATGTAAGATGTTTCTCTCTTTTCTTTTAAAAGTTAGCTATATACTTTTTTGTCAGTGTTTGACCCAGGCCTTGTTTCCACATTTGAATGAATGAACTTTGACAGTTCAAGTATTCACTGTATTTGACAAAATTATAGTCACTCTAGCATAATGAACTCACCTTGTAGTGCAGGTAGTGGCACTGACACTAGCTTGGATACCAGCACTGACAGGAGGGTTGGTGACAGAACTTGGGTTAGGTGTAGCATTGGTCTCAGATGTGCCCTGACCGCAGATCAGTTTGGTCTCATCCACCACTGTGCGTGCATGAGGCAGACGACCCACATCTCTCACCTTCATCCGCAGGTGGCATCCTGTTTTGAGGATGTGAACTGCCTCATCATGAGAGATGATGACAAAGCTCTGACCATCGACTTCCAGGATCTGGTCACCCACCTGCAGCAGAATAATTTAACAGTGAGAAGTGACATTTAAAAAATTCAACAGAAGCATCTTATTTTCAAAAACACAGTCTCTGTTACTCTACGTAATCCACAGACAGCAGTTTTTATACAAACTACTTGTTTTGGCAGAGGGTTATTCCACTGAAAACACAGAGAGGTCCCTTAAAGCAAAATATATTTTTTGTTATTTTTGTAAGAGCCTGAAAAAAGAAAGCAGGTTCTGAAAATAGGTACCTAGAATTTAAAATGTTTTTTTGGAGATAAATGGCCACTAATCATGAAAAAAATCCAGATCAAGGCTATATCCAAGTCTACCACAGCAACACACACATGTTGTATACTGACTGAATATAAATTAAATGCAAGATGTTTTTCATTGTTACAACCTCAGGCCGCATATTTAGTACCAAATAGAGTGTGAAATCCAAGGTTGTCATAACCTTCCCAACTCGCTGAGTCGTCTGCAGGGTGCCGTGCTCACAGACATATAAACCCACATAAAATGCTGCACAGAAGTTAATTATACTCTTTTCAACAACTAAACAGTAGGTGGGGTCCTGGCCCTTGTCAAGACAGGATGCATGAGAAGAATGCCACAGATAAGATGCAATGAATGTTATTCATCAGACCACAAGAGAGGAAAACCACTTAGTGGTCACTGCTCTGGCAAAACACACCTTGTGCTTTTATAATCTATGTCTATTATTTCATCTTACGGTGAGAAATTGTTCAACAGTGCTGAGTGCCTTTGACCTTATACATTCAATACAATTTTGGTGATTTTGGTCATCATGTTTAAGTAGAGAATGTTTCAAGGCCATATAAATTCAATACAATTTTGGTGATTTTGGTCGTCATGTTTAAGTAGAAAATGTTTCAAGGCCATATAGTTTTTAAAAATGGTTGTAAATGAATGGCAAATAAATGTATTTGTGTCAATGGAATTATGTCAGAGTTAAATACTGTATACTAACTGGCTATCCACTGGTTAATAATGGGCCAATACTGAATCACTGTCTAATCTCTCAGCAGCAGTTAGTGTTCGTTCGACTTTGAAGCTCTTTTAATGTAGAAAGAAGCCAGTTCTGCTCTATTGTCTGTCAATGATGCATTCAGTGCAAAGGACATGACAGACAAAACTGTGACTTGATCAAAGGGAGACAGGGGCTGTTACTAATTAAAGATCAAGTTGTAAGATGGGATACTGAGAAGGAGCAAAAAAACAGGTTTTGACTACTGTGGATCTGTCTCGAGAGGCAGCATTTCAACCACATGGAAATTTAACATTCAGACAGGGTAACAAGAGATCATCCAAACCAGCTTGTGCAGTAGTATTCAACAATACAAACACTGAGTTAAAGTTTTTCATTTTTAGATTTCTAAGCTGGTGTCAAAATAACCTCTCCAAGGTTAGAAAACAGTTTCTAACTGAATGAATTTATATCACTTTCTAATGGATATGGGTATGGATTTAATTTTTTTTAAGTAATGAATGGGCAACACCAGCTGTCACTGTGTTGTACAAATATAAATGAGTAATGTGACTTTCAGCTAGGCCTATTAATACAAAGTGGGAATGATGAAGTTTCCCAGCAATGCTGAGGTCAGGAATAGATAGCATTACAATTTAAAACTGTGTCCAAGCCAACAGTATACTGCTGCTTTAAGCTTTATAACAGCAAAACTATCCATCCAGCCATCCATCCATCCATTCATTATCTATACTGCTTATTCTGAAGAAGGTCATAGGGAGGGGGGCTCAAGCCAATCCCGGGTGACACTGGGCGAGAGGAGGGGTACACCCTGGACAGGTTGTGCCAGTATAGCAAAACTATAAACACTAAAAAGTCATACCATCTGGCATTTTGTTGCAATCTGTTCATTGGATTTTAATACAGTATTTCTTGCGTACAAGCAGGAAATTTAGCCTGAGAGGGCAGCACTATACAAAAAAAATCCAGAAGGACAGGGAGGGTCACCAAAAATATTCAGGATCATCCCGTAGAGACCATGAATGGCATCTGATCAGTGCAGAGATTACTGACTGCAGAACAAGAGCTGTAGTTCAAAATGTAGAATCTTTAGATTTAGATTTAGATAAATTTAGATGTGTTCATTAAATAAAAGTCATTTCAATTTCCTTCGCCTGATGTTATTGTTAGAAACTGCCTTAGATGTGCTTGTTATGATCCCCTGCTGCTGTGTCTACCCAACTCTCCATCCGATTTACTGTCACAACACTGGTCAACATACAGTATGGATACAAAGTACAATGTACTTTTACTTCAGTAAATACAGTATGGATACAAAGTACAATGTAATTTTACTTCAGTAAAAAATCTGAGTACGTCTTCCACCACTGTTTTCTTTCATAGCATGCCAAAAACTCAATTTCTTCAGCATGACCAGCCAACCCTCCATGCTTTAAAAAAGTACCCTTTTACCTCTTCATTTCTTTCTGTCAAAGAAATTGAAAAATGTCACACTTCATCTTTAAAGGGACAACATTAAAAATTTTTAGAATGGGTTTCACGCCCTGCTTTGTTAAATTGTCTGTGATTTCTACTTTTTCCAGATGTCCCACTTAGTTTGGACTAGTAAGGATGAAACCATAAATTTGGTGTTTTATTTTATCTCCATGTAGGACACAGTGTCATTATTATCATGAATGTCATATTGATGTTTCAACTGTATTGTTTACAGGTAGGAAGCACTGGTTTCTGTTCTTCTTGCCTCAGGCAGGCTGAAAAATAGCACAGAGTGAGAGTGACCTGCTTGTAGAAGCAAAAAGCTGACCTGAAAGTACACAGCAGTAATTTAGCATAACTAATAAAAGCATTTATGCAGACCTGTCATGGCAGCGAAGGCAGCTGCCTGACTGAGCCTGTGAGGCAGGGAGCAGATGTTAGTAATGCTAACAAGCTTAGCAGGCTATAAGGAGCAGGTGGCAGGATTTTGTTAAAATCAGAAAACAGATATTAGAAATAACAGCTGAAACACTGTCAGAAATTTTCACATCAATCCATGACTAAGATTTAAAGATCCAAACTAGAAGTATTTAATATTTCACAGTGTTTTCCCACAAATCAAATATGCTGCTATTCACTGTGACATATATTATACTTTACAGTGCTGATGACTTTTTAGATTTTTGTTTCTCTACGTTGAACTTCCACTTGGTATGAAAATCAATTCAAAACTTTCCTTAAGTAGGTTATACAGTATGTCACAGTTACCATCATGGCTGCATTTATTTTTATCAAATTTTATGTAATTGTAGGGATGCATCACATTTTGATGCCAGTCGCACTTGCACACACTTGCATTACCATTTTAGGGATCAGTTACACAAACTCAATTTCCCACAAGCCTTCACTTATTCACTTCCTACCTACCTCCGAGTTTAACTCCACACACAGACTTGATAGATAAGGTGCCCAGCTGATGGTAGGACCACACTGCTTACCACAAAACCAACCAGTGAGATAAAACTAGTGTTTTCCATGCTGTGACAACAGGGACATGTCTCTGCAGAACAAAGAACGGTAAACACAAAAACCAGGTGTCTTCAACTTCTGTGATCAGCAGTTTTTAACTGGTTAATATTACTGCAAGCCATGTAGTTCAGCAAGAGACAGCAAGAGACAGGTGACAAGCTCTATGGAATTATACACTTTGCTCACCACAAGATCTGTCCAAAGGCTGGAGATGCACACACAAATCTCTGGCTTTGAATCAAAATGCTTACTCTTTTTCAGCCCAGCTGAACTGTCATTCTCTGGAGGCTGTGTCTGCTGTGTCTGGTGTGAGCAGCTTCTCTCGTTGGGCTGAGCCACTTTCTGTTTTGTTAGTTGTGCTGGCTCTTGTTTGTAAACTGATTTGTACTATCTATCTGATATGTACCGTCTATGTACTTCATCAGCCACACCTGTTCCTCACAGTATATAACAGCTCCTCACTCTGTGGGGAGCCACCATATTGTTCTATGCTTTGACTAGACTCCTCAGCGGTCTTTCTGCCTGATCATCTGAATACCGACACCTTGCTTGTGCTATCAACCTAATGTTTTGTTTGACTATTTATACCACAGTTCTGATAAATGGGTTAAATGTATCACAGTCTTTTTTTTTAAAATATGTCATATTCTCTTACCCCGAGGCAGACGGGGACGTAACACTGGAAGAATACAAACATCCAATGGTGAAAAAGAATGTAATTTACAATGAAGACATCAAGGAAAATATCTAACTGAAGAAACAAATTTCAGGAACTTCTGTCATTAACAACCAGATACATGACCGTGTCATATTCCATGTCCTGTGTGCTCTATCCCACCCCACAGTTACATAAACCAAACAATAGCTGAGAACACATCTGACATGGACTATTTCTGTGGACATCTTCCAGAGTTCATATGTGCAAACAGCAATAGAGAATCACTGAAAAAGGAGCAGATGTAAAACAATAAATAAATTGTTCCAAGCATCACAAAACCTGTGAAATAACATTATCAGAATTTGATTTGATTGGTCCAATATCACTTGGAAAGTCTAGTTGAGCTGTAGGACATCAGACTGTGACCTCCAGCATGTACTGAGGCAGTTTACAACCGAGTGTGAAGTTCCAGGGATGAGAGTGAGCACCTCCAGATCTGAGGCCATGGTGCTCAGCCAGAAAGCAGTGGACTTCTCCCTCCGGGTAGGGAGTGAGTTGCTGCCCCAAGTGAAGGAGTTTAAGTATTTCAGGGTCTTGTTCACAAGTGAGGGTAAAATCAAGTGTGAGATTGAAAGGCGGATAGGGGCAGCATCAACAGTAATGTGGATGTTGTACTGGACTGTCATGGTGAAGAAGGAGCTGAGCTGAAAGGCAAAGCTCTCAATTTATCAGTCTATTGCTCCAACCCTCACCTATGGTCACAAGCTGTGTGTAGAGACTGGAAGAAGAAGATCACAAATACAAGCAGCCAAAATGAGTTTCTTTCGTAGGGTGGCTGGACTTACCCTTAGAGATAGGGTGCAGACTTTGGACATCCAGAAGGGGCTCTGAGTAGATTTTATATCTTGTCTGTGTTTTTATTTATTCACTGTATTAAAGTCTTGTTTTGTGTTCATGCTGCTGAATTCTTGCTGCAGTGTGTCTTTATATTTGAGTTTGGCCAGTGACCTCTGTGGTTTTGTGATGACATCCTTCAACCATTGCAAGTAGGACAGGTGGGGCTGGATCGCAAACGATTGGGAAATGTGTTATGCTGAATGACTGTGATTACCTAATAAATAAACAATAAAAACTATGAACATTATAAAAACAATTTGACATGTTGTACGAGTTTTGTGGTGTAATAAAGCAATAGTATCAAGACAGAATCAGGGTACCTTCAGTCCTCCGGCATCTGCAGCAGATCCAGGGTCCACTCCAGTGATGTAGATCCCTAGTCCATACTCAGCGCCGCCCCTAATCATTAGGCCCAGAGACCGGCCATCATCCATATTCAGGCTTACCTGCAGGGGAAACATGGCATTCAGATCCCTCAGCTGTCAACAAACCAACTTTTCCAATTTAAAAATAATGCAACAACACGAAGCATGTCATTTTCTGGTATCTTATTGTGGACTACAGTAAAGTGGGAGGACAGATGCAGCAGGATGTGTCAGTCACAGTCAGTGCAGCGTGATGTCACTGTTATACTTTTCATTTACATGTCAAAGATATTAATAAGGATAATAATCTTTATTTGGCCAAGTATATTACACACAAAGAATTTGTTTCCAGTACAGAACTGAGGCAGCCATCTGCGGCGCCAACTCAACTGATGGCTCTAACCATCGGGGGCAACTTGGGGGTTCAGTGTCTTGTCCAGGGACAGTTCAACACATGGACTGCAGACACTGAGATTCGAACCTCCATCCCTCCAGTTGGGAGATGACTGCTATACCCACTGAACCACAAGCATTGCTTTATTAGTATACATGTCAAAATGTTTTTCAAAGCTGTTTTATTGATATACTGTATATAAGAGTTTTATTTTGACATGTAACCCTTTAGAAAAAAATAAGAGTAGCTTGTGTGTTGAGAATGAGTTAGTACTGTATATGCTGTAAGAAATAGTATGTATGTTTGTTGTTCACATTTGAATATGTAACACTTCGGCAAATAGCCTAACTTGTCAGGTTTCAAGTTAGGGAAGGACCCAAATGCAGGACAAAAAGTCAGAGTGAAGTTTAAGAGATTTATTAGAAGGGGCAGCCATGTTATTCAGGGGTGCCTGCGGGTCAGCTGGGTTCACAGACACCTGTCTTACTGTCTCCAAGTGGCTTCCCATCCAGGTGCATGACCCCACCCAGCATTGCTTAGCTTCTAAAGTTAGACAACCAGAGGAAACACAGATAAGTGGCAAGCAAGCCTCAGGAAGGCTGAGGTGAGTGTTCCCTCCCACAGGTGAACAAGATGATGGCACAGGGAAAAGGTAGGTGTGCTGGCTCTATAAAAGTGATTATTTTTTTCTCTCTCTCATCTCCACCCATGATTTCAACCTCTGCAAGTTTATGTGGGTCTCCAACCACTGGGCAGGCAAGACTCAATACCCTCTACCTTGTCCTGCTAGTAGTCCAGCACTGGCTTGCCACAGGCCCAAAATTATTCCCATGCCCTACTGCCACATTTTCACAAAATGACAATGAAGCTTAAATGCTTTACATGATAATGATGGTAATTACAACAATTGTGAAATTCTAGATTCACACAAAAGGCTTTCATACAGATGAGACGACTTGCAGCGCGAGTGCTATAATTCTCACACAAGAGTTGCAATAGACATGATTTATAAAACAGAGTTGGCAAATTGTCTTTCAATAAACATACAGCTGGCACCTACACTGACAAAGATTTATATGTCCACCAACTCAGGATCCAGCAAGTCATACAGTAGCTCCCTACTGCATACAGCAGGTCATTTTGCCTATGTAGTTGTGACAGCTTCTTAGGCCTCAGTCCAGAAACTCTGCTACTCACCTCAACCTGTAATTAGCTCTCCTCCAGCTCATCCAAACTCATTTGAATATACTCAAATATAAGCAGTTTTCTTAAGAATCCTGCCATACCAGCATCTAATATATCTAGCAGGTGTAAATCGTTTCCTGAGCAAAGGAGATCATTCAGGGGCACTAGCACCACCTGCATGGACCTGCTTAGGTAGCAGCCTTAACTATAGAGTTATCTGCTAAAGGATGTTTGGATGCATCCTATAGCAGACATTGATTTCAGCTCCTTCCATCCATTCCCTTTTCCTTTCTTCAGAAAACTGTTTGATAATGAGTCAACCTGACCCATGTTTCAGCCTCCTGGAGCAACACCAGTCTGCATCAGTGGACAACTGATCCTGTGAGAAGAGTCGAGTATAGTGTCTATCTGTGGATGTTAATTACCATGAAGACCAGAATGAACTGAAATCAATCCCTGTTGTACTGATCCAGTTCTCCCAGTCCAGTTCATGGGTGCAGCCCTGCATGAACAGTGACAAGTTCTTAAACTTTTTGAACCAAATTTAATTAGCATAATTCTTTATGCGATTGTCTGTCTGGATATTAATTTATACAAACTAATAAACATAAATATGTTTAAAGTCCCCTGTGTTGTTTGATATAATTTTTGTTTAGTCCAGGCCTGGCTGCAATTCGCCCAAAGGCTTCCTGAAATTCCCATGCTGTATCGTATAGACCTTGTCAGATTATATATCCATCTTTGTAGTTTGTGAAGTCCGTGAGCTTGTTTAGGTAGGGTCGTCAAGTCAGCAGACACACTAACATGGCTCTATGCTCACTGAAACATTTATCAAATGCATCCTTTTCAATGGTCATGATTTATTCAACCCTTGCTGACTCTTTTGCTGAGATTGTGCTACTGTAAAATATGATAGTATATGGCATTTGTGCCAGCAAGTTATTATGACAAAATGTTATATTTTATAGTTTGGCAACATCTAGCGATGAAATTATTTATAACATGAAGAAAGGAGTAAGTATACAAGAAGCACAAACTCTGAAGCAGGAAAAGGTTGGGGTGGATAGCTATATACACAAAATATAGGACCTTCTCTCAGGAGAGTCTAGATAAATTCCACTGTGTGTCTTGTGTTTTCCTAAATGTAACAATGTTATTTTGTTCCTACACATGAACAAATACATTTTCCCCTAATCATAACCAAGTAGTTTTTTTCTCTAAACCTAACTGTTTTGTGTGGAAAAACATAATGAAACTATGACAGTTTCTGAAAAAAACTAGTGTTAGAAATTAATAATTCAGTCAGATAATTATAGACATTAATGTGTTTTAATGTGTTATTACTGCAGTGACGGTAAAAGTAACCATAATATTTTTCTTAATGTGGATTGTTGTGTTATAATGTTTTAGCTACACACCACTTAAACAACAGACATTCACACGTTGATTTGCTTCATGTTTTGACTACCCCCAGGGCCAGCGGCAAAGCTGGTGAGAGAGAGAGAGACGACTAGGTTGAATATATTGTATAGCAATTCTTGGTTCGGGGTTTTTTTTTTCAGCTTCCTGGCTGCCTGAGCGGCTGGGGGTTGAGAGAGAGATCTGTACGCGTAATGTGATTTTGCCTGTGATCCTTGAATAAACCAGCACGGTTATTTTTTATAAATCTAAGTGGTCTGCGTCGTCCCTCTGAGTTCCTGGTTGGAAAGAACCGGGAGGAGGCTCCATAATAAAATAGAGCCTATAGTGATTTGCTTCAAGGTTAGAAGATAATGTTCAATCTGTAAAGTGTATCTTGACATCAATTGTTTTCTTGTATTAATCTTGTGTTAGATTTACGCCTGAATGATTGTTTTAGTTACACACCACGTAACAACATGGAGTTCTTCATTTGTTTTGATTAATGCTTGATGCGTGTGGAGAATAAGAATAAGATAAGAGAAGGAGACGTTGGACTGTCTCCAACTCGTGATATTTCTATATCTGTTTGCGTAAGGGGTTAGCCCAAAAAACCGTATAAATGTATTAGGCTCTGTGTATCCTTTCTTCATTTGTTTTGATTAATGCTTGATGCGTGTGGAGAATAAGATAAGAGAAGGAGACGTCAGACTGTCTCCAACTCATGATGATTCTATATCTGTTTGCGTAAAGGGGTTAGCCCAAGAACTTGTATAAATGTATTAGGCTCTGTGTTCCAGGGAGCTTCTCTTCTCCAACAGCTGGTCTGACAGAGGGAGCAGCCCGGGTAGTGTTCTGTAATCTTTGTGTGTGTATATACAGTGTATGTGTGTGTGTGTGTGTGTAT
>NW_018127920.1:3028985-3038444 GCF_001952655.1 Monopterus albus | reverse complement strand
GGGTATCCACAAGCCCTAAGGTAGTTCTGGATGTGTAATTTCTCCTTCTTGGCCCCTTCTGCAGCTGTGGGCACTTCCTCTGCCCTGTGATTTAGAGTTCTGATGACTCCCAGTTTGTGTTGAAGTGGATGGTGTGAGTCAAAAAGCAGGTACTGGTCTGTGTGTGTAGGTTTCCGATATGCTTCTACCTTCAAGCTGTGGATGAGAGGTGAAACGTCTTCGACAACTGTTTTCTCGTTCTCGTGTACCAGTTGAAGGGTATCATTCCCAAAATGAGTAGCAACATGTCTTTAATGTTGGCAGAATTCTTGCAATTCTTCCCACTGTCGTCGGAGCGCTATTTAATGAGATGCTGCTATGGGTCATATGAGAGGGAAGGGACAAACGACAGGTCATATAGGCTGGAGTATGTGGTGTTTTTGCTACTGTTCATGTAGCATTTCAAAGCTCTATCTCCATCCGACAATGAGAATTGGGTCAGAGCCAAATACAGCAAATACCAACACTGTACATATTCTACATTCACAAAAAAATCATTATTCTTAATGACTAAAAGTTTGCAAAACACTGGCAACATATTTGTATTTCCTACTATTTTTACTTTTCGTATGGACAACATCAAGACTAAAAAGGTATGCTGTTTTTCTAACGATAAACCTTGGATTATCAGTGATTTGAAGGCTCTTTTGAATAACAGGCCTCTAGAGAATGGGAGGAACTAAAGAGAATACCAGCTCTCTGGTGTGCAATAGCACCTGTTCAACCTGAGCCTATGACTGAAGGGAATCCTAGTGACATGGAAAACATCCCTGGTTCCACATCCCAAAAAAGTGTGCTCCTTAGTCCTCAGTGACTTTGGACCTCTCACATCATAGGTGACACTGCCTTCAATGACTACAGTACCAGTTCAGTGTTGGTGATGAAATAATCTACATGCTGCAGAGGTCAGGGCAGGCAGCATGAGCCTGTCCTCATTCCCAGAGAATCAAATATCGACAATATGTCAAGCACCTTTAGTGTCTCATATAGACACAAAAGGCAGCCTTTGGCATCTGAATGAGGCACATAGGGTTTTCAGTACAGTATCTACTCACATCAGTTTTTGACACCCAGAGCAAGATGGTAATATATGCAGGAAGAAAGACCACATAAGGAGCTGATTGGGGTGGATGGTGGGCAAACAAAACACTGAATTATCTCTTGGAAGAGTGGAGGTTGTGTCCACTGTGTAATGACGTTTTGTGTGTGTGTGTGTGTGTGTGTGTGTGTGTGTGTGTGTGTGTGTGTGTGTGTATTTTAACCCAAGCTACAGTATTTTTTAACCATGTCATTTCTATGCCTTAACATGTGGTTTTTGTCCCTAAATATAACCACATACTTTTCTGTGTACAGACAGAAGTAGGCTAATGTAAAGTAATGAAAATCCAAAGCATCTTATATGGGTGCCTTTGGCATATGTTGCACTTTTGTGTCGATAATAATTTGATTTTGTCTAGTAGTGAGTTCCTGCCTAGTCAGAGCTATACATATATTAGTGAGGCCTGGCATACAACATCGTGGCTCAACCACTGCATTTCTACAGCTGATGCACATGCTGCTTTGGTAGATATAGACATACTATACAACATGTCCTTTTCTGATCATATTCCTGTAAAGATGACTGTGAGACTTGATTTTATACCTATTTTAACTCAGTCTAATAATAAACATGGAGGTTTGGACTGGTCCTCTCTTTCTCCTGAGGATTTTGTCAGCTTTCGTAATCTCACTGATAAGCTGTTACATGATATTACGTTACCTAGAGAGGCAGTTATGTGTAGAGATCCTAACTGCACAGATGTTAATCACAAGTCAGATATTTCTTTTATGTATTCTAATATTATCTGGGCGCTGTTGGAAGCGAGTATGCCTTATCACAAAGGTAAAGTGAAGTGCAAAATTATGCCTGGTTGGAGCACCTATGTGGCTGAATTTAAGGCTAAAGCCTGGGAGGCTACAACTTCCTGGGCTCTTGCAGATATGGGCCTATATTTGAGTTTTAAAAAGTTTGCAACTGCAAAATATAAATATGCCATACAGTTCATTTTGAAAAATGAACATAAGATGAGGTCAGACTCTATGGCGAAAAAATTCTTAAGGAATAATATGAAATTGTGCGGCATCGTTACTGCGAGTTATTTAAATGTATTCAGAGGGAAATTTTTCCGGTGAGTGGGGTTGAGTTTGTTGAATCTTTTAAAACCAATGAAGTTTCCCAAGCAATATGTAATTTGTCTGAAAATAAGGCTACTGGGCTGGACTGCATTTCTGTTGAACATCTTAAGTACACTAGTCTCAGGTTGTCCCCTCTTCTAGCTAATTGCTTTACTGCCTCTGTTATGCATGGGTTTCTGCCTGACTCTATGATGTCAGTACTGTTGGTTCCTATGGTGAAGGATAAAGCAGGGAAGGTGGGCAGCTCGGATAATTATAGACCTATTGCACTCTAATATTCTTTCAAAAGTTGCTGAAGAACTTCTCTTAAGTAGGTATCACAATCTTATTAGCTCCACTGCAAACCAATATGGGTTTAAAACTAACCATGGCACTGATATGTGTATAGTTGCGCTAAAGGAATTAGTCAGCAAATATAAAAGTAAAAACTCTACTGTGTTCATGTGCTTTTTAGATGCCTCCAAAGCTTATGACCGAGTGAATCATAGGAAATTATTCCAGAAACTGTGTGATTCCCAAGTGCCTAAATAAATAGTGAGATGCTTGTCATATTGGTATGCCAACCAGACTGTTCCCACCAGACTATGTTTGTTAGATGGGATAATTGTATATCTGCACCCTTTCAGACCGGTAATGGTGTAAGACAAGGTAGTCTGCTTTCCCCAATCTTGTTTAATTTTTACGATATGTCTAAAGACTTAAATATGTGCAGTCACAAAGTTGTGAAATATTTAATGTATGCAGATGACCTTGTGATTTTTAGTCCCAGCTCAGCAGGTCTTCAGCAGCTCTTGAACGTGTGCTCAGTGTTTGGGGAACGTCACGATGTCGAGTATAATGCTGAATGATGATGAGGATATATATCGGCAGTGCCGTATGTTGTATGTACAAGCTAATATACTGGCACGGAAATTTGGTTCATGCTTGATTGGAGTAAAATTGCCTTTGCTTAACTGTTCGTGTCATTTCGAATTAGTACATTTCCCGCTGTTTTACAAAATTTGATGTATAAATTTATCTGTCACTTGAATGGTTCTGGAAATCATGTCATTTTATTGTTGACTAATGTTGCATACAGTGACATGTGTTTTACTTCTGCTTTCTGGAAACACTGGTATGCCTGCCATTTAAAGGGATAGTAGTTTATGGCTGTTCTCCTGTTCTTGTTTTATTTTATTTTATTGTTTTTTTTTAATTGTTCTTTTGTTGTCTGTTTTAATTTGGACCTTGAGTCTGTAATAAAGTGTCATTCAGCCATTCATTCATACTCTAACTCTTATTTTGTCATCTATACATTAACCTCCAATCCAGCAAAGGATAATTTTAAAAGAATATTATTTGTTTTTAAAGCATTGTGTGATTTTGCTGTATAAAAAAGAGCTTTTATAATATGTATGTATATACTGTGTAGACCCCTTAGATCATCTAATCAGTTTTTATTGGATGTACCTAAGTCCAGACTAAAGTGCTGGAGAAATAAAGCTTTTGCTAAGGAATAGCCTACCTTTTGAAATTAGGCCTGCTTCTAATCTGGCATCATTCCATTTATTTTTAAAACATTTATTTACATAGGCATTACAAACCAGTGTAGACTGAGTGAGCTTGCTTAACGTGTATCTTTTATTTCTTTACTATTTCCTGTTTTTGTGACTTGTGCATTGAATGTAATGTGTATTTTATTTTATTTTTATTTTACTAACATTTGTTTAGAAAAACGCTATATAAATAAAGTTTCGCTGGCTTGCTTGCTTCTTCTGTTGTAGGATACGTTATTTTCAGCAAATGTTTTATTTTTAACAAAAAGATCATTGTCCAAAGGCGAATGGTGATCTGTCTGATCAAAGAGCCCAGTAACAGATGATCCAGATGATCATGATGAAAATTTGCAAAAATCTTCTCATGGGGAGTAGCCAGTCACAGACCTGTGTCTGTCTTCCAAATGTCACAACACCAAAAGGTCATGACGAGCATCCTCAGAGAGCCATATTCCAGTCCTAAACTGACTGATGCCAGATGTGAGGGGGAGGACAATTATCATCCTGGATACCAATCTGACAGATGGCATTTCCAAAAAACGTTCAACATTATCTTTGCTTTCAGAGAAAAGTACACTCTTTTACAGTCTAGACTGCACAATGTTTTATTCATGTTTGTGTACAATACATTTCATCTTCTGCAGCTACATTATACACTGGACATTTTTTAATACCACCACAACATACATTCACACATTGGGTCTTATTCACCAACATCTTCCCAAGTTTTTTCTTAAATTTGAGTAGCCACATTTCATAGTGTCAGCAGTGGCTATTAAAGCACCCATGACATGCTTTTCATTGTTTTCTGACTTATCTACAATGTTACAATGGTGAATTATCATCTTAGATGTAACGTACAGCTCAAGAAATGAGGTGTACGTATGTTCTAGTACTTCTATGAAGAAGCAACTCGGTTTATACAAGTCTTGCAAAACTCTTGCTTATGAAACTTATTTCTAACAATATAAAGTTTTACATTATAGTTTAAGGATCTCATTGGATGGTCATAATCTCCAGGCAGTTGCATGTTCATGTGAACTTGCCTGACATCCACCAGTGTCATTCTAAAAGCAGAATTTTTCCACTGCACCTAGTTTTGTGGCTATATTTTCCCTTCTGCTGCTGCACTGTGACCAGAGGATGTGGAGAAAAAATACAGGGCCTGAGGTTACTGGATGTCCAGGAATCTTCATGTACAGGGACTTGAAGTCACCGCCACGGTTAGTGATCAGCTCATCAGCGGTGGATTCACCCAGAGCACAGTACATGTTTGGGCTGACTGCTTAAAGCCAGTGTGTATGCTGCATGTGATGTTTTGCTGGTTAATGAGCAGATTAATAATCCATAATGTTATTGTCGGTGCTTTGCTACCTGTTGGAATTACTTTCACTACTTTGGGACTGTATGTGGTCATGTGGGAGAAGATGCAGCGACCACTGGTTGGATTTACTTATTTCCTTACCTTATTTATACCTCTTGCGGACGCTCCGCCGTCGCCGGAGCATTAACTACTGTAACGTGCATACCCCATTGACAGACCTTTGTTTGTGGTATGTATTGTACATCATTTTGTTTTCCACGCTGACAGTTCCTGTGCTGTGGAACGCATTTTGTACGTTGGTTATATGTTTTGTGTTATACGTCTTAAGACGTCCATGCTGACAGTTCCTGTGCTGTGGATCTCTTTATGTTTGTCCCATTATGTTAGCTAGACGTTCTTTTTGGTATCCACGCTGACAGTTCCTGTGCTGTGGAAGTCCTTTTTTGTTAGCTAATCCTCCTGGGTAGTTTGTTTTTTCACCTGTCCGTCCTCATCCTCAGTCTCCTGTTTTTGCTGTTACCCTGTTTACTCCCCTGGTCATCCTGTTCTCCCTAGCCGTATTTGCTCAGCCCTGGTTGCATGTGTCCGTTGACTGTGTTCCTTCTTTCGTGTTTCCCATCATTAAAACCACCTGTTTTACTAGCACCTGGGTCAGCAGTCTTGAGTCCTGCCTCAGTTCTCCCTCACCCTCCTTGTGAGGGGGACTAAATCATAACAGTTTACTTGTCTATGGACAAGACATTCAACTTAATTAATGCTGGTGCGGTTCGTCGTGCTTTCCACTTTCATACTCTGGCTTGAACATGTCAGGTAAGATTTGAGGCATTTTCACTGTCAAAAACGTAGCTTATGCAACAGACTGTTTAGTGTTATGTCTCCCCGGTGTGAATGTGCTGGTGCTCTGTTTATGTGTGTAGTATACCTTATGTCCTTTTGTCCTTTGGGGCCTGCCATACTTGGGTAGAAAGGGGACATGGGGAGAGAGAGATGGGAGTGTCAGTTTTGGAGTGAACAGTGCAAATAAAGTAACGGAGAAGTTCAGACCTGAAGCTTTGTCGTTTTATTATTTTATACACATGTCTAGTTGAGCCCACGTAAATGCTCGGCTACACTTATTTTGTCAGTGCTTTTTGTTCCCCCGTCGAGATGCTTCCTCTGTTCAAAACTCGGTTTCATGTAGCGCCCTCCCAGTGGTTGTGGTTAGGGTAATGTCAGGATTCAGGTTAGGGAAATTGTATTTCAACACAACACGGGCAAGGAGTTGTACACATTCACAAACTATCCTCTCGTTTTTAGGGAGAGGTTCTCTGGGTTTATCATTCTGAAATAAATTAGACAGTTTGGAGTTATGATGGGTGCAAAGCTAATCTAGAGGTAGCCAAAATTAAACATTGAATAGCTGGAAATGAGCAGCCACGGGCTCTTTAAATAAAACAAAAAAGATGCATGGGATGCTCTTACTCATTTAGTGAATAAGAAAAGTCCCACAACTGATGAATTAAAAAGATGGTTTGATTTCAAATCTGAGGCAACAAAACAAACACAGAAGAGAGACGCTGACCAGCGGAGGACGACAGGCTGGCTCAGAGTTATCTGAGCTGCACCAGCACATCAGGGCCATACACGGCTCTCTGGGATGTGCACCTGCATGTGTACACCCAGGTCACTTCAACTGCGCTGAGTCTGATCTCAGATGTGGTGCTGGACAACCAAACACTTACACATGGGCCAAAATATGCAAGAGACACTTGAAGAAATGAATAGAAATCAGAAATAAAGACATTAAAGATATGGTTTTTAAGTAATGTTTCCTAATTCTAAGCTACAAGTAATCGCACTGTAAAAGTTAAATTAAGTTTAAAATCTTAAAAAAAACAAAAAAACAATTAATTACTTGTTTTAGTGTACTGTTTAATTATTTTAAAAGACTACAATGCTTTGTAAATTAATGGGAAAAATATTAAAGAAATGCTAATAATGACAAAACTATTATTATAACTTCAATTATATAACTGCAGAACTGGAGAAAACTAAATAACCAGTTATTTCACACATGCGTCATCGCTCAAATGTGTGTAAGTGTTCTCTTGAGTGTATGTAGATTCTGTTCTTACCTAAGACAAGATAAGAAAACACTGATGAATGCAGGAATGTTTGTGAAAACTTTGTAAGTGGGTTTTAGAAACACATTTGTTCTTAAGAACAGTTGGTGAATGAGCCTCATTGTTCTTACCGTCCTCTCCTCCATGCTGTGCCCTTTCCTCTGGTTGGCCTCCTGGATGCAGGGGGGTGGGGAGATGCTCCGGCCTTGAGGGTCCACCCAGCTGTACACGTGGTTGGTGATGTAGCCTCCTGGGATCTGACCCATAGAACACACAGACATTGCCAGCTTCTTGCATCCCTTCAGCACCTGCATCAGAAGAGTGGAGCGAGGTTGTGGGTGATGTGAAAGTACTACATATAGTAGATCTCATGACTCTACACAGCAGAGCATTCACTATCAAGTTAAGGCCAAACAAACCCAACAAAATGAATAAATAAAGCCTTTTATTGGAGCGAATTGTGGTCTATAATGAAATTAATTATAGTATTTCCTTGGCCTCTGGTTTACAGATATGCAGAGAACATGTCCAGAATTTGGCTGATTTGGGTGGGAAAAATTTTCCCTTAGGAAATATTTTTTTAGAAGAATTTAGAATCAGCTTTATTGGCCAGGTGTGACGGACACATGAGGAATTTGACTCAGGTACATCATACATTTCCATCTGATTTAGACAGCAAAATGAGAATTCTACATTTTTACTATGAGGTTAAGAAAAGATCATGTGTGCAACTGTGGATCACGGTTATAGTTAAAGAAAGCAAGCACTAATCTTTAATCTGTGACAGAATGCACATTTGTATGAGTCAGATGAGCATCAACTCTATCCACCATTCCAACCTCCATGCCCTTAAGATAGTTCTTTCCTGCACTGGCACAAATTTTGATATCCTATCAATAAACAAGAACCTTGATATTGGACAGCTCTGACAAACCTTTCTTAGGATGAGTAGGTGACCAGTATTAATAGCATTAACTAATCAGCTTTTACTAAGGCTTGACTGACTCTGTAGAACTACTATTGAGCAGAGAGAGAGAGACTATACTTGCTTGTCTGATTCTGAGAACAGTTAAGCTGACCACCTTCACATTTGTTTCTTTTTTCAAAAAAACATATAATAAAACATAATAATCAGCAAATGATCTTTGGCCTGGCAGTGCATAGGACATCTCCTCACACTGACTCAAGGTAAGCTCCAACCAACCCATTGCCAACCAGTCTTTCCTTTATTTCTTTTAGTAATTCCTTTTTTTTCTTCAAACACTCGCTATGCTAGAGGACAACTGTAGCCTAAACACTGATAAAGAGCCATTTGGCAGTCAGTTTCCTACAATACCGCTGGATGGTGGTTAATTCCGGCATGACAAGCAGCACAGGAGAATCCACATAATAAAGCTTCATTAGCCCCACAGCAATGAACCAGACAGCATGTAATGGCAACCAGGTTGGCTGAGGACAGGACAGAAATAACAAGCAGCAGCAGGGCCAATGAAAAACACCATCCACCCCAACTACCACACACCTCTCTTTGTTCATTCAACATAATATTGCCTTTGAATGCAGGCAGCAATTACATTGGTCACCAGCTGGGAAAATTCAGTAATATTTAGTATAAACATGGGAGACAGGGTCACCACTCCTATTGGTTGTCCCTGAACATTTGCATTGGACATACTGTAAATTGTGAGATGTGGAATCAACCAAAATAGACTAAAATAAATCCTAAAAACTGGGCTGGTCCAGCCTACAGGACCATAGCACATAAACAATACCTGCATCTAGAGTCTTCTGCTGCCAGCCTTTTCCAGCAGATCTGACTATTATTCACTGTTGTTTGAGCTCATATTGCAATCAGTGAGTGAGCAACAATGCCCTCCTGTCTGTTGGTGCAGATACATTTTGTCTGGTATTGAATCACTGCATCCTTTCATCATTTCTCTTTGAGTGATTTCATAATTCTTTCAGCTCAGCTATTTAAACATCTGAAGCTCCCTTGCCTCATGCATCTGCTGTAACATCAGTTATTGTTAGGAACGCTCTGGTAGGAAGGTGAGCGAGTAAAAAATGACGGACCCAGGTAGCTGACTTCGGTGCAAGAAGTGCTCTATTTATTTACAGTGATGATAAATATGTGTACAACCAGGTGAAGGAATACGGAGCAGAACTGGGTGTCGAGCGGCAGTCCTGGAAAACATACAGTCAGTGATGAGATGATAAGGAGGAGGCCGGGCTGCGGACGCTAGGATTCACTCCTGGACTGGTCGTGGTGGTTGGTTGCTGAGGG
>NW_018127920.1:3027054-3028865 GCF_001952655.1 Monopterus albus | reverse complement strand
GATAAGACACGGGACACAAGGCAGGAATGATAATGCAATAAAGACAACAGGCTCATTTTAGACCAGAGCTCAAATCAGTCAAACAGTCTCATGAATGTGCAAGTTAAAACATTTCTTTCTTTGCAGCAGGTGTAAGGGATAACGTAATCAGGGTAAGGGAGTGAAAACAGAGCAAGGGGAGTGAGAAAGTTGGTGCAGACAAGATCAGGGAGCTTGAGTTTGATGGCAGTAGGGTGTATGATTTCCTGGATGGTAAACGGCCCTAGGAACCAGGGCGAGAGTTTGGGGCAGGCTCCTTTGATGGGGACATGGGCAGAGGAGAACCACACTTGTTGCCCAACCTGCTAGGTGGGAGAGGCCCGACGGCGGCAATCAGCCAGTCTCTTGTTCTGGTCTGCCATACACAATAAAGCGGCCCTAGTCTCATCCCAGATGGCTTGACAGCGAGTGATGTGGGCTTGGACAGAGGGGACAGCAATATCAGTTTCAGCAGAGGACAGCAGGGGAGGTTGGTAACCGAGGGATGCCTGAAAGGGAGAAATACCAGTGGTGGAACTAGAGAGTGCGTTATGAGCATATTCCACCCAGGGCAACAACTGGCTCCAGTCCTCTGGTGAGGAACTGGTGACACAGCAGAGGGCGTTTTCCAGCTCCTGGTTCAGCCGTTCAGCTTGGCCGTTGGTTTGGGAGTGATAACCGGAAGAAAGACAGGGACGTGCTCCGAGGGCAGTGCAAAAAGCAGACGTGAGAGGTGAATTGTGGACCGCGGGCAAACCTGACTTTAGCTTTAAGGCTACCAGTGCTGACTATGACTGTGACTCAGAGAGGAAATATACCCTAGAAAGGAGAGAAAAAGGCTCAGAGTAAAACTTATGGAGCAGATTCCTTTCCAGTGCTTACTACTTCAAAGAAAGCTATGGTCAAATATGTATGCGTTTGGTAACCACTGCACAAATAGATATACTATGAATTATAATGCAGATACTGTATGCTTGCAACTTGGAATGATTGCTACTGAGTACAAACACAGTATCTTCCATTGGTTTTCTGTAACTACTTGACCTTTTGCACTAATAGCTCACATTTTAGTTATGCTGTGTCTGTCTGTAATGTCATCTACCATTAGATAAATAGATGATAAATAGATGTATACAACCTAAAATCAGAAAAAGTTGGGGTGGCATGTAAAATCAAAATAAAACTGAAAATAGTGATGTGTAAATCATCTGTGTCCTGTATTACATTGAAAACAACACAGCAGTACATTATTTGATGTGACACCTCATCTATTTTATTCTTTGTTCAACATAAACACTCACATAAACCTAAACACTCTACTCAGGGAATTTGGGGGGGTTCAAGATGGTACCGTTGTGTTGGGCCTGCTGCTGGCTTCTCCTGTGTGTACTGTGTTTTTGCATGTTTGAAGCTACTACTGTTATCCCCACTCTGATATATGACCACCATACACTCCTGGAAATACGCTATTCTATGTTTGATCACCTGAGCGGACATCGTTACTACCGAACCAACTCGTTTCCACCCCCGCCGACCTCGATCCCCCCGTTTCTTTGGCGCTCGGATGGCTGTCCGCCCCGAGCACTCCGCCGGCGACGTCACGGAAGGAGGTCTGGAACCCATTGTAGGCTGAAGTCTGCGTTTTCATCATCCTTGGCAACTGGGAGATTGAGAGAACGGGGCTGCCACTCCTCCAGTGGGACCCTGGAGCTACCGCTTCCTTAAACCCATCGGCCTGGGCTCAGATCCGCCCTCCCCGCACTTCCGACTGATGAGACGCTCTGAACGACGGC
>NW_018127920.1:3023752-3026582 GCF_001952655.1 Monopterus albus | reverse complement strand
TCTTGTCGTTCCCCCTGCACACTACAGAAAATGAGGAGGTCGTGCCTTTGCCGTGCATGGCCCTAGGCGGTGGAATTCCCCGCCTTTAGATATACGCTCGATAACTGAGCCGGCAGCGTTTAAGTCAGCGTTAAAAACGCATCTTTTCAAACAAGCTTTTAATGTTTAGCATGTTCACTGATTTTCGTCACTTTTAATAATTTATTTCTTAACTAGTTTTAATATATTAGTGTGTGTATTGCTCCTCTGGGCCACCACGGCTAAGCCCCCGGTAGGAGAGCCGACTAGGTGGGAGTTGGCCTATATCAGACGCTGGATATCTATTTGGCTTCTGTCTGTTTGTGAGTGTTCTTAACTGATATTGTATTACTATGCTTTTATTGCTGTAGCACTTTGTGCTCTTGAGCTGGAAAGTGTGGTACAAATAAAGATTATTATTATTATTATTATTACTTCAATTCTGATGCTGCAACACATTCTGAAAAAGACAGCTGCATTTCAGGGCCAGTAATGAGGTAAAACAATGAAATGATGACTCCATTTGAAACAGGTGACGTCAACAGGTGACTGCATCATGATCTGGTACAAAAGTGGCATCCAGAAAAGGCCGAGCCCTTTAGGAGTTCCTCAAAGGAAGATAGGAATGGATTTGGATATGTCACCATCTACGGTGCAGAACAAAGGCATCTGGAGGGATTTCAGTGCATAAATGGCCAAGCCTAAGCTGGATGATCGTGCTCTCCGATCCCTCAGATGTCACTGCATCAAGAATCGCCACTCTTCTAAAAGCGATATAACCACATGGGCTCAGGATTACTTTGGCACACCTGTGTCAGGCACTACAATACGTAGTTACATCTATGTATGCTGCTTACAACTGCACTGTGCCAAAAGGAAGCCCTATGTCAACAGTGTCCAGAAACGCAGTCGTCTGCTCTGGGCTCAGAGGCATCTGGGATGGACCATCACACAGCAGAAACGTGCACTGTGGTCAGACCAATCACTATTTCAGGTCTTTTTTTGGAAGGAATGGATCAAAGATGAAAAGCACCATGCAGACAGGGTCTGTCACGGTCTGGGTAAATCCAGAAAAGGCCGAGCCCTTTAGGAGTTCCTCAAAGGAAGATAGGAATGGATTTGGATATGTCACCATCTACGGTGCAGAACAAAGGCATCTGGAGGGATTTCAGTGCATAAATGGCCAAGCCTAAGCTGGATGATCGTGCTCTCCGATCCCTCAGATGTCACTGCATCAAGAATCGCCACTCTTCTAAAAGCGATATAACCACATGGGCTCAGGATTACTTTGGCACACCTGTGTCAGGCACTACAATACGTAGTTACATCTATGTATGCTGCTTACAACTGCACTGTGCCAAAAGGAAGCCCTATGTCAACAGTGTCCAGAAACGCAGTCGTCTGCTCTGGGCTCAGAGGCATCTGGGATGGACCATCACACAGCAGAAACGTGCACTGTGGTCAGACCAATCACTATTTCAGGTCTTTTTTTGGAAGGAATGGATCAAAGATGAAAAGCACCATGCAGACAGGGTCTGTCACGGTCTGGGTAATGTCAGTGCCATTGGCAAAGGTCACTTACACTTCTGTGATGGCTTCATTAATGCTGTAAAATACAGAGCGATTTTGGGGCAACATATGCTGTGTTCAAGATGGCATCTTTTCCAGGGACGCCCATGCATATTTCAACAAGACAATGCATGACCTCATAGTGCACACATTACCAAGGCCTGGCTGTGGAGGAAAAGGGTGTGATTGCTGGACTGGCCTACCTGTCCCCAGTAGAGAATGTGTGGAGCATTTTGAAGCACAAATTGTGTCAACAAAGACCCAGGACTGTTGTGCACCATAAGGCTTGTTTGCAGGAGGAATGGGAGAAAATGACACCTGACACATTTAATCACTTGGTGTCCTCAGTCCCTAAATGTCTTTTAAATGTTGTGAAAAGGAACGACAACATCACACCGTGGTAAATACTTTACCGTCCCAACTTTCTTTTTTGAATGTGTTGCAGAATTGAAGTGCGTGTTTATTTTGAACAAAGAATAAAATTGATGAGGTGTCACATCAAATAATGTGCTGCTGTATTGTTTCAGATTTAATTTTGATTTTATATACCATCCCAAATTTTTCTGATTTGGGGTTGTATAATGAAAAGGTATCAAGTAGACCCTCACCAATGCTGGCTATATAAAATTTTTTTTAGATAGAGGTATCAGTCTTTCAGTTTCTACCAAAAACATCCAGTATCTACAACAAAAGGTTTTAATTCTGTAACTAATGAATGGAACTAAAATGTTTTTCTCTTTTGTCCACCTTCTGTAAGAAAGGTAATCCAAAGATATACATTCAAAGATGAATCCCACAACACAGTGTCAGGTAGTAAAGTGGTAATGTGAATACAAAAATCATGAACACATTTTTTTGACACTTCCTAACTGTTGCAACATTCACTGTTGTGTAAAAACATTGTCTGACAGGGATCATGGTGGTCTTACCTTACTAAGGTGAAACTCCAGTCGTCTTATGTACCTCTTGGTCACCTTCACTTGCTGTTGGGGGAAGCACAAATAAACTTATTTAACCCTACTCAAAATACTGGTTAGGTTACTGATGTTACCTTTGGCAAGATAGTTAATTAGTTCAAAATGCATAATGCCTTAGAAAATATTTCATAGTTGAAATATGGTTAGATAAACTGTGTGATGATAATGCATGTGAACTGCACAGTCATTTGACAAGTGTTGAAAAGGTGTTGCCGGCCACATGGGCAGCGCTTACAACTGGATCGTATGTGACAGTCTCCTGCCCT
>NW_018127920.1:3019897-3023302 GCF_001952655.1 Monopterus albus | reverse complement strand
GGTGGGAGTTGGCCTATATCAGACGCTGGATATCTATTTGGCTTCTGTCTGTTTGTGAGTGTTCTTAACTGATATTGTATTACTATGCTTTTATTGCTGTAGCACTTTGTGCTCTTGAGCTGGAAAGTGTGGTACAAATAAAGATTATTATTATTATTATTATTACTTCAATTCTGATGCTGCAACACATTCTGAAAAAGACAGCTGCATTTCAGGGCCAGTAATGAGGTAAAACAATGAAATGATGACTCCATTTGAAACAGGTGACGTCAACAGGTGACTGCATCATGATCTGGTACAAAAGTGGCATCCAGAAAAGGCCGAGCCCTTTAGGAGTTCCTCAAAGGAAGATAGGAATGGATTTGGATATGTCACCATCTACGGTGCAGAACAAAGGCATCTGGAGGGATTTCAGTGCATAAATGGCCAAGCCTAAGCTGGATGATCGTGCTCTCCGATCCCTCAGATGTCACTGCATCAAGAATCGCCACTCTTCTAAAAGCGATATAACCACATGGGCTCAGGATTACTTTGGCACACCTGTGTCAGGCACTACAATACGTAGTTACATCTATGTATGCTGCTTACAACTGCACTGTGCCAAAAGGAAGCCCTATGTCAACAGTGTCCAGAAACGCAGTCGTCTGCTCTGGGCTCAGAGGCATCTGGGATGGACCATCACACAGCAGAAACGTGCACTGTGGTCAGACCAATCACTATTTCAGGTCTTTTTTTGGAAGGAATGGATCAAAGATGAAAAGCACCATGCAGACAGGGTCTGTCACGGTCTGGGTAATGTCAGTGCCATTGGCAAAGGTCACTTACACTTCTGTGATGGCTTCATTAATGCTGTAAAATACAGAGCGATTTTGGGGCAACATATGCTGTGTTCAAGATGGCATCTTTTCCAGGGACGCCCATGCATATTTCAACAAGACAATGCATGACCTCATAGTGCACACATTACCAAGGCCTGGCTGTGGAGGAAAAGGGTGTGATTGCTGGACTGGCCTACCTGTCCCCAGTAGAGAATGTGTGGAGCATTTTGAAGCACAAATTGTGTCAACAAAGACCCAGGACTGTTGTGCACCATAAGGCTTGCTTGCAGAAAGAATGGGACAAAATAACGCCTGACACATTTAATCACTTTAGAATATTTTGCAGCATCAGAATTGAAGTGAGTGTTTATTTTTAACAAAGAATAAAATTGATGAGGTATCACATCAAATAATGTGCTGCTTTGCTGTTTAGATACTTCTTTTTCCTCCTATTTTCTTTCTTCTTTGATTCTCCATATTTATTGTTTCTTGTTGCCTTACTAAAGCACAATAAGTGTCACTGTACCATAATCAAACTCCTTGTGTTTAAACATACTTGTCCAATAAAGCTGTGCCTGAGATGTGTAAATAGGAAACTGTTTGCTAAAATATTTGCCATAACAACTTTACAAAGTCAATGTTAATGTGTTTATAACTTGCTCTTCTGCACCCAAGTGACGTTGTAGCTTTAACCAAGTGTTTTAATAGACTAAAGCTAGAAACACACAGAACATGATCCTTAGTGTTAGGTGCCAAAGTCCTGTGATAACCCCCTACTTAACATCCTCTCAGTGATGTCTGTGCACTATAGGAAGGCCACATTTGCTAAATTGGAAAAGCAGAAAATCTGTTCTAGGAAGCATTACATTCATATTCCAGTTACTTTGATGGGTATGTTTTGCTGTCTTAATTCTCTATCATTATAACTTCTCCTTCAGTCCTCCTGGCAGCTTGCCCTAGTCTTGGAGTGCATCTGCTTTGCTGAAGTGACCTTGTGCAAAACAAAGTCGCCAACAGCTCAAGGGCTGTGTTTTTTTGTAACTGAACATGATAAGAGCACAGACAAATCCCCTAGGGATAAATACTGAGTTACATTGATGATGCCTTTCTTTTTTGTTTCTCCTGTACACTGCAACTTAAGCAATTACTAAATCCCTGAGTATTTACTAGTTAAAAACACATTCTGTGCTTTGCTCTCCTCTTCCAATACTTTGCTGATATGAGGTTTGTGAATTGCTTTTTCCTGCCGTTTTGATTGATGTTCACAGTCTGTCTCAGCACTGTGACTTGATATGTAATTTCTGGTGGTTCCTTGGACATAAATCTTCTTTATCACCACCAAAAGTAGCAGATACACCGAAGGTCGAGATGCTCTGCCACACTTGTGTTCCTGATAGTGACATTCTGTTCAAAGCAGACTACTTGACACAGTATCAGACTTTCAGAGCAGAAGTAACATATTTCAGTGCCTCACTTCACTGCACCAAAAATCATATGCCCATCCCGAATGAGGCTTCATACACTGGCACTGAATACAACATGTACTTCTCTTTCAGTGACAGGATTTCAAATAGAGTTGTAGATTCTACTTAAAAGTGGTCATCTTTCATAATCACAAGAACATAAGCATTATTGTTCCAAGTAACTGTTTCATCGTGGTCTGATTTACTTTACCCATACAAATACAATACCAAGAATTTGGCAAGCAGGCGTTGCCATTTTGACTGTTTCAAATGCTTCAAAACAGTGAACCATTTTCATCTGCTTCATCTTCATCCAATGTTCCAAAGAGGTTCATTTTATCCAGCACTAGGTCCTGCTTATGACTACCATCACATTCAGACACACTGTCTGAGCACTGTGATAAAAGACTGAGCAGGCTGGGTCTTCTGTCAACACAGATGTCCAGTAGCTGAGCATGTCAGGCCAGACCTGTACAGATCAAAAATGACCAATCATGAATGAGATGAGAGTTCCATCTAAATTAGGTCAACTTCAGCTCCTGTCACCAAAAAAAGAGCACGGAGCAGTCTGAGGATGCACCTGTGTGTTACTGTGTATGTAGCTAAATCAGCTACACTTTCTCTTCACTCTTTGGTTGTCTCCAAGCTTTTTTCTATTTAGCCATTCTGATAGCAGTCATTTCAAGCATGTCCTTTTTAGGATTAGGTTTTGAGTATCAATCCAGGAGGCAGGTGTCCAGGAAACTATGTTCTAGCATGCACCAGAGCAATGGATTTATGAATGCAAATCTCATTTTAGGTGTATTCTTAATAATCAGTAATACACAGATAAATGTGCTAAAGAATGGGAGAGCATTTATATAGAAGCTCAGTATATGAGTGAAATGATGTTTACCCCTTTTTTTGTGATGGTGGGGCTTTCACAAATCTTGAAAGCCCCGCAATAAGCAACATCATTTTCCAGACCTAATGTTAAGTCCTCTATTAGCTGGCCTGAATGTACCAACACACACACTGGGAGTGGGATATAAGGGAGAGTTTATTGTATATGAAAAGCAAATTTTCTGGATGGGGCAGAGAGAGAGAACAGAGGCAGAACTGGTTCTGGACTGGACCGGTAGGCA
>NW_018127920.1:3018683-3019868 GCF_001952655.1 Monopterus albus | reverse complement strand
GTGGAGCTGGGGATGAAGTCAGGCTAGATGAGTGAAGCTGGGGGTGAAGGCAGGCTGGACCAGTGAAGCTGGGGACACAGGGGAGGCAAGGAATGTGGAGGTGGGTAATGTGGAGGCAGACTGCTGGGGAAGCCGGGAGACACCATGGAAGGATTTGGGCTGGTGATGACAGGACTCATGGAGGATGCTTGCCGCTGACGTGGCAGCACTCTTAGGCAGGCAGAGGACTGGAGGTGACAGGAGGTATATGCTCTCCTTTGACGAGGCAGGACTTCACGGGAGAAGCAGGGAGGTGGACAGGTCTCAATGAGGCACGAGCTGCTGACATGGCTAATCTCTCAGAACTAATGGAAAAAGGTGTATATATGGGGAGCTGAACCAGGAGGTAATGAGCAGCAGGTGAACGTGATGATGAGTGATTACGCTGGCTAGGATGTGACAGGCAGGGAGAGACAGGGAAAAACAACAGAAAAACAGGAAGCACAGGACCGAACAATAACACCTAACCCATCCTTAACACAAAACATCCCTGAACCCTATCATCACCCAAGCAAAGAGCAGATATGTGGCTAAACAGTGACTGGTCCAACTGGCTTGTAATGCCAGTCACCTCTGAGAGCCGGGTCTGCTCAGCTGTCCAACTACTGATACTGTTCAATCAGGGAAGGCATCTAAGGAGAATGAGTGGGTTCATTTGGACATATTTGGTGACAACCCCCTCGAGGCAGACATGGAGGGATGAAGCCATCAAAATAAGTAAAGTTTAACTTACCATACAGGACTGCAAAAAGTCTGGTAAAACCTAATGTAGACAATATTTTAAAACAGTAAACATGTTTGATGTAGAAAGTGGAACAGGGATATCATATGGTGTGGAAGATATTGGAGAAGGTGCAGAAGTGAAGAAATGGGAGCTGATGATATATTATCTAGTCTTTACTTTATTTGCCAATATGAAAGCTGAAATGTAATAGTGCTGTTAGAAATGCAGAATCCTGCTGATAGATGAAGGCCAGCAATAAATGAAAACTGGTAGATGAAAATCAGTTACTAAAATTTTTGCTAGTAGACATAGCCCAGCAGTTAGTGAAATCTGCTACAGTGCCTTGCGAAAGTATTCGGCCCCCTTGAACTTTGCGACCTTTTGCCACATTTCAGGCTTCAAACATAAAGATATAAAACTGT
>NW_018127920.1:3015556-3018315 GCF_001952655.1 Monopterus albus | reverse complement strand
GGGGGGGGGGGGGGGGTCTCTTTCTCATGCAGAAAGCTATTTACAGGGAAATGCGATGGATTAGCTGAAGCTCATCAATAGGGAGCGCCTGCTCACCCGGTGCTTTACAGACTGGCCACCAATCGAAGGGAATTTCAATATTTACCTACATCCTCGTTTTGTTAGTTGCAGTTAAGCAAACACGCAATTCGCTAATTCATGTTAGTGGATGAGTGAGACTTGTTTAAGTATTTTCCTTCCACGCTAATGATGATTCATTTGAATGACTTTAGGTGTGAATTTTGACTCACGGGCCATTGAATACAGATAAACAACAGGGTGGTTCGTTTTAACATCTATCCATGAGCCAATTTAACGATCATATTACAATTACATTAACTGGGCAGATAGTTTTGTTCTGACCTATTGTACATATGTTATTTGTCTGTCACACACACACACTCCTGCAAACAGAAGTATATAAAATGTATTCACACACTGTTGGAGTGAGATGAAATACACAAGGATTAAAGGCACCCAACACCACAAAGTCACATCACAAAATGCCAAAACAGTCAAAAGTGCATTCATCAGTCTACATGAATTAAATCGATCGTTTCATGTATTTGTTTTATACAGTGTGGCTCCGATGGCATTAGTACCCCTGCAGAGGCAGATCATGAGGAATTGTTTAGTGTTAGGCTGTACCGGAGATCTTTGAGTTCTGAAAATCATTTTCGAGCTGAGGTTAACAATTGTTTAGGTCCTTTTGATGAAGGAAAGCAAAGCAACAAATTACTGAAAAAGTCTAGTTTGTGTTGGCCGCTACAAAGTATTAACTTAAGGGGGCTGAATAATTTTGCACGCCCAATTTTTCAGTTTTTTATTTGTTAAAAAAGTTTGAAATATCCAATAAATTTCGTTCCACTTCATGATTGTGTCCCACTTGTTGTTGATTCTTCACAAAAAAATACAGTTTTATATCTTTATGTTTGAAGCCTGTAATGTGGCAAAAGGTCACAAAGTTCAAGGGGGCCGAATACTTTCGCAAGGCACTGTAGATGAAGGCCAGGTAATTAAGTTATTTTCTTGTAGATGAGAACCGGTAAAGTTTTAAATGCACAGGCCTATTGATAAATGGAGGACAGACATGAATGAACCAGTGAAGTTTGGAAATAATGATTAGAAGAAATGAGCAAAAAAACACCACCATCAGCTTGGATGCTTGCGATACATTGCTTCGAAGCTCATTGCACTACTCTGATGGTTGACTGATCTGGGTCAACATAGCGGGAGAAGGTGGAAGAGGACGAGTGGCCCAGCTGATGCAAAGGACCACGGACATTCCCTCCCTAATGCCAATTGCGTGATTATGACAGAACCCTCCCCCACAATCCCTGGGAGTTTGATGAACAGACTGCAGAAGTCTGGGTGGAAGGCGAGGCCAGTAAATGCAGTACCCCTTGATGGCAAGAGAGAGGTGGAGGAAGTGGAGAATGCTGTAAGCCCAGAGACACTAAGAGGAATACAGCGACCCAAAGGAAGTGCACTGCGGTGCGGCATGAATGTCAATGACGGTCAAGAGACAACTCAGGAAATGAGATTTAAATGTGCATGGTTAAGATGCTCATGAGCTGATAGGTGATTGGATAGGAAAAGGAGTGTCACGGGTGACTGACAGATGTCTTCCTGCTTGAACTTCCATTAAAACTTCATTTCTACCAAGAGTGTCAAAAAGAAGAATACACTACTAACAACCTCAGTGAGTCAATAACTATTTTATCACCAAGAGAAGCTCTGTGTGGGTATTACTGTATTCTGTATAAAGATAGGTTTGTATGCCTCTTGTTACCAATTAAGCATCTAAGCTGTGGTTCAAGTTCAGCTGCTCTCCATTGAGTTTTTTCAACTCATGTGCCACAGCCTGGCACAATATAGTGTTCACGGAAACAAAATAAAGGAGGATTACTATACTTAAATATTTTGGTATGCTAACATGCTTCTGATTTGAGTGTTGATGTACGCTATTCTCCCACAATGCACAAAAGTAAATGGCTATTTACAGCAGCAAATATTTAAAATAAAACATAAATGGTGGTGTGGCAGTATTAACCATTCTGAAAAACTGTATGCAAGTATGTTGATTTCTTATATATTCAAGATTCAAGAGACAGTGTGTGATTTTGCTCTGCCATTCCGACTCAGTGCTCTCATCAGCTTTCTTTCTAGCAGCAGTAAGAGGCTCTTGGACTGGCTCCTGGACTTTCTGACTGACAGGCTCCAGACTGCCAGGATTGGCAAAAAAACTTCAGCCAGCATTATCACAAACATCTGCACCCCACAGGGATGTGTCCTCAGTCCCATCCTCTACACCCCGTTCACCCACAACTGTGTCACCTCCCACAAAGACAACATCATCCTTAAGTTTGCGGACGACACCGCAGTGATAGGTCGTATCACTGGCAGGGACAAAGCAACCTACAGGAGGGAGGTGGCCGGACTGGTGTCATAGTGCAAGGACAATAATCGCAGCCTCAACACGGACAAGACGAAGGAGATGATAGTTGTCATGAGGAAGGGGAGGAGATCTCCTCGGCCACTGTTCATCCGGGGGCTCGAGGTGGAGAGGGTGAGCAGCTTCAAATACCTGGGTGTCCACATCAGTGAGGACCTCACTTGGACACTTACCACCACACAGCTGGTCAAGAAGGCCCAACGGCGGCTGTACTTCCTGAGAAGGCTGAGGATGTTTGGCATGTTGCCTAGGATCCTTTGCAACT
>NW_018127920.1:3000222-3015324 GCF_001952655.1 Monopterus albus | reverse complement strand
GCACATTGACCGTGGACTGCTGCACCTGCTGCTCCCATGCAGCATACATTCTCTTATTATATTCTTATATATTTATATTATATTGCTGCATTGCTGCTTAAAGTGCCTTAGATTTTGTGTTACTTATTTATCTACTTTATATTTCATTTGTATTTTGTGGCATTCATGTGGACGGCAAAGTAAGAATTTCATTGTACAGGGAAACACGTTTCCTAACTGTGCATATGACAAATAAACACTTTGACCTTTGAGCTTGACCTCTTTGCAGGGAGAAACAAACTGGCCACTACCTGCTCAACAATAGCAAACAGACACAGTTACTTGGTAGCTGGTGAAGAAAAATGAGCATTTAACAGCTAAAGACTGTGACCTTTTCAGGAATTGGGTTATATCAAAACAGAAATAAAAGGAGAGGTTTTCAAGTGAAGACAAACACAACACTACAATATTATTGCTGCTTTCAATAGCACAAATGGCACATGACCACATTTAGCTAAACTGCAGTGCTGCTCATGTAGACTGGTGCTATTGTTTTATCCAAAGTTCTTGCCAGATGGGTGGAAAAATTGAACAGGAAACAGTTAATTTAAGATATTCCAACTATTATGGCCCTCTATGGCATCCAGTTCACCAGATAAGTAATGTGCTTTTCATCACCACATGATGCCTTAACTCTAGCTGTAAGATTTGTCACGAATTAAGCTAAGCCTGCCTTTGCTTTGCTTTTCCATAAATGTTTAGTAAACTAAAACAGATGTTCAAATGAAGCTACCATGTTCAAAGTGTGATACCAAATAAAAAATGAACAGGGACAGGTATTTAACCAGCACTGTTTTAACAACGCCATCATTTTTGTCCCCCTCAGGTGTGAGGCTATGTATTGTTCAATAATCCCACTTCAGCTACAATAACCTGCCTTGCACTGTCAGCTACCCAGACATGATGAAGTGGCCTGTTATATTGTTGGCTAAGCCCAAGGCTGAAGCCTCTGCAGGTCTTGACAGTGTCTAATTCACCCTCCTTTTCAACAACACTATCAACACACCCTCCCAGAAAATAAGTCTCACTTCAGTTTGTGAGCTGGCTGGGTCAGTCTATATATATGTATACAGTATATCTCAACTGACACTTTGTGAGAAGTAGGAAACACCCTGGACAGGTCACCAGTCTATCATAGGGATGACATGTAGACAAACAACAACACTCACCAATTAACCTGAGCTGCTCTCATGATTCTGTCCCGACTGTTTTCGGTCTCATGCTTTTATTTTGACACAGCTTCCTGTATAGCCTTATCTCAGCTATGGACGTTTTACTTTAATCAGTACTCGTTGTTTACACCTGTTTTCACCCTGTTATAGGCAGCTTTCCCCTCACTGGAAAACCGGCAGATTGTTCTAGCTCCTGTTCAGACTTTTACCTATTCCTCGGATTACTGTTTGACCACCGAGTTTTGCCTAGCCCTCTGTTTCTGCTCGTGTTTTTCTGTGTAATGACTATCAGACTCCCCTCTCTGACCTCTCGTTTGTGGATCCCTCAGCTGTGTAAGTTTGCTGGCTCTGACCCTGGACTGTATTATCCTGATACAGCATCAGTACTTGAGAGTGTGTTTTGAGTTTACGTAGTTTTCTGTATCATTTTGTTACCAGTGCTCTTATTAAAGAGACAGTGTTTCACTTATCCTCGTCTGACTCTATAACTGAGTTTACCCCGTGACATCATCGGCAGCTTTAGGCGCCAATCCTGACAGCTGCACGTCTTTGGACTGTGGGAGGAAGCCAGAGAACCCACGCAGGCACAGGGAGAACATGCAAACTCCGTCGGGTGTCGGGTTGGCCGGCGCTCAAACCTGGAACCTTCTTGCAGTTAGGTGACAGTATTAATCATTGTTAATATTGTTCTTAAGAAAGGTCCTAAGAAAAGTTTGATCCATGAACATGTTTGTAAACCACAGCATTGTTGTTAAAGGGCCTGTAGCGGCCCTTGATGTCAGTAAAAGCAGAGAGTCTCTACAGGTGCGGTGTGTTTATTTGCAGTCGGCAATGACCAGCTTCGAGCACCGTGAAAACTAAAATACAGAATAAACGTATAAAAAACACAAGTTTTGCTGCTTTAACATATATAAAAATGTGACTAACAATTACGAGAGATACGACACTTTACAGTCAGTGCATTTCTACAACCTTATACAAAGTAAGAACAATGTATTTCACAAACCTCGCTGCGCTCACCAAGGCCGCAATAAAACCTGGATACCTTAGTTGCGTCTTCGGCCTGAAGCACTACTAGCTTGCGTGTTTCCTGAGATTAAAGATAGAACCAAAACGGCGTGAACGTATAGTGGGAAAAGTTACCAGAGAACTATGTAAGTATTTACATTAACAATAAGCATCAAACCAATAAACAATCCCCAGTACGAACAACATTAAGGTTTGCTTACATCCTCCACGGAGGTCATGAGGTGAGTGAAATGAAACCGGGAAAATTTAACATACAATGCTTCCTCATTCACGTTCCGGGGCAAACCTCTTCAGCGCCCTTATGCTGAGTTGATGATAATGAATCTGAGAGGGGCTTTACGGTCATTTACAGGGCCCGTGGCATGCTTTCCTTGTTTTATGACTTATCTACAATGTTACAACAGTGAATTATCATCTTAGACAAAAATCTCAAAAAATGAGGTGTACATATGTTCTAGTATTTCTATGCAGAAGCAACTTGATTTATACACATCTTGTAAACTCTGGTTGACAAGACTTTTTTTCTACCAAAATAAAGTATTATGCAATAGTTTAAGGATCTCCTTGAATGGGCATTACATCCAGGCCATTGCATGTTCATGTGAGCTTACCTGACACCCACTGGTGCCCCCATGATACTGGCAAAATGTTATATTGCCTTGTTTGTTATGTATGTTTTCAATAAAGCTTATTTAAAAAAAAACACACATCCACCAGTGCCATTTTAAAGTGGAGTTTTTCAACCGAGTTTGGTTTTGTAGAATTATTTTACCTCCTGCTGCTGCACTGTGACCAGAGAATGTGGAGAAAAATACAGGGCCTGATGTTACTGCATGTCCAGGAATCTTCCTGTACAGGTATTCGCTGTTTTACCTGAACAGGTCTAACCTACAAGCAGCTGGCCTGTGAAGCCCCCACGGCGGTGAGTGATTCCCCGGAGCACAGTACCTGTTTGTTTTGACTGCTTGAGGCCAGTGTGTCTGCTGCATGCGATGTGTTGCTGGTTAACGAGCAGATTAATATGATTAACATGGCTGGAAACAAGCATACGTGCGATGAACTGGTGGCCTATCCAGTGTGTACCCTGCCTTCACCCAATTGCTGGCTGGGATTAGCTCCATTTGGGACTGAGCAGCAAAGAAGATGAATGAATGAATGAAACAAACATTCCATGTGGAGGTTCTTGTGTTCTTATATTGATGAATCACATGTTCATAACAACGAATGCGCTGCCATATTTGGTAGCATTAGTAGTGGATATAAAATGAAACAAAAAAGAAGCATAGGATGCTTTTACCCATTTAGTGAATGCTTTATAAGGAGAAAGGACCACAATTGATGATTTAAAAATATGATTTGGTATCAAATCTGAGGCAACAAAGCAAACATGGAAGAGAGATTGCTGACCAGCAGAGGACAACAGGCTGGCCCAGAGTTACATCGGGGCCATACAAGGCTCTCTGAGGTGTGCACCCAGGTCCCTTCAACTGCTCTGAGTCTGATCTCAGATGCAGTGCTGGATATGCACGTAAACATGTTTGGTTCTTAAATAATGTGTTCCCAATTCTAAGCTATAAGTAAGCACCCTGTTAAATTTATTTTAAAACTTTAAAAACAAACAATTGATTGCTTGTTGTATTTTTTTACTGTACTGTTTATTTGTTTTAAAAGACCATAATGCTTTGTAAAATAATGGGAAAAAAATTACTACAGAAATACTAGTAATGACAAAACTGTTATTGCAACCTAAATCTTATCATATTATATAGTTGTAGTATTGAAGAAAACCAAATAACCAGTTATTTCACTCACGTGAGGTGTGCTCTTGCATAGATTCTGTTCTATTTGAGTGCTGAGAAAGGCCCAGGCCATTATTAGGGACATATCACATTCTCTGTGTAGTGAATATGAGTTGATACCAACAACACAGAGGCACAGGGTACTGCCGTGACAACATGCTGAAGTACCAGGCTACTCAATAGATTCTGATAAAAAGAGTGACCCAGATAAACTAGAGGGAGTGATGGTAGTGTACAAATAGAGCTTCACTAACAAATGAGAGACAAAACGCTGCCTGACCAAGAAAGTCTCTGCAGGCAAGTCCATTCACTTTGTTCAGTGCTTTATCACAACAGTGAATTAGAGGTTGACGCAGAAGTAGTTTCTGTGGTTTTAGTGGTTTCTATTCTGGACTCAACATTTCTGAAGGCTCAGATTCATTCAGGGCTAGAGAGAGAGTTCAGCACCATAACCAGGAGAGACAAATGACACTCAAGTGCAATTTGGGCTATATATGCATCTCCATGGTGCTGGAGTAGGATGGAGTGGGTGGAAAAAGAGCTCTCAGCAGGTCTTGCGTGGGGCAACAAGAGTAGGTGGAGGAAAGGAGGGAGGGAGAAAATATTTTCTGTGATAAAGTTGGTGGATGGTTTTATTTTTACTCTGGAGGAGAGGTGCTGTTCGGGACATGAGGCCAGTGCAGACGTCAGCACTGGTCACTTAGTCTACAGCAGCCTCTTTGAGAGCCCTTCACTGTGACTGAATCACTACTTCACCCTCTGAGCATCACTTACACTGAAGTCACTGCCAGTTTATTCTCTTCGCTGTCTGGAAATCAATGTAATGTCTAAAATAGTCAAAGCCTCTCTAGTGTCACTAGTCAAGATTACAATGCTGATCTTTGCTTCATTGTGTCCTGAAGAAAAACAATAGATTGTTGATTTAAGGCAGTTACAGGCATGTGAGGTAGTGGGAGTGACCATGACACCTGGGTGAAAGCCATTAGTACAAAATTCTACCAGGAATAAGACCAGGGCGATGTTGGGATAGTTCTGTGGTGGGTGTTTAAGGGCTGGTATATTAACGGATGTGAAAGCTTTGTTATGCAGTTCTTGAATTATGAGGACAGGCTGAACGGGAGTGACTCCCTCCCTAGAATGAGTGGACATGGAAGAAACAGGACTGTGTCATGTTCCAGTGTTATAATTATTGCAAGTGGAACAACCACCTTGTTGTAGAGCCAGCCTGCCTTTCTTGTCTGTAATGTTAGAGATAGAGGTTGGACCTCTGAGTTGAAAGGACATGGATGGAGGGGAGTAAATTATATAAGAGGAGGAAGGGGCCCTGTGGGGCAGTATAACTGCTGATCAAGAATTCCCCAGTGAGCATCCTGGTTGAATTGTTGGAGTCTGATGGCAGCTTGAGAAGGAAACTGAATGTGATAATTATAGAATGCAGTACCTCCAAATTGAATAGCCAAGTCCAACTCTTGGCAAAAGGTTGGGAAAATGGAACATGAAATGCCATAGTATAAGGAGAAGGTGAAAGCAAATTCAAGGACTGTATGACTGCCTGATCTGGTTGGTGAGGAGAACAACAAATTTGGGACTGAGAATTGTACTAGGTTTGGTGATCTGTATAGGGTGTAGCTGTTCAGCTAGGTCTATGTATTTACTGGCAAAATTCTGTTGCCAAATGTGGGCGGAGACTGGGGATAGCCTTGGAGAAGGGCAAGACAAAGGCAGAATTATGGAGGTCATAGACAAGCTGAATGCATCAGAGGATGTGGAAAGATAGCTGGTGCTGAAATAAATAATCACAGTTGAGAAGGGCACTCTCAGTTGAGAAGGTGGTGGAAACTGGAACAAAGTCAGAGGCTGCTGGTGGGTGGTGGTGTCGAACAGAAGAGCAGCGGATGTGGAAGAATGGTTTGATCAGGTGCTTTACATGCAATTATGAAGGGGCATGTGTTCAGATGTAGTCTTGTTCCTGAACTCCATCCGTCCATCCATCCTCCTCTCCAGCACCCTGGCATAGGCTTTCCCAGGGAGGCTTAGTGTTATACCCCGATAATTGGAACCCACTCTCCAGTCCCCTTTTTAAAAATGGGAACCACCACCAGCATCTGCCAGTCCACAGGCATCATCCCTGTCCTCCATGCAACATTGAAGATATACTGTAGATGACAGACAAGTCCAGAGAGGATGAGAATGAGCTGCATGAGGTGGGAGGAACTGCATCTGTGACGGAGAATGTCCCAGTGCAGGAAGAAGAGTTCAAGGAAGAATTAAAAGAAAGCCTGTACTCCCCTATCACACCTGGCCCATTGGAATCAGCAGACTCCTGAGCAGAAGGGATGGAAGAGAATGCAGAATAAGTGGTGGTGGGTGAATGGCAGGCAGAATCTGATGTTGAGGAAAAGGAAGAAAACGGCAAAAGGAGTTGGAAAATAGAAAGGAATAGAAGAGTGCAGAATACGTGGTGGGAGACAAATGAGAAGCCAAACTGGACCTGGAGGAGAAACAAAAGAAACAGCAAGAGGAGCTGGAAGAGAGAGAAAAATAATTAAAATGCTATAGCCAGAATGCATCAAGTAGGAGGTTAAGATATTTAGTAAGTAAGGATAATCATAAGACAATTTATGTGTTTTGTTTGAAATCATCATTAGTTGAATGTGTAAGAATAAAGTGTGAAATGATTGTACTGAAAAAGTAATTAAAAGTGATTTTACATTTAAAGAGAAATGTGTGAATAGCTGAAAAGAAAATCACTGTGAGCACTGTGAGCAGTCACAAGCAATGTACTGAACATTGACAGTAAATAACATGCAAACAAGTTCTGAGGAACAACACTGTGCACCCCAAAAAAGGTATTAACTGCAAAATGTGGCATTTGGTTGGATGAGAGGACGAAGTCTACTGACGAGAATCCTTTAAAAACCACAAGAAAAAAAAAAAGTGGTTGCAGCCGGAGGCTCTGTCCGGCTGATTTTTGACTTTCAGAAGATTGAGAGACAGAACCACCAATAGAGCCACTACGCAGAGCAGGAAGTCGATGTGGGACAATTGAACTATTCAAAAGCTTCACAATTCAGCACGGAAAAATCTGAATTCTTGTCTAAAAGAAGATTTATGAGGATATGATGGTTTTCAACAGAATGCCACAATCCAGCAACTCAAACCAACTGAGGACTGATCACAGTGAGAAATGTTTTGACTTTTATTCAGTGATTGAGAGCTCAACTATAATGATTTTAATCAGTATAATCATTTTGGATTGATGTTTAGAACTAGTAGATGTTGATTTATTTAGATTGTAAGCTGATCAAGACAGTTACTGATGATTTTAATGTTTTGCATTATTGCTTACTGCTGTGCTGTAATTCTTTTAAACTTCTATATAAAATTCCTGAAAATGTTTAATACTCTCATTCTTTATTGAGTCAGTTTTGATGTTATTAATATTCTTATGATTTCAGTATGGATTTACACCTTTTCAGTGGTAATGGTTAAAGCTGCATAATGGTTTATACAGACACCATAATAAGGGTTCAAACTCAATCAGTAATTATCAGTGTTAACAGTTGACTAACATTAAATTGTTAAAATGATTTTAGACAGTTACATCAGAAAACATTTTATACAAAATATCCAGCTGCTTACTCATCACATAATACACACTGCCATTTGAATTCCCTATCCTTAATAACATCTTATGTCACAGCTTTTATGGGTTATTTCAGACAAAACACTTCCTCAAAGAGCCAGAGTATACTGGTTCCTAAAACTTTTTCAGTAGTAACAACATCTGAGGGTGTAAGGAGGAAGCTGCCTATAACTGCAGGTTGTTATTATTTGGGAGGTTTTGGGGTCTTGTCCTGAATTAATAACACGTACGAGGGAGGTCTGCAGGGAACTCTGTTTGCAAGTTCACGGTCAATTCAATTACTGAGTGAATATCTCCACTAGAAAGCCTTAAACAGTGTTTGGAGCTTTAACACATTTCAAATATGCCACCTTAGTGTGAGAGGTTAAGCTGTGTTCCTATGTCCAGGGGTTAGATTATCGTGGCCTTCATACAACATACACAGAGCACACACATCTAGTCTTTTGCTTGCATGCACATGCATTGTGATGGCTATGTTCTGCCCTCTGATCCACTGTAACAATGGTACATGTCAGTCTGCCCCTCCACATCATGGCGCTGATTCCCATTGACCCATCCTACACACTGATGCTTGTTATCTAGAATACACACTTTGAAAAATGGAAAGATGTGTTCAAGGACACTTGACACTGCAGCAACCAGCAGTGGGGTTTTGTTAGGGAAAGCAGCCAAGGGAGCCAAGCAGTCATCAAGGATTGTTCTATTAACAAGTGGTCACATTAGAACTTCACCTACTGAAGTACTTTGTGCTCCTCCATCCAGTGTGAAGCAATCTGAGGGAGAGTTATTTATTTGTTTATTTATTTATTTATTTGGAGCTTGGTGAAGGCCTGATGTCTCTAGTGAAGTCATTTGTGATTATGTAACCTTGTTTTTTCAGATACAAGTAGAATGAAACAGTCATTGATTAAAAATAGATCCAAACAGTGACCAAAGTTACACACACAGCATCCTGAGATACTGTATATTCAAATATGCTTGATTCTACAGGCTGGCAGCAAAATGTAGCAACTGGCTCCTTTTGATGTGAAGTAAAGCGATTCCACTCCAAGTTCCTTCTGGATGTCCGAGGTTTACACCAAATCTCTAAGGGTAAACTCAGCCACCCTATGAAAGGAACTTGTTTTGGCCACTTGTATTTGTGATCATAATCATTTGGTCTCTACACACAGCTTGTGACAATAGGTGAGTATTAGAGAATATACTGACTGGTAAATTGAGAGCTTTGCATTTGGCTCAGCTCCTTCTTCACCACGACGGTCTGGTACAATGTCCACATTACTGCTGATGCTTCTCCTGTCCACCTCTCAGTCTCACGCTCAATTTTACCCTCATTCGTGAACAAGACCCCAAGATACTTACAATCCTTCACTTGGGGCAGCAACTCACTCCCTACCTGGAGGGAGAAGTCCACAATTTTCTAGCAGAGCACCATGGTCTCAGACTTAAAGGTGCTAACTCTCATCCTCATCACTTTACACTTCACTGCAAACCACCCAACTGTGTGCTGGAGGTCACAGTCTGATGAAGCCAACAAAACCACATCATTAGCAAATGACAGAGATGTAATTCTGAGGTCCCCAAACCAGACACCAGCAGCCTCCCACAGGCTGCGCCTTGAGGTCTTGTCCATGAAGATCACAAACAAAATCATGACAAGGGACAGCCCAGGTGAAGGCCAACACCAAATGGGAACATGTTTTGACTTCTTGCTCAGTATATGGACACAATTCTCACTCCAGTTATAGTACAAGGACCAAATGGCTTATACCAAAGCCTCTGGTGTCTCATACTCCCATAGTAACCCCCACATGATCCCAGAGGGGAGCCAGTCGTAAGGATTCTCCAAGTCCACAAAACACATGTAGACTAGGTGAGCAAACTCCCAGGATCCTTTCAGTATCCTTGTGAGAGTAATGAGCTGGTCCAGTATTCCACAACCTGGATGGAATCTACAGTATATTGTTCCTCCTGAATCCGAGGTTCAGTGATCAGTCAGAGCCTACTTTCCAGAACCCAGGTGTAGACTTTCCCAGGGATACTGAGTAGTGTGATAACTGGAGCAGACTCTCCAGTCCCCCTTTTTTTTTAATGGGAACCACCACTCCCGTTTGCCAGTCCACAGGCACTGTCCCCATCCTCCATGTGACACTGAAGACACGTGTCAACCAAGACAGCTTTTTGACCTCTGCCAGGGATATGGGGGAGGTTTCCCCCAAATCTTACACCTCTTCCTCCTCCTTGGAGGACATGCTAGATGGGTTCAGGAGTTCCTCAAAGTGCTCCTTTTATTGGCTGACAATATCTCCAATATGAATCAGCAGTTCTCCTCCCCTACCAAACACAGTCTGGACCAAGCCCTACTTCACCGTTCTAACTCGTCATATGGTTTGCCAGAACTTCCTTGAGGCCTACCAAAAGCCCTTCTCCATAGCCTCCCACACTTACAGTACATTTTTCCATCTGCAACCATCCGAGCTACAGCCCTTTTGGTCTGCCTGTACCCATCAGCTGCTTCAGGAGACCTCTGAGGCGACCAAGCCCTGTAAGCCTCCTTCTTCAGCCTGATGGCTGACCTCCCGGACAAGGACTTCAGCCAGGCATTCCCTGTGCACCCTCAGCACCCATTTCGGTTTGCCAGGTCTGTCGAGTAGCCTTCCCCACCATCTGAGCCAACTCACCACAAGGTGGTGATCAGTTGACAGCTCTGCTCCTCTCTTTAGCCAAATGTCCAAGATATACAGCCTTCGGTCTGATGATACGACAACAAAATTGATTATCGATTTAAGGACTAAGGTGTTCTGGTACCAAGAACACTTATGAAAAACGCTATGCTCAAACATGGTGTTTGTTATGGCCAATCCATAACTAGCACAGAAGTCCAATAACAAACCATTTGGGTTCAGATGAGGCAGGCTGTTCCTCCCAATCACCCCCCCTCCAGGTTTCTCTATCATTGCCCACGTAAGTGTTGAAGTCCCCCAGCAGAACTATGGAGTCCACAGGTGTTGCCCCTTCAAGGACCCCACCCAGAGACTCCAAGAAGGCCACATACTCTGAGCTATTGTTTGGCACATAGACACAAACAACAATCAGGGCTTTCAAGGTTCAAGGATTTTATTGTCAATTACCCATATGTGCAGGACATACAGAAAATCAAATTACCATTTCTCTCTCACCTAGTATTGGGTGCCATAACATTTATGAGCTAAAATAGAATAAAGTAGAATAAAATAGAATAGAATAAGAACTGGATTAACATAATTAGGATAAATCTAAATGGTACAGTAAATAAGCTGTGACTTAAAACCGTGTACAGTCAGTGACAGTAGTGCAAACAATAATAGATGGTTCAGCATCACCAGGGCGTTGGTGGTGAGGTGCAAATAGTATATGAGGTATACATGGACAGTATTGCAAATGACCAAAAAAAAAAGACAGTCAGCAGCAAATTTAAATATAACATAACAGACGGTAAAAACAGCAGAGGTCGTTTTTTTGTTGTTTCCACAACAGTCAGCAGCAGATTTGCCTGTAATATAACAAAAGGGGGGAATGTATTGAGTTTGTGCAAACAACAGGGGTAGTCTTTTTATATCTTTTTATGTTTTGTGGTGGGTTACGGTCCAGGGGCAGAGGGCGGGAGGTAGTGAACAGTGTTCAGTGTCCTCACAACCTGGTGAATGAAGCTGTTTGTAAGTCTGTTGGAGTGGGCCTGAAGAGTCTGATACCTTCTCCCTGAAGGCAGGAGTCTGAAGGCAGGAGTGTGCGGGGTGGGAGATGTCATCAGCAATGCTGATGGCTCTAAGGGTAAGGCAGGTGTTGAAGATGTCCGTGAGGGAAGGCAGAGGGGCACCGATGATCTTGCTGGCTGTTTTCACTATGTGTTGCAGGGTCCTTCTGCAGGAATCAGTACAGGCTGCGTACCACACAGTGATGCAGCCAATGATGATGCTCTCAATGGTGCCCCGTTAGAAGGAGCACATGATGGGGGGTGGGACACTGGCTCTCCTCAGTTTGCAGAGGAAGTAGAGGCGTGTTTGAGCTTTCTTGGCCAGTGATGTGGTGTTGTTGGTCCAGGAGAGGTCCTCAGAGATGTGCACCCCCAGGAACTTGGTGCTGCTCACTCTCTCCACTACTGCACCATAGATGGTCAGTGGTGGATGCTTTAGAGGCTTTCTCCTGAAGTCTATGACTATCTCTTTAGTCTTCCGGCAGGGTCCTTCTGCAGGAATCAGTACAGGCTGCGTACCACACAGTGATGCAGCCAATGATGATGCTCTCAATGGTGCCCCGTTAGAAGGAGCACATGATGGGGGGTGGGACACTGGCTCTCCTCAGTTTGCAGAGGAAGTAGAGGCGTGTTTGAGCTTTCTTGGCCAGTGATGTGGTGTTGTTGGTCCAGGAGAGGTCCTCAGAGATGTGCACCCCCTGATGGTCTTGGAGATGTTGCTGCTGACCCACACATTTTGTGGCCTCCCTGTTAGAAAGTCCAGCACCCAGTTGCAGAGAGAGGTTTTGAGTCCCAAGTGAACAAGTTTTTGTATAAGCTGCTGGGGAATGATTGTGTTCAATGCTGAACTGAAGTTTAGAAACAGCATCCGCACGTAAAAGTTCTTTGAATCTAGGTGGGTGAGGGCTGGATGGAGAACAGCAGTAATGGTCTTGTTGGGTTAGTCTTCTGTGCCGGTGTGTTGTTCTGTGTTTCAGAGCTGTTCAGCAGACAGATGTCAGTATCACAGCTCCGAGGTAGGGGTTTATAGCCTGTGAGGTTTTGAATGCTCCTCCAGAGACTCTGTGCATCTCTAGTGTTGCTAAAGTGTCCAGATATTTTCTTGCTGTATTGGCATTTTGAATCCCTGATTCCACGGGACAGGTTGGCTCTTGCTGTTGCTAGGCCTGCGGTGTCACCAGCCCTAAAGGCTGCATCCCAAGCCCTCAGGAGTCTGTGAACCTCACCTGTCATCCATTGGCTTCTGGTTGGCACGAACACTGATATTTTTGCAGTAAGTGACATCATCAATGCACTTTGTGATGTATGCTGTGACGGCCTTAGTGTGTTCCTCTATGTGATGGTTGTGAGTGGATGCTTGTTTGAAAATGTCCCAGTCTGTAGTGTCAAAACAGTCCTTCAGAGCTAAGAAGCCCCCTCCGGCCACACACGTATCTCCTTTTGTGTTGGTCTGATGGCTTTCACTCTGGGTCTGTATGCAGGTCTCAGCACGATGGTGATGTGATCAGAGAGACTCAGGTGGGGGAGGGGGGAGGCTTTGTATGCTCCCTTGCATGCGATGTACACGAGGTCCAATGTGTTGTCTCCTCTCGTCGGAAAGTCCAAATGTTGGTGCAGATTGGGCAGTAAAACCTTAAATCCGCATGATTGATGTCCCCAGCTATGATGAGGAATCCGTCTGGGTGCGCTGTCTGTTGTTCACTGATGGCCTGGTAGAGTTCATATAGTGCCTCACTCCTATCGCTGGTATTAGTGGTGGGAGGGATGTATGCAGCTATCAACAGAATTACTGAGTACTCCCTACATAAATAGAAAGGCCAGCACTTGATGATAATAAACTCCACCAATGGAGAACAGTGTTTATGAACAATAGCAGCGTCCTGACACCAAGCATCGCTGATGTAAACACAAACTCCCCCCCACGTGTTTTACTTCCATCCACAAAGACTCGGTCAGCTTGGTAACATGGTAGCCCAGCTAGCTGGATAGCGGAGTCCAGGACGTTGTCATTTAGCTGTAAAGATGAAAACACAGCAGTCCCTCGCATCACTCCACGCAGATCTCAGGAGCTGTATGTGGTCTGTTTTGTTGTCCAGTGAGCGTACATTGGCCATAATGAGGGATGGTATCGCAGGTCTGTGTGGGCTAGCTGCTAGCCTAGCCTAGATTGCTCCCCTCCACCACTTCCGATGCCTTCTCTCAAGGTGTGTTGTAGTCAGTCTGTCCGGTGATGCAGGAATCCGGTGGAGAAGCCCCAAGCCTCAAAGTTCCTCTGTGACTTCCTGGTCCAAGGTGAAATGTTTTGACTTATATGCTATATCCACAAGGCAGTGGTGACTGTATCTTGGGCACAGCGTAGACGTTGAACTATGCGCACCAGAACATAAGGCACACAACTCGAAGAGAGAGGGGCCGCTGCATTCGTTCGTGCCGCCATCTTGAAGTGGACAGAAGTTTACTCTCCACAACTTTAAGTTGCATAGAAGCAACCCTCTCGTTCCACGGGGAGAAGTCCAACACAGCGGTGCTCAGCCTGGGATTTGTGAGTATCCCCATGCCTGCCCAATGCCTCCCACCATGGGCAATTCCGGAAAAGTCCAACCCCTCACCAGGAGTTTGGTTCCAGGGCTAGAACTATGTGTGGAGGTAAGCCCAACTGTATCTATTAACTCCCATATGACAATGTTGCAAAACATTACAGGCCATGAGGTAGAATTTACTGTATTATATGAATTATTTTGAATCACTCAAACTGTATTTTGCAATAATTCATAAGGGTCACTGTAATCTTTGTTGTTAGACGGTCCAGTTGTATAGATGGCAGTGTTTTTGTGTCTGGAAATAAGCTGATAATAAACCTTTCTTGCTGGGACATTCAGAAAAGTGAGAATGAAACTTGTGTTCATTGCAGTTTGGTATAGAGTCTGGAGTAATGAGTAAGTAAGCAGATTCTCTGTCTCTCATATAACATATATAACATGTAACATCTGTTTCCTGGATCCAGAAAAACAATCATTTAGGTCAATAAGACTGACCAGAAAAAAAGAAGAATACCAAGAATAAGGACACCAAGACTGTAAGTGTAAACCATTGTGATGGTAGCTAGGGGTGGACAATACCTACAGCAAAATGTAAGTCCCTATCTGATACCAAATAATGCTAGATTCACAACTACCAGCATCCATACCAATACTTTTATCATTAAAAAGAAGCGTATTATTGTTTGCACTACTGTCACTGACTGTACATGGATGTGAAGTCACAGCTTATTAATTGTACCGTTTTGATTTCTCCCAATTTCGTCAATCCAGTTCTTATTCTATTCCATTCTATTTTTTATTCTACTTTACTCTATTTTAGTTCCTAAATGTTATGGCACCAAATGCTAGGTGAGAGAGAAACGGTATTTCGATTTTCTGTATGTCCTGCACATATGGGTAATTGACAATAAAATCCTTGAACCCTGAACCTTGTATACTATTATGTAATGGGCAGTCATGTGTCATGATTATATAATTAGTTCAATTAATTCCTTAGTCACAATTTTCATTGGTAAGTACAGTAAAAGACTATTGTGTGAGCTCTATGATCTGTTGAGGTTATTACTGCATATGTCCTGTACATGCACATGACTACAGCAGAGAAGTGGAGCATGCAGAACTAAAAACAGTGCATGTTCCATGA
>NW_018127920.1:2999285-3000178 GCF_001952655.1 Monopterus albus | reverse complement strand
TATTAACACTTAAAACAAAACTTGGTATCATTAGTATCAATAATTAACATACTGGATGGAATACTTAACATACAATTGTGTATTATTGTTGTATGTTAAGAATGGAAGAGCATTCATGTGGAAACTCAGTATGTGAGTTAAATGATGTTTACTCATTATTTGTCCCCAAAGACATGGGTGTCAGGAAGTCTTCAGAGCTCCACAATAAACTAAACTACATTTTCCAGATGTAACCTACCCTTAACATAAAGCATCCCTGAACCCTATCCTCACCCAAGCAAAGGGCACATATGTGGCTTGACACACAGGAGTCTGCAGTGATTTCATAGTTCACTGATGATAATGTTCAAATTCAAGTTTGATACAAATGAAAACTCCTCAGCCATTATTAGTGTGTGTCACAGTAGTTAGATGTTGCTTTTATTAGTAATAGTCTGCTTAATTTTTGTTTCTAATTATGGCTGCACGATATATCGAAAAAATATCGTTATCGCGATAATAGTATGTGCGATATGCGTATCGCAAAGACGTGCGATAAATTAATAATTTTATATAGTATTTTATGCGTTTGTTGCACATGTTTGGTGTTTATCTGAGTTTGACCAATCAGACGCGACCTTAATAACGCACCCAGCCAGAGTGTTTCATGTGTCAAACCGGACCTACACGTGATGAACACCTCTCTTCTTGCTGCAAAGGACGAAGACAGTGACTTAACAAAGTGCATAAAGAAAAAGATCCTGGACTACATGAACACAAAGTATGACAACCCAGCTACTTAAGAACTTCTGGACATGGCATCCTTTGTGGATCCCAGATTCAAAGCTGGCTACATCAGCAGTGACAAGGTCCTCAACATCAAAGCAAGAGTGATGTCTGAAATTGAAGCACTT
>NW_018127920.1:2983355-2998867 GCF_001952655.1 Monopterus albus | reverse complement strand
ATTTACTTACAGTCTGGGCACTTTATGTTTTCTAAGATTTTATAATATTTTTATTTATTTATTTAATATGTATAGAAAACCAGGCAAGCAAGGCAATGTTTTGTTTCAAAGCTGTTAAAGCTCTTGGTTCAGATGCTCTTGGCAATTACATGTTGTACACATGGTTACATGTGAATAAAATGATTGAGAGTAATGCCTTTTTATTTTTTGTTACAACAGGTATGCAGTAGTATTTGTGAAGTTTGTTCGCACCACATAATAGTTAGCCTGAATTACAATTAATTCAATCAGAATACATATAGCCTGCGTATTTTGCCACATTAAAGTGTATTTCTTCGATTAGATAATGAAAATACCATTTCTTCAGGGGAATATTAAATATCGAAATAATATCGATATCGCAATATTCATCACCCGTATTGCATATCGCATGTTTTTCCAATATCGTGCAGCCATATTTCTAATCATCATTTTTAGGTACATATGCATATTTGTTTGTGTAGACAGGTTCACACCTATGCCTGAAAAACAGGTGCAAAACCTATCTGGCCCTCAGTCTTTTCAGATCATATGGTTTTAGACAGAGAAATCCTGACCTGAGAACCAAGTTGGTCTAAGTCCAAATTAAACTCTAATCAAACGGATGTCTGGCTTTGTGCCTGCTCAGCATCAGCTTTGATCATGTGATACATCATAAACACTGCAGGAAACAAATGTTAGGAAATCAGTAAACTATGTACAGAGTAAAAGATTTATACTGTTAACTTACAAATTTTATTTATGGAATATAACTGATAGATAATAAATTGATTGGAAAAGTGACAAAGGATCACCTTCAGCAAAAAAAAGAATCATAACCACGTCCTTATTATTTACTATATAGGTTGTACCTAAAGACTATATTCATGTTAATAAATCATTTACAGCGCTTTATAGATCTATTTTAAGCCATTATTAATAACAGTTTTCAGGTTGCTAGGGTCTATAAGAAGTCAGCTCTGAAAAGCTAAACTGCATGTTGCATAATTATCCTCCTAATCACAGTGAGCATGGGTGAGTGCAGGTGGTGGATATGGAAATGTAAAATGACATATTCCATTCCTGTTAGGTCTGCATTTTACCCTAAAGTGACAACAGAAATGGTTCGCCTGTCGGTACATGTTTAGCAGGTTAAAGTAGCTCTCCTCTTGAATGCTATTTTAGTCATCAAACAGCTCCATAAAACACAAGACAGACTTCTAACTTTGATTCATTTGGATATGAGTCCTCTTACTTTGCTACTATGTTTTACTTTAAGTCTTTATATTCATTTTTACTCTTTGCAGTGGCTCTGAATGAAGGTCTTAGCCTTTGAAATTGCTGTTGTATAAATAGCATCAAGTCTAGAGGTCTGTTTTCTTCTGCACTGTGGGATTTCTGCACAAAGAGCCCCTGGCTGCTGCACGTATACCTGAATGGATGGAGGAGGAAGAGGTTAATTAAGCATTAGGATTTTTTTTTTTTTTTAACCAGACCAGGTCTATTTTGTATACACCATTGAAACACTAACAGTAGTTGTACATAGTACGTCTGTGTATGGACAGAGTATCTGGGATTAAGAGAAAGCACAAACTATGATCACATAACAGCTGAGTTAAATTTCTCATCAGTTTGTAAAGAGGCACTTACGGCGGTATTAAACTAACAGAGAATGACAGGACCCAATTTGACATTTGTTAAATAGTCAGTCAGTCACGTCTGATATAAAAACTATAACATAGTTTGACATACTGTATCTCAGTGTGGCCTTGGAAACTACACACTTAGAAATGAGATTAGAAAACCCTTTCTGCTGTAAATTTACTTAGCAGAGGGGGTATAACTGAAAAATGCTACCATTATGGCGAGCGTAGGATCCAGGATTTTTGGAGCTTGACCCACACTAGTAACTTAAAGCGAGGATATATTGACCAACTGCTAACATGCTCATTGTAACAATGAGATGCTGATGTTTAGCAGGGCTAATGTTTACCATGCACACCATCTTAATTTGGTATGTCAGCATTCCATTGGCCTCAGGTCGGGGCCGGGAGAAAAAAGTGGAACCATAGAGCAACAACATTTAACGTCGGCATGTTAACTGCAGCGCAATAATATAAGGAAGCATTCACACAGAGGGCAGTAGGCATAATAACGTAAATGGATAAATTTGTTACATGAACCACAAAAGAGCAGGCAATTCAGCGCAAGCAGACATAAAAAACAACAGGCAGTAGCCTTATCAACCAAAAAGCCATCTGAAAAGGAAATATGATGAAGGATTCACGGTGGGAATGGTGGGGGCAGAGGAGGGACCCATGTGTGTCTTGTGTCTTAAACTGCTGGCAGCAGACAGCATGAGACCCAACAAATTAAGAAGACATTTAGAGACAACACACCCCAGTCACGTTAATAAGCCACTCGACATCTTTGAAAGCATACCGTTAGCAGAAAAATTACATGGTAAAATCCACATCAGTGAACAGCAAAGCACAAATGGCTTCATTCAAAGTTGCCTACAGAATTGCCCAGTGCAAAAAAAACACACAATTGCTGAGCAGCTCATTCTCCCTGCTCCTGTAGACATGGTGTCAGTTATGCTGGGTGAAACAAGTGCTGCAAAATTGAAAACTATCCCTCTGTCAAACAATACAGTTGCACTTATATTTTATCTGTTTTGAACTTGGTGTTATTTGATATTTCAATACATTTGAAACTGGCCGATTTCATTATCATTTTGTTGACAAGTGGGGCTTGAAAATTCACCCACCCTCTAAGTGGGGAATGACAGAAAATATTTGAGAACAACTGCTCTGCTGAGGTGGAGAACCTGCCGGAAAGACATCTGCCTCAGCAGGTCAGTCAGGTCAAGACAACAGTAAAGTGACTTCAGGACAAGTCTCTGGCTAGTATTAAGGGGTCCAGACAAAGCCCAAACTTTAAACCCCATAGAACATCAGTAGAGAGACCTGAAGTGATAGGAGTGATAGGACCTGAAGAGATAAGACTGTTCTCACTCAGAACAGATACTGTATGAAATGTGCTGTATGCTAATTTCCAGTTTGATAAATATTGGACAGCATCAAGATACGACCAGTGATCGCTTTTCATTATTACATGAAGGAATGGTAAAATCAGATGCAGTCACAGTGGCTGGTTGCAAGAAGGTGTCAGGTGTAGTTGGCTGAACTTCAAGTCTCAGGTTTCTTCCCTGGTGATCTCATCAAGGGAAAAAACACATTTTTACTATGGATTGTCTGCATTCCAGGTCCTCCTCAAATTTGCTTACAAGAGGGTGCAGATATGTAATCTTGACAAAAAGATAAGATTTTTACTTTTAAATTACAAAAACACATACTTTGCCTATCATTTGGGATATGCTTTCCATAGAGGTATAATCTCCACTGAAAATGTCCTGTGATATATTAACAGTTATTTGGACATTGTCTCTAGAAAGACATATTACCCTTTTCTATGCGGTATGAAATTCCTTTCACCTCTTTTGTATTGGGGTGAAGGTAGAGAACAAGCTAAACTTAAACAAACCAAAACTGTTTCCATAGCTAGAAAGGACTAGAAGTAAGTGTATTTTGATTATTTTTTTGGGTGAAGTGATCAGTTAATTACATGCTCGACCTTCTGATACTAAAGTCCATTATGGTATGTAATTGTCTAAAGCAAAGCAGACACTGGACGACTTTGTGTGAATGTGTTAACTCAAGCTATATTTTTAAATTGGCCTGACATCACGGCCAGAATCTGTGACTTCACTGTACAGTCACTCAGTCAGGCACGATGTGATGGCTCACACTGGATGTTTAAACAGAACCCTGGAGCAAATTTGTTCACTGACAACTCCAGTAAGGTTTAGGCCAGCCAAAAGAAAAACAGTGTTCCTTTTAGCCAGTTACAGTAACTGTGTGCAGCTGATGAACAGTGCTAATCTGCTGTGAGTATTTTCCCTCTTGCTGCAGATCATGACCACATTTTGACGACACATTGTACAGTGTGGTGCTGCCAGAGCTTGATTAGCCTCGTCTATGTACAGTTTATAAATATATGCAGTCTATGGCCTCGTTGCAGTTGATTCTGTCCACAACATGTTATATCTCATCTGGGCCATGTTGTTATGTTGTTGTCTTTGTACTCATTCAAGTGTGCTGAACAAAGTTCAAACTGTGGATCTGCAACACTGCCAACCAGATTTCTTACATGCCAGAAACCCATCCAAGTGGTTGGGAGGCAGATCGTTGGTTGTTCAGGTGACTGATCTGGCACCACGACCCTGCTCCCACTGTATGTCAAACTACAACGGATCGGGCTGAAATTCGGCCCGACTGTAAAAGTAGTTAGGCATGACTGACTTGGGTCTAAATTTGGGCCAAATCTGCACAGTGTGTGTTCATCTCAATAGCTACTGTAGGTGCATTACCTCTGTTATCTGCACATACAATGCTGTCAGTTAATTCAAACCAAATTAAGAGAATTCAAACCAAAGCTCCATATTGCTCATTCATAGTAAATTTCATTAGAACAATGAGTCAATTAACTGATTAATCCACCAACAAAAAATTCACTGGCAACTATGTCATTTTTATTAGCCGCAGTCCAGCTTGGTTCCAGCTTTGCAAATGTGAAGATTTGATGCTAAATTTTGTCATACATGTGGTAAACTGATAGTACTATTAAAAGATGTAGTTGGACTGTAAGAACAACAACAGGAGCTGTATGTGGTCTGTCCAACTGAGGACACGCAGAGGAAGCAGCGCTGTCGCAAACTACTGTTGTTTTTAGGGCAGCCCTGCATTTGTAGTAGTACATGTTCTCTCTGCCTAAAGCCGTGTTTACTTCTTGAACACCTGTGTTGGGAAGGTTACTTTCAAAATGTAACAGGTGACAGAATACTAGTTACCCTATTAAAACTGTAATAAGTAACGACATCATCAAAGTAATAAAACATTACTTTTAAATACTTTTTGATTACTTTTCTTTTAAAAGTTTTAAACTGGGCAATAAAGCTGAAAATTCCTAACATAAATTTGCGTAAACCTCACAAACAGTACTCAGCACTTACTACTGTGAAAATTTTACTAACTGTTCTTATGTGAGCGACATAATATATCGTGAAACATGAAGCCTACTGAACGGGCCTGCTCTGATTTCACAAGGAAAATACTGTTGAACTTCCAGCACTGAAAAGGGCTCTTGTCTGACAATATGACCACCCGCCTTGGTGTGGTCAGCTGGTGTAGGCAGGCTGCAGATTGCTTAGAGCAATGTGCATTGATTAGTTTGAAAGACGAGAGGTGGTGCAAGTCAAACAAGAGAACCAATCAAAAGCTACGTTCACAATGTAATGCTAAATGAATGGAGCCCAGTGTATCTAGCTCTTTGTGTGCCATCCTACCCATAATGGTGTTGTAGTTAGATATGTTTTGTTGACCTGTGTTGTCCAGAAATATGCAAAAAAAAGTGCATGATGAAAAGATCCAATGCAACCAAATGAATATGATTCTAAGCTCTGTTGTCAGAATGGGATCTGCAGATGTAACCCCTTTATAATCACCAACATTTTGATTAGTAACTGTAATTTAATTACATTTTTTTCTCAGTAGCTGTATCTAATTACAATCACATTTATTTAGTAACTTAATTACACTAACTTGTTACATGTTACTCCCCAACACTGTTTTGAACACACACTATAAAACTACCAGAGGCTAAGGCTGTCACACAATTACAGGACTCTGTCTCATGGAGATTCTCCTGCAGCTGTTTTAGAAACTGACGCCTCAAACTCCTGCACGCAAGCATAAAATCCTACCTTCACAGCGTCTGTGTGAGTGACATCGTTGAACATCATGTCGTTCACGGTCACTATCTGGTCCCCGAATCTCAGTCCTTCCCTCTCTGCTGATGAACCCGGTTCCACTAGGGACACGTATATCCCCACGCCGTGCTCCGACCCCCCGCGGATGCTGAAGCCCAGACCTTCGTAGCTCCTGGAGCGTGTCAGGGTGACTTTTCGCACCTCTGTAAATGGGCTCTGGAGGACAGGCAGGGCTATAGAAGCCGACAGCTCGGCGGCGGTACTGTAACTGTCCAGACAGCCCGAGGTGAGGGACTGCTCCTGAATGGAACTGACATATTTTTGTAGAGTTGGGTCGCCCTCATCTCCAAAGTCCTCCACGCTGCCGTCGCTGGGGAGCAGGTCTGTCTTCAGGTAGAGTCCCTCGGATGTGTATTGGTCAAACAGAAGCTGGTCGGACCTCGGGATGACCAGGCGCAGCATGGGCAGCAGCTGTCGTTTGCTGGGTGTGTTAAGAATCACTTTGAGAGTTTGGACCAGGTCGAAAACGTTGCGCTTGGCGTGGTACACATTAATACAATGGATGAACTGCTCTCTCTCCAGAGCGCTGAGCAGCAAGTTGAGAGCGCCGTGGAGCCTCCGGACGTTTGCCGAGAGTGCACGGCCACCCGACCCGGCCGAGTTCACGGATGTGTTGAGCGAAACGCGCTCCAAATCAGCGCTCATCCTACAACATAACGGAGAAACAGTGTATACATCCGTATTCAATAAAGCGCTGTTTGAAACTAAAAACTGAACCAGCGGCACACATCGGGTAACTTCAACATGTGACCGGTGATCTATACGCGTAACGGCATTGATGTGCACCGTACACGACAAGTTAGTCCGAAACAAACCATTTCCCAGTCACATTCTTCTGGAGCTTTATTCCATACCCAAGAAAAGCTTTACCGCTGCCTTCACCGAGAAGAGCCTCGGTGATTCAACTGTTGTCCTGTGTAATATATGAAACCCGGCAGATTAACTCCGTGGAAGGTTCCCTTTATTATTGTAAATCATGGTACCTTAAAATGACATGACCGTCACCGTGTGCATTCTGTCCACAAACTCCAGAGTCTGTCGGGTTGCTACGACGGAGCCTTCTTTGCGCGCAGCTGGCAGGCAGTGCTGAATTCTGGATGCTCTCAAACCTGTGTATAGGAAATGACGCGTGTGCGTGCGCGCCCTGTGATGTGTGTGTGTATTTGTTGCTTAGAAACTGACAACACTACTCACCCTTATTGAAATGACTATTTTTGGCAAAAGCACTTGCTGATGTCATACCTTGTTGAGTGAAAACAGGATAGTACGAGTTTAAGTAAAAATAAGTCCACCAACCAGTGAAATGTCAGAATTCACATATTTTACTTCTTCAACCATAGAAGGCAAATCCCTGTTTGGGACAACAGTAATTTATCTGGATAATGTAAAAGTATATGAATGCATTGCGTTAGGTTGCTCTGGAAGATACAGTAGGTGTCTGCCTGTCATCCTTTAAGATGATCAAGCTGCATTATAGTAAATGCTGCCCTGAAACTCCTTGTCATAACTGGAGCCTAAGGCTAATTTTAAATAGCTGTGCCCTAGGAGTCCAGGGCCTTCCTCTCTGTGACAGTAGCAAGCCTCTGTGTGGCTACTGTGTGCACTCTGTGTGAGTAATGAGAGTCGCAGGAAACATTTCTGTTACATCAGGATGGCATTGAGGAAACAGGTTCCTGACGGCATGAAGCACAACTGAGGTAATGTTAGGTCAACACCTTCCCTTCCAGGCTCCTGCTGCCACCCACTGCTTTCAATTGCTGGTGGACTGTGAGAATTTTTTTAAAATATGCTTTTATTATGAAATGTGTTCAAGCTTGGAACATTTACATGTTAACATTCCTTACCGCTTTACCCAGCCATGCACCAGTCTTTAACACCCACTAAGAAAGTCACTTTCGGCTTTTCTCGTTTAGGGGTCCATCAACTCCTGAGAAAAATATCTGGTTCTTTAGCTGTTAAATGCTCCCCTGTGTTTATCAGCTACTCTCAAACTGTGACTATTGTTTGGTGCTGAGCAGGTAGTGTACAGTGATTTTATCAGAGCTTTTTCACAGAAATCAGTTATAAGAGCACCGGATTGAACCAAAACAATGACCTAAACGTTGCTAAAATACTCTGTAAAAGTAATCGGGGAACTACACAGTTGGGGATCATTGTCCCTGGATTTATCACTGAGTGGCATTTATTTTTTAGTAATTAAATTATTAATACTGATTTATCAGTTTTCAAATAAGTTTCATATTTATATTTGCATATAAAAAATATTTTGTTATAAACAATATACACTCGCTGGCCACTTTATTAGGTATACCTGCACAATTTTATTGTTCCTAATATTCTGACCCTCTTATGTATGTAGCTGGGGAGGACAAAAACATAGAGACACCTCTGAATCTAATGTAGTCCAGTACAACACCACTTTTAATTATGACCTCAATAATAAACATATAATTGAATTTATACATTTATGACAATGTCACCAAAAACTGAAACATTTTGAACAATACACTCGCTGGCCACTTTATTAGGTATACCTGCACAATTTTATTGTTCCTAATATTCTGACCCTCTTATGTATGTAGCTGGGGAGGACAAAAACATAGAGACACCTCTGAATCTAATGTAGTCCAGTACAACACCACTTTTAATTATGACCTCAATAATAAACATATAATTGAATTTATACATTTATGACAATGTCACCAAAAACTGAAACATTTTGAACATTATAAACAGATGTTAAGGTGGAAGTGTTGCACTGAATAGCATACAATTGTACAGGTGTACCTAATAAAGTGGCTGGTGAGTGTATAGTCTAACACAGTTTTTCCTAAAAAAACAAAGAACTTCAGTGAACCTCTGTAATAAGCCTAAACATTTGCCCCTCACTGTGCATTCCATGATCCATGAATATTCAAATGTATGCAAATGTGTCTGCAGCACCCACTGCCCCCCCACCGCCACTTTCCCCACATAGACCAGTGAACTCGTATCTGGATGAGATGCAGCAGTGAAAACTGAAGAGATGTAGCAGTTTATATTTGAGCCTCATTCACCCATTACATAGCAATACTGTATAAAAGAGATAAGTCAAATGTGCAAATCTATTTATAGTCTGGCTGAAATTTTGACAGTGTCTTTATCTTCTCAGTTGGTTCAACGTGTAATCTGTCAGGGAGACTGGATTATTGGCAGCAGGCTGTGTGCATGCAGTTCAATTACTAATAGTGAGCCAAATGTAGCATTTTAATTTGCTGTTAATACTCCAATGTGTCTACTACAATCCTATAACATTTGACAGTCTATCAGTATCTTTTTATTTTCTCAGATGATCTGAAACATGATCTAGTAAAGTTACCAGAGAACCGAGGACTTATCATGCTGTATTAGCAGCAGGATAACCTTTATGCACTGTATCACTGACCAAATGTAACTGGTAATGTAGAGAATGTGAAGTTGTGGTCACACAGTATTGAATTTTGGCCTGCCTCAGCCTCCTGAGAAAAAAAAGGCATTGATGTGCCTTTTTTTTATTATGCTGGAGGTGTTGATGGTCCATGTCAAGTCCCTCAAGATGTGGACTCCAAGGTATTTGAAACTGTGGACCATTTCTACAGCAGCTCCTCCAATGAAGTGGGGGGGGGTCCATGACCAGCTCCTTTGTCTTCCCCACATTGATGTGAAGGTTATTGTCCAACCTCCTGCTGATAAATGCTGACTATATCACAATTTACAATATATTAAATTGCAATAAAACTGTGTATATAGACAAAAAGTGTATCCACATCGCACACTTGACCCCCAAAATACTTGTAGTAGCTTTTAGTGGTTTCTTAACTAATAAGAATTTCACCAGGTAATGTCATCTCATTCTTTGACCTTTTAAAGTAAATCCTCAAACTTAAGGGGTTGTTCTTTTACATCTCTAAAGGTATTGCTTTTATAACTGCTTTAATAATAACTGAGGGTGTTCAAATCACTGAAAAGAAGAAATGTTTATTTTATGTATATCAATAAAAACAGAACTAAAGCACAGAATATTACCATGCAGTAGCCTAATAATTAGATGTCAGGAATGAACAGAATCATGTTGGAGTATAGGGTTTAGTTTGGACTTTGAGTTGAGGGGGCTGAATGGGTTTTCATCTTGAGAAACAACTCACTCAGTGAGTTAAAAGTCCCACTGACTTATTGGCGGAGCTGTCTGTCTTCTTATCCAAAAGTTCAAATGACTGTGAAAAAAAACATTTAAAAAAACAGTCAAGGAAACATGAAATTGTTTCCAGGGACAAAGATGGAAAGTGCTCTAATTTCTGCATAACACAAATAAGAAAATTAATATTGTGTTGTTTGCCAAACCCTGCATTACAACATGCAGTATTGTACTGATATTTAGTGTTCAGTTTCTCAAAATAACTTTCCAAACTGCAAACTCATGGGAGGTTCACTTACATTGTACAGCTTGATTTAACCATTCTGACCAAACTAGGTCATTTCAACAGAAGATAACAGAGAAATCTGCATTCATTATTATGTATTATATTAATCAATGAATCAAATGACTGTGTAAATTGAAAGACACTGTTTATAATGAGAGGCTCATAAAGAATTATCATCAACTCCGCCAGCCCTCTCTTGTCTTTGTGGCTGCTCAGCCTCTTTCAGCTCACTGTTTTGATTTTCATACTTGTAAACACCATTGTCATCACTATCATTTCCAAACCCAGCAGGCAGCTATTTTCTGCAAGGCAAAAAAAAAAATCCCTAAAATATTTATGTATTTTTATTACATATTGTTCCTCAGAAGGTGGTGGAAGCCAAGCCAGAGTGATTATTATTACAGAAGAATTCTACTGTCCACCAAGCTGAATCAACCTAATGAGTGCTATACACTGGTTTCCTCTTTTACAAAACAGACTTAAGTTACTTATATTTTTATTGCAAAGACTGAGCTGATCAAGAAAGATATTACTGGTAAGGATGTCTCTCTCTCTCCTCTGAGCACTCCTACCTTTTACTTCAGTGCCATGCTAAATGTCAAACCAACAGCCAACTTTTACAGTTAGATTTAGTTTGTCAGTGAAGCTGTAAAAATGAGGCCCAGGGAGAGCCTGGAAGAAGCCAAAGGAGGTGGTAATGAAGGGTCAAAGGTCACTGAGACAGCCGTGGCCTTTTCAGATCCGGTGGCAGAATTAATCTTACAGGAAGAGCTGCAGGAAGCTATAAGACAGATTGTCTCTTTGCAAATAGAAGTCCCACAGGAACAAGAATACCTTCAGGAGATACTGGAATGCTCACTATTCAAGAATGCAAAGCCTGGGGAGACAACAAACAGGCCAGAAGAAGATGGGAATGTGTTGCTTGATCCAAAGGAAAATGCACCCATGACAGAAAGTATCCCAGTGCAGGAAGAAGAGTACAGGGAAGAGTTGATGGCAAACTTGTATTCCCCTGTCATGCCTGGATTGATGGCAAAGGAAGCAGTAGACCTCTGGGAAGAAGAAAAGGATGAAATGGCAACAAAAGGGCTGCACAGTTGCCAACGTTCTTACAAGATCTAAGGGTTTGATCATGTAACACCAATCCTGATGCACCGGCTACTAATACAGTGAAAGCTGAGTATACTGTATTGCTTATACTCATCACATCCTTTATGTCTTCCTGGTTCTGGTTGTTCATCAATTTAACATAAATCTTTGATCTTCAAGCTCCCTTTCTTTAAAATAAAATTCTACCATGCATATCAGGCTCAGATGTACTTTGAGTTTAGTTCCAATTGGAAAACACTAGCATGCTAAACTCAGATGTGTTTGTATTTAACTTACAGTATTCAAGTGCAGCCTAACATGGCTTTCGAGTTGGGGGACTATCTGTAGCTGTAAAATTATGTTTTTGTCTGATTGTGTTTTTGCCATTACATATGCTTTTCAACTGATGTTTTACTGAGGATGTATTGTAGGATAACAGTATTACACACTCACACTGCTGTCTCTTCCTATACCAACTAGAGTGCACTGCGAGGTGTTGCCTCTCTCTATAAAGAGCTGTTGCTGACTGAGTGCTTTCACTCTGTAGGTAGATTTAATAAAACTCCCACTCTATCTGTCCTTACCACCAGTTGCTGTGGCAGGGGAAGGTGGGTGTTGACTGTATTTTGGGAGAGTAGTGCAGTAATTAGAGGCTTCTGTTTCATAAGCCATTTGAATGGAACTCTCAGCGGCTCCAGTGCCCCCACTTCACCAGTTTTTACATCTACCATTTATGACGACAGCTAAAAGCACCTGACATTTCCCTTGCTGGCAATTAATGCGTAGTCCAACTTCCACGGTTCTGAGGGATTCAAAGTCCCTCCATCCAACTGCTATCTTTAGACCACCACTAGACACACAGTGAGGAGGATGGGAAAGGTGCCTGAATACCTGCTAGATTAGCAGAGTAAAACACTCAATATAATCTAGTTGGACAAAGTGGCAATTTGATTTTGTAGTTATTATCATTACAAAACATAGATCATGAAAAATAATGACAGGTGGTCTGTTTCTCTCCCCAAACCCCAGATATTGTACAGCCTAGAATTAGTAGGCCATCTTAGCTGCATCAACACTGAGTAATGAGTGCATTTTCCATCATAACTGCAAAGTATCTAGAACTCAAGCAGTTTGTTGTGTGAGCCACCAAACAATACATGGAGAAAAAAAAGAAACCCGCTGATCAGCAGTGCAGAACAGGAGGGGCAGAAACACAAAATGGGTTTGCTGGCTGATGCCATAAAGACAGTAAGAATAATTAACTTGTTTAAGCTACTGTTTGTGATGATGAGGAGAGTAGCAAAGAGGTAGCAGGGGGTCAGCAGCAGGGAGGTGATTTGAATCTTTACTTTCTGTACACACAAATATAGGGAAAATCTTAGAAAAGTGGTCCATTGTTTAATAGTTTATCCTAATACAAATGAGCAGATTGTGTTTTGTTAATTAATGGTTCAGTGATTGAAAAACTTTTGACATTTTCACTTTATGGTGGAACAGTGATTAGTGCTGTTGCCTCACAGCAAGAAGGTTCCGGGTTCAAGCCTGGGCCAACCCGGAGCCTTTCTGTGTGGAATGTGCATGTTCACCCTGTACCTGTGTGGGCTCTCTCCAGGTACTCCAGCTTCCTGCCACAATCCAAAGACATGCAGCTTAGGTTGAATGGTGATTCTAGTGTGTGTGTCTGTCAGCCCTGTGACAGACTGGTGACCTGTCCAGGGTGGACCCCACCTCTCACCCAATGTCAGCTGGGATTGGCTCCAGCCCCCCACGACCCTATTCAGGATAGGCGATATAGATAATGGTTGGATGGATGGAGTTTGGCCTGTCAAATCGGGGCATTCTGACAGCAAATTCACGGGCAGCTTTTTGTGGACAGTCTGCACAAGCATGAGAAAAAACCTTTGAATCACTTTGGTTTTAACCCTCTCTTATCAAGCTGTGACGTTCCAGGTCTACTGTTGCAGTGTGCATAGTTTGTCCGGAGTCCCATAAGGCTGTACCTTCAAAGCTGCTGTGGATGTCTTGGTAGCCTCCCTCACTGCTGACCTTTTCATCCTGGTCCTCGGTTTTTGAGAAAAATTGTTGTAGAAAGATTAACCTAACAATTGTTCAGTAGTCTCTGGGTCTTTATTTCCTTATATCTGTAATGCTTCCCAGTATTCATGTCATGAATGTATTTGGAATGCTATATTTTATTTGTTCAGCTAATTATTTAAGGACACTCTAAGAAAATATATCACACTGCTTTAAAATATTAGTCCCTGTGGCACTGTATGAAAAATTATCACACTTTTTAGTGTTGCCAGATGAGGATAACCTTGTAGAAATATTACAAGAACATAATATGGACAATACTGGATATTTGAATATTACAGGATCCAACAGGGACAGTGTAGTAATACTGTAGGACAGTAAACAGGAACAACAAGCTTAGTATAAATATACTCTACAGTACTATTAACATACTCTACTATGCTAACATTACAGTGATACCATTTGAGACAGAAATATTTAAAGAATGATAAAGTCAGCAGTGATTGGACTGTATGTCCCTGTAAGGGTGATGTCTGGTTGTTGTGAGGCTGTATGCAGCCACCATTCACAGGGTAACAGGTTTATTGGCTTTTACAACTCAAGGCCCTTTGTGATGTTGGGGTTCTCCCTGTAGGCAAAGCAGGCTGGGAAGATGCCAATATTTCCTGCACAGTGTCCCTCCAACCACTCCTCATTAACTAGAAGACAGCATGAGAGAGAAACATAAAGAGGCAGTGAGACTCACATCTGAACAGAGAATCAAGCAGTGTGAGAACTTTTCAGATGGAAATGCCCAACAAAGACAAAAACATTTTTATGATTTCACTGAAAAGCAGTTCAGGATGAGGCTGACCTACAGAGCCTTACTATGATGGTCTCAGTCTCAGCCACCAGCAGCAGTTGAAGTCATTTGGTAATGTTTCACTCACCCATTTGTTTCACTTACAGTAGTTTTCTTTTGTTCATGCATGTGGGCTTATAATTTACAGGCAGACACTATCCAGTTAATAGCAATACATTTGATATAATGTTAGGTTTATTGTTTAGACATAACCCAGCAATGAAACATGCATATTTGTAATTCTTTGTAAATTTTGTGTTAATTAACTTTGTTAGCTGAGGTTTTATGCAGTTCTGTTACAGTTCAGTTTGCTGTATTCTGAGTTTCCTTATGTTTTGTTGACCTCTTTTAGGGACCAATTAATTTCAAAATGATGTTGCTTTGTACTTTTTAAAAATTTTGGGATGAATAAAAAGCACAACTTTTTTGAAATTTCAAAGCTGTATCCTTTGCCTTACTGCTTGGTCCCTGACACTTACCTTCACCCAGGATGTCAATGGTGTTTCCTTCGCTGAACTCCAGGTCCTCTGGGCCCTGAGCAGCATAGTCATACAGCGCCACCATCTGGTAGAGGATGGAACGGTTGGCCAGGGGGTCTTCTGTCTGAAGTATAATGCAGGCAAATGAGGGTAAGCTTTTATAAGCATAGCTGAGAGCAAATCATTAACTAAATATAGCCTACAGGTTATAACCTTGGGCATGAGGAGGTGTTTGGTGAAAGCAGTGTGATACTCTCCTATTTCTAAAGGACAGTTCCATCCCGGTATAAAAGTACCGGGATGGAACTGTATATTGCACCTTTTAGGAAAGCAACAGGCGGATCGGTGCAGCTTCTGCAGTAATGCGGTCGATGTACCAGTCCGTCGTGGTGAAGAAGGAGCTGAGCTGTAAGGCGAAGCTCTCGATTTACTGGTCAATCTACGTTCCAACTCTCACCTATGGTCATGAACTTTGGGTCATGACCGAAAGGGCAAGATCCCGGATACAGGCGGCCGAAATGAGCTTTCTCCGCAGGGCGGCCGGGTCCACCCTTAGAGATAGGGTGAGGAGCTCAGTCACCCGGGAGGAGCTCAGAGTAGAACCGCTGCTCCTCCACATCGAGAGGAGCCAGCTGAGGTGGCTCGGGCATCTCTTTCGGATGCCTCCTGGGCGCCTTCCTAGGAAGGTGTTCCAGGCATGTCCCACCGGGAGGAGGCCCCGG
>NW_018127920.1:2954886-2983329 GCF_001952655.1 Monopterus albus | reverse complement strand
CTGGGAACGCCTTGGCATTCCCCCGGAGGAGCTGGAGGAAGTGTCTGGAGAGAGGGAAGTCTGGGCATCTTTGCTTAGACTGCTGCCCCCACGATCCAGTCCCGGATAAGCGGAGGAAAATGGATGGATGGAGGAAAGCAACACCCACTGCATCATTATTAACATTTTCTTTTGACCCTTCACTTGTTTCCCTTGACTTAAGAAAAAAATGCAACACCCCAAATATGTACATCTTATTTCATTATTAATAAGCAAAATAGGTGAAACATAATAATAATAATTTTAAATGGTGTATCCATTTGAGCTAGCTTTATATGGCACACTTTTTTCTACTTCTGGTGGAAATGACTGTTGCTGGGAAAGTGTTTACTCACTCATATCCATATAAGTCGTACTTATACTCAGTATACTACTCAGTACTTAGATTGTGATGGATCAAACAGCCAACAATTTGATTCTCTGAATATGGTGAACATTTAACACCCTTTAATTTATATATTTCAATTCACCAATTGACCTTAAGTTGTTAAAGCTACAATAAACAACTTAAGGTAGCACTAGAATGACGCTCCAAATCTGTCCACTGTGCTCCACCCAGCACTCCCTCCACGCCAGACACAATCTCCAGGTGGTTACTCTAGAATGTGTTGATATAATGGGTGCCTGGGGAATCTGAAAGGTGACAGACCAGGGTAATCCAACCATTTGACTTTTTTCTGTCACCTAGTAAGGTTTCCTTACTCTGGGGAATAATGGGAAGCAGCCACAGCTAACCTTGGGCATTCTCTGTCTGACCTGAGCAAGCGATAAGTATGCCGGCCTCCTGGTTTCACTTGGACAGCACTCAGAATGTGGTGGTCTTGCAGCAAAGTCTTCTATGGGGGTTAGCCCTACTCATACAACAGCCCTTCTAGTCTGGCTATTACACACCGCTTAACTGGACTTTTTCTAAATTTTCCCCACCCTCCAAATTCTCCATACCCTAGTCCAGCTTAGCTGACTAAGGCATGGATGCAATGGGACGTAGGCCCAAACCTCCGACCACCAGCAAATTCCTCTTAGTTAAGCTTCAGGCAGGCAGATAGGTACTTAGTTTAGAGGGTAGTCTGGCAAGGTCCACACTGTGATGGCTGACCACTGGGTCAGAGCATCTCCTAAAGGTCTTGCTGGGTGTTCCTAGTCTGCAGTGGTTAGTACCTACCAACAGTGGTCTAAGGAAGGACAAACAGTGAACCGGCAACAGGGTCATGGACAGGTCAGGCTCAGTGATGACAAAGTTGATCTAATGTATTTAAAATTTTTTACTTCCATTTGTACTTTTCAAAAGATTAAAATGTGTATGAATTTTTGTTAAAATATTTGAAAATGAGAAATACTGTACATTGATCTCTATGAATAAAAACATTCAGTAGCTGTAGTGGTGATATCACACCTAGAGTGGGCAGGCTGTTCAGTTTGTCTAAAAAAAGATCTATAACCTGTCCTTTCAACCACCGTTTTCACTCCTTTTACTTATTTTTATCTCTCATTGATACAAAAATTGCATGCTTTTTCAGGCAGTATAACTAAAGCTACTGGCAAACACAAGCTGTGCAATGAACCTTAGAGTGACACAAATGCCAACCAGCTGCTGCATTAACTCCTATGTACACAATATTAGACAGGTGGTTTTAATGTTATGCCTGATCAGTGTAACTAGTCGCTATTTATTACCACTTAACACATTTTTAACAGTGTTTGTGAAAATACATCATAATCCTGTAACATTATTTTTGCTGGGAGAAAGAAGAAAAGTTTTACTCAGAGCCTCACAGTGTCATTGTTCTAATGCACCCTCCAATTTATGTATGATGCTTGTATGGTTGTGGGTTTAAACCCTCACCTGGCACCACAGGGTGGCTCTACCAGCCTCAGCCACTTCTTGCACAGTGCGGCCTGGCTCCATCTCCCCACCCAGAGGAATCAGCACCTGGGAGCCATGCTGCTTATATCTGTGGAGCAATATATGGGAAATTGAGTACATCATGGAGGAAACCTTGGTAGGAACAGGATCTAAATGAAATGACTTTATTCTAAGACAACAGAGATTATTACAAGCATCCAAGATGCCGAATGTCATAATATTTTTATGATGCTGATTTTTGACCCACAGGGTCAAACATTTTAGAAATTAAGCCTAACTTGCTAAAATTCAAGGAGAAAAGAAGACTGGAAGATCTCTTCTAACCTGAGGCGCAGCTGAGATGCAGGCTGGCCAAGTTTCTGTGCAATCTGTCCCTTCAGTTCATGGTACGGTGTGTCCACAGGGACAGACAGAGCCACAGTGTATGTGTAGTGGACCTTCACCACCACAGAGCCTGCTTCTGCTCCCTGAACTGAGCTTGCATCCTGGGAACAAGCACAAATGCGCAATACTAAGAAATAGTACTAAGAAAATGGTAGTGACAGTAGTAGTAGTAGTAGTCTGATTTTTAGTATTTGAAGTTACTTCAAATATTTTACAGGTGGAGAGCCAGCCCAAATGCTTTTTGGGCCCTGCATAGAACCACCAACCAACACTCAATATAAACCAGCATACTAAGGCAATTGAGCTACAGCAGGTAATCATTATTTTTCCAAAAAGTTACTGGCTACCAGTTTTACAAATGTCCAAAAACAAACTTAGGATGGGTGGCATGCTGGCACAGAGGTTAGCGCTGTTGCCTCACAGCAAGAAAGTTTCGAGCCTGGGCCGACCCAGGGCCCTTCTATGTGGAATTTGCATGTTCTCCCTGAGCCAGCGTGGGTTCTCTTCGGGTACTCCGCCTTCCTCCCACAGTCCTAAGACATTCAGGTTAGGCTGACTGGTGGCTCTAAATTGCCCGTAGTAGTGTGTGTGGTTGTCTGTCTCGAAGTATCAGCCCTGTGATAGACTGGCAACCCATTGCCCAGTGTCAGCTGGGATAGGCTCCAGGCCCCCCACAACCCTATTCAGGATAAACGGGACACTAATGGATGGATGGAACTATCTGACCTACCCATCCATTTTTTCTGATGGAGGTTGGAATGGTAAGTCTTAAGTTTTTTCACTATTGTGTGTTTACTGGTCAGTCCTGGCACTTCCATGAACAGAAGTAGCATCTTTTTCATTGTACAAATTTTTTTAATGGTACTATGAAGCTTTTTTAATTCGCTGCATTGATCCCATTAAAAATAATTCCCTGTATATATGTTGTACATGATGATTAAACTAACAAGTTAGTGACTAAATGAGGCACCTGTAAAAAAAGTTCTCTCATTATGTAGTGGAACATCTTTGTCTATCTCCTTAAGTAAATGGACTGTATTTATATAGCGCTTTTTTCCAAAGCGCTTTACAGGGAGGTCATACCACCATTCACCCATTCACGCACACATTCACACACCGATGACGACAGCTGCCACACAACGGCGCTAATCAAGCCACCGGGAGCAATTCGGGGTTCAGTGTCTTGCTCAGGGACACTTAGGCATGCGGGGAGACCGGGAGTCGAACCACCAACTTGCTGGTCAGCGAGACGACTGCCCTACCTCTTGAGCCACAGCCACCCCTATAAGTAAACCTAAGAGAGAAAATGTTATTTCATGGCAAATGTGGAACAGGAAGTCCATCAGTCGTTTCACATAAGAATGACTCTTTTGAGGTCACTGTGGCACGCAGAGACACAAAGGATATTTATATCCAAATGCAGACAACCTCTGCCTCCCCTGAGCATCACAGTGACTTAATCAGGACACAGCATCTCCCTGCTAAGTTTAACCTTACAAAGCACTTTCTTCAAAAGTCCACACGGTGCTTCTATATTTAGATCAGGTACAAAGAAAAGGAGCGTGTATGTATGCCATAAACCGGATGTGTGAGGAAAAAAAGCTATGATGTGATTTTACCTTTCAACCTGCACAGACAAAGCTGGTTTTTCAGAGGTGGGGGGGGTTACCTGGTCGGTGGCTGTGTTGACTGTGTTGGGAGGCTCTGAGGCTGGCAGCGCTACGTGGGTGGCAGTAGTGTAGGATGGAGGTGGAGTGTCTGAGTTAAAATGTACTGCAGGGAAAACAGAACAGGTACAAGTCAGACAGTACACACAGTGCAAGTCTAATAGAAGGGTAGAGTAGATAGGTATTGTCTTTCATAATCCAAGTACACTTAATAGTTGTATTTTCTGTTTAATCAGACAGAAGCATTCTGTTCTAAAACATGTTGTAAACTAATCCCCAGGTAGACCAAACCTATTTGACTTATGTGTTCTTGTTTACACTAAGAAAGAGTTTCCACATTTACAGTAAGTTCAAAATTAAACTGTACAGTGATTTACTAAGACCCCACAGCTTCCACGTTACCGCAAAGCTGCTTCACTACACTGGTTCATCAGTCAATTTTTAAATTTAATCTACAATACTTCTGAATGTTTTCAAGGTTTTACATAACTTGGTTTCACCATATCAGTGAGCAGCAGATCCCATACAGGCCCATCAGAACAACTAACTTGCTCAAAGTTTAGGTTTTCTGTTCTGCTGGCTTCAGGTTATGGAACAATCTCCCTTTCTAGGTCAGAAAACTCCGAGGAGTGTTATTTTCAGAGGCATTGTATTGATGCTTCCCCTCCCCAGTTTGTTCTTATTCTTTTCACAATTTTAACAATTTTTGCTTTAATCACACCTCTGTATCACATCTTCAGTGGGTTCAGAATGAAGCAGCTCATCCTTTAACAGGCGCATGTAAATGGGATAATATCACTCCAATCCTTTCTTCATTTCATTAGCTCCCAGTCCATTAAAGGGTTGATCTTAAAATACTGTTATTTATTTTTAAAGCTCTGGTCTGTTACCACCCTACCTCTCTGACCTTTTAAATTATTACAGTCCAATAGGGTCATTAAGATCATCTAACCAGCTACTCCTGGAGGTCCCCAGGTCTAAGTTGGACACTGGTGCAGTGGCAGCCACTAAGCTCTGAAATATCTTACCCAAAAAAACATTAAAGTCACATCAGACGTGGGCGCTATGAAAAGACTCTTTAAGACCCATTCATTTAAACAGGCCTTTGCAACAAACCAGATAGTCCCCTGGTTTTCTGCTTGTGCTTTGATGTGTTAATTTTATTTTATTTATGTTCCAGTGTTTTAAATTAGTATATTTATGGTGCTTTAATTTCTGTGGTTGTGATGGTTCAATTTGTATACTTTTATTAGATGCTTGTGAAGCAGTGTGGTACAAATTGTTGTTTTTAAATGTGCTATATAAAGTTTGATTTGGTCTGATTTATGTACCATATTTTTTTATTATGTTTATTTATTTACTGTGGAGCACTGTAATCATGATTCTGACAAATTATTAGTAACATCTCAGGTGTTCTGAGACACTAAATACTAAATAAAAAAATTGTTTTGGATTTTGGACATTACTGAGGGTGGAGATGAGGATTATTATTTATAGTGACAAATATTTCCATTGTTGCTCTGAGTTCTTAATAACTGTAACTTCAGTGATGATGACCTTATTCTATCACTTTTATATGTCTGACAGTGTCAGTGAACACAACATAGCCTATAGCTGATGTATTCAGACCTTAACAAGGTATTTAGGGTTGATGAACACAAATGTTACCTATGATAAACAGCAAGGCTACAGCTACATACTGACACTTCCCAACAGGCAGACACACTAGAGAACCTCTTGCAGTACTGCCACTAGCTCAAATACAACACAGGTGCCCGAACAATGAGTCTCAGAGCGCAATAAACATGTTTGTAGTAACTTTCAAAGCTCCACCAGACTCCCTGTCTCTCAAGCAGAGAAAAGGATAATCCAACAGGAGCTTGTTATGACTGGTTACCATATATTTCTGTCCATGCTACAGAGAGTGGTCAGTCAGTCTCCCCTATGTCCCCTGACCTCCACATCACACACTATAGCCCCAGATCAGAAAAAGTTGTGATAGTATGTAAAATCAAAATTAAAACTGAAATAATGTCACTTCAATTCTAATGCCTGCAGTACATTCCAAAAAATGTTGGGACAGTAAAGTGTTTACCACGGTGTGATATATTCCTTTTCACAACACTTAAAAGACGTTTAGGGATTGAGGACACCAAGTGATTAAAGAGCCCGTGGCATGCTTTTCCTTGTTTTCTGACTTATCTACAATGTAACAACGATGAATTATCACTGAGGTGAGGAAAATGAGGTGTACGTATGTTCCTGTACTTCTATGCAGAAGCAACTCGGTTTATACAAGACAAAAATTTTGCTGGAGTGTAACAGAGGAAAGAAAATGGAGAGGGATTCCTCCCTTGAGGCAGAAGCATTTTTATCAAAGTAGAGTATAAGAACCAGGAGGGGCTCTGATCAATACTTACCTCTAGGAGGAGCCCCAGGGCTGGGCTGGGCTTGTGGACGGGTGGGTGGCTTGAATCCAGGTGGGAGGGGGATCCCACTGGGAACTCTCTGTAGAAAAAGGTCAGAGAAACATACATTTTAATTTATTTTATAGGATGAAAAAAGTTTTTTTTTCAAGTAGAGACTTCTATCTTTTGTTGAAGAGGAGGATTAATTGCATAACTATTACAGCTGAAGGGCTTTAACTGTAGCAGCAACTTTTAAAGAACATTTTCATGTATTTTCCCTGACACAACAGTTTTACTACCTGGTCTTCCGGAGGATGCAGAGATAACACTCTACTCAGCATGAATCTAATTTTGAGCAATCTACGAATTGCCACAATTAAAGCTTTGAACTAAGGACTGTGGTTCCACTCTAGATCATCTTAAAATATGATATTGAAAACATCATAATATGTATTATTATATGGAGAAGTACATTACATTCTTCTTTTTGCCTTTGGATGTCTTGACATCTACAGGTTCAAGCAGGGACACTGGCAGAAGTCCTCTCTGAAAATTAAAAGACAAAATCAGACACTTAAAATTGAAAGGCAGCAACCAACAGTGATGAAGATACATCTCCATATTCTTATTATAGTTGCATCGATGGCAAAGGTCCAGTACACCTGCTGAGATGAACATTATTCCAGGCGACACTCCTATGGGCTGTATTGGTAGGAACAAACAACCTGTTTCATAGACTGGAAGACTTGTTGCACTTCAGTCTACTGTTCATCAGTGACATTTTCATCACATTTCCTTTCCATTTCTAATATTTATACTGTATCTTCAAAGCATTTTGAACCTACAGTTGCCATCGGTGTCATTTACAGTTACTATGGATACAGGTGTTGTTGTTAAAGTCCACAGAGAGGTTAGTGGAAAAGGCTAGTTCTTTGTTCACACATGGTGTCTAAGTCCCTCTACTCTGCAGAGCAGTGGGTGACAAACCCACACAGAATGCAACTTCCTTCAGCCTTGTGGTGTTCTAGTGCCTTCAAACCCTTGCTGTTGTTTTGTAAACTTTTATGGTGTCAGTTTAGCCTCACAAATCATATATATACATTATGTACGGCCTACTATTAATTAAACTATGCTTTCAACCAGTTAGTATATTTTTTAAATCTATATACCTTTCTGCTTTATACTAACAGGAAGTGATACAATATGTGCAGTGCCATCATTGTCAATTAAAATAAATAGAAAGCAAAATATCAAAATGTTATTCATAACCTTTATTATTTTTGTTTTCCCAGACTGTTCTGGAAAATTGTAGGAGACTAGTATCTATCAATAACATTGTTACAGATCCATTGTAATTTCAGTCATGTCCATAAGTATTTGGATAAGGACATAATTTTTGTAATTTTACCTCTGTACACCACCTCAGTTGATTTGAAATGAATGATTTTAAATTGCAACACGAATAATAATACATGTACAGACATTAACAAAGGAGACAAAGGGATTATTAAATTAAGTTTTGATTGTGTGAAAGTGTGTAGTGTGGGTGTATCCAACTCTATGCAAGAAAAATATAGGGGGGGGGGGGCTAAAAAAATGTGTGTGGGGGGGTTTAAATCAACAAAGGACCAGGAGTGTATTGGTGATGCTCTCGCCCTGAACCACCAGCACCAGGTGAGGCAAGTTCAACCTTCCCTTTATTTTACTGTTCATCCTTTCCCTTTGTTTTACTGTTGGTTTATGTTAATAATTGATTGTTGGGACAAACAGCTTGGTGTCGGCCCTGGACCTTGAAAGACCTGACTCAAATGTGTGGTGTGTTCCCCTCCTAAACAACTCCCAAACCCTGAGGAGGGAGCTTGTCTAAGAGGGTGTCGTCAGTCCAGTGACGCTATATGCAGTTAAGGAAAGGAAGCAGTGACCCCAGATTGCATGCCCCAGCTGCTGAGGACAGGGTGGAGCATCCCCTAATACAATTCCTGGTTTGTTAATAGTGGAGAAAGATGAATGGGTAAATACATCAGTTTAATAGAAAATGGATGATTGTAATAATAAAATAAAAGTAAAAAAAAAACTAATAAAGCAGTTTTGATCATATAAATACAATATATACACATGCATACAGATAAAACAAAAATAAATGAAAATAATCATCTTAAAATTGTGAGTCTCTGTATTAATAAAATAAAAATATTAGTGAAATAAAAAGCCACTTCTTATACAGTATTTCTAGGAGTTTGTGGGCATGTGCGTGGCCTCTGCCTCAGGTATCTGGTTTAAGTTAAAAGTGGTTGGAAACGGATTCCAGATGTTTGTAAAAGTTGGTATATTATTCTTATGGATGGATGATATTTTCTCTAGTGTGATGTATTCTAGAAGAAGGTTGGTCCAGTGGTTGATATATAATGAGTTTTTAGATTTCCAGTTTGTAAAGATTCTTTTCTTGGCAATAGTTAGAGAGATAAGAAGTGGGTTTTTATATTTAATGGTAGGTGGCTGACCTCTGTGACATTACCGAGCAGCCAGAGTGATGGAGATGGAGGGATTCTACAGCTCAAGATGGTGGAGAGTTTCTCTGACACCGCTACCCAGACGGAGTAAACAGGTTGACAGGTCCAGGTAGCGTGGAAGTAATCATCGGTGCAATCCAGAGTGCATTGTGAACAAGTATTTGTATCAGTGAAACCCATTTTAAACATTTTACCTTGTGTGATGTGAGTCCTGTGAATATTCTTATATTGTATAAGCTGTAAGTTTATATTGGTAGTCATGGAGAAGATATTATTACAGATCTCGGTCCAGAAATTGAGATTGGGGGGAGCACCAAATCCTTTTCCCATTTTAGTCATTGGTATTTTTATTGTTCAAGATTGTCAATTGTTCAATCAAGATTTTTATTTGCCATTTATGCATAAACAGACAGTCTAGGCATATAGGAATTCTTGTTATTGTTGTATCTGTATTTGACTTTAGCTTGTAAAGTTTAAATATTATCTTCTTTGAGTTTGTAAATTTCATTATCTCCTCAGCTAGCATGGAAGGTTGCATGGGGTTGCCGATTATATTGATCTTTTATTTAATTATGGATTTTAACTGTTGGTACTGGAGAAATTCTCCTCTCCCAGCTCCATACTTCTGGACTAATGTATTTAACGGTATGAGCTGGTTGTTTTCAAATAGATGATGAAGTGTGTGATTCCTTTGTGTTGCCATGTTGGAAGGTGGATGGGGGTTGTTATGCAGTTGAAAGTTGGGGTTGTGTCAAACGGGATGTGTCGACATGGTGTTAATGATGATTTCGTAGTTTTGTTTGCTTTCCACCAGGCTGTCAGAGTTTCAGAGATTGTGATATTTTTGCAATAGTTAATTTTCTTAATTAAATATGGTAGGAAGGCAAGGTCTGCAACTGAAGTATTTATGCATTGATTTTGTTCTAGTTCTATCCATGTGCTATTTTAACTGTCCTTCTGAATCCAGTTAACTAAATACTGTAGTTGATTTGCTAAGAAATAATGCTGAAAATTTGGTGCTTCTAGGCCACTTTGTGATTTGTTCTTCTGAAGTGTTGACAGGGAAATTTAGGGTTTCTTGTTATTCCAGTAAAATTGTGAAGTTAGAGAATCAGTGGATTTGAACTATTTTTCTGTGGGTATTGTTGGAAGCATTGAAAACAGATCATTTGAGGTAAAGTTTTCATTTTGACTGTAGCAATTCAGCCAGTGAGTGAGAGTGGGAGGTTGGAATCAACTCCAGGCCGTTCTATCTGCTAAATTTGTCATGAAATAACAAGAACCATGCCACACCTGGCCATGAAGCTGCTTGACAGTCAATTGTCCAGTCTCTTTTGAGCCTGTGAAAATGAGGTACTTTTACAAAAATTTTCCTTGTCCAAATACTTACTGACCTGTCAGTATATGCACACTGTCTAGTTTGAGAGGGTTTCCTTAACCTCCCTAGTGCAAGTATGTGGTGGATCTGAACCAAGCCACTGGCCCCAGCAACCAAGCTCTACCACGCAGCAGATAGACAAAGTTAGCTACATTTAGAGGCCCAGCTGGTGAACACAGTGGAGTATTTAGCAGCTAAAGAGATCTTTTTTCCCTCATGAGTTGATAGAGAGCAAACCAGAGGTAAAACAGTTGGACACAAACATATATTCCAGTGCTACTGTTGTTCTGTATCTGCTGGATGTGTGAGTATGCTGACACATTATAACTAATATGTTTACTTTATAAAGTCATAACCATGTAAATGTTATATTAAGATATTTTAAAGAGCGAGAAGTGAAAACACTTATCAGGACATACAAACACCTCCGCATAAATGTCAGTTTACAAATTTTACAATGTAACTTTGGCTTATTATAGATTCAGCCTGTCTCTGTGCTCACCTGTCCATCATATATGACAGATGCCATCCCGTCCCTATCTTCCTCACCGTATAAAAACACCACGGCACCTCCTGGCACAGTCAGTTGTCCAGGACCTCGACCTATGTAAGGGGTCTGTATGCGCATGTATCTAGAATCTCTGACAGGTAGTGAACACACAGAATCAGAATTGTTTTACTATAAGGCATACATGTTTGTTCAACACAGCAATTTTACCAGGTCAAGTTAATATTTTTGTGTGGGCCTCGTGATAATACTCACTGATCTCCGTCCATCTTGGGCTCATAGAACCCAGGTTTCTGTAGAGAAGACAGACTGACTGTTAGCAAACGGAGTGACTGACAGTAATATCTATATTCATACTGATACCATGGTCAGCCTTATGTACCTGCAGCCTTAGAGGTTCAAATCCTCCAAAGTCATCATTGGGAATCACAGAGGAAATTACCTGCAAATAGAGCATCATACATTACTGAATTCTCCATGTTTGACTTGTGCACTAGTTTACCTTTCATGTCAAATATTTAGAACATTGCATATTTTGTTGAATGGTCAGTCTGAATAAATGTGTGTGTGTGTGTGTGTGTGTGTACGCAAAAAAATTTGCATGCAGTTTCTAAAAGAAAGCAGATAAATTTTTATTAATCAAAGTTAAAAAGAAACTATTATACAGTATGTAGTTATTATCATATATAAATAATGCCATTGTTTAGCATAGCATTTCCAAAAAATACTCGATACATATAAAATTTAATGACTATTCCATGCCAGATTTTAGTTCAGGATGAAATGTGCTGCAAATAGTTTGAGGTGTGACAGTACAACACAGTGGTGTCGAACTGCTAAACCCCACTATGACAGACAGGATTAACCTGATGTTTAAAAAATGCCAGATGTAATAGATTCTATCATAGTTTGGAATCCAGCCTGGCTCTGATCAAACCTCTACTACAACTTCCAAGCCTACTTCACACTAAGTATAAAGTTGCAAAGCATCCAAAGGTTGACAACAGGAATTCATTGGACTGTCATTCGTTCTATAGAAATGAAAAGAATTCAGCCTAAGTGAAGCATCTTAATTACCACACAGAGAGGACACAACAATCACCATAGAGAGACTCCACCTTTGCTTTGCCCAGGAAGTCTCTTTCCTGCAGCTGCTCCACATCCCGTTTCCTGGGACAAAACACCATGCCCTCGGGCACCAGAAGAGGAGCCAGGACCTCCTTCCTCTGTTTATAAAGTCAGAATAAAATGTTATTTTAATTTAATGAACAGTAAATGATTGTGTGTGTGTCTGCATGTGCACGGGCCTGCCCGCCAATTACTCATGTCATAGGAATCAATACCTGTTAACACACACAAATTGTGGTCTTTCTCATGGGGAGCAGATGCTGGTCCCCACTATGTAAGTCATTGAATTTTAGGGTGGTGACTTTGTTAAGGTTAGGATGAGGTTAGGGCTAGGTTAAGACTAGGGTAAAGGTAAGAGTTAGGCAAGTAGTGGTTATGGTTAAGGTTAGGTTAAGGTAAGTATCCAGGAAATTAATGTACACTGATTACCCATAAGATTATGACCACTGACAGGTAAAGTGAATAATACTGATTATATTATTACAGTGGCACCTGTCAGTGTGTGGGGTATATGAGGCAGCAAGTGAACATTCAGTCTTAGAAGTTGATGTGTTGAAAGCAGGAAAAAACGGGCAAGTGTAAGGATCTTAGTGACTTTGACAAGAGCCAAACTGTGATGGCTCAAGACTGATCAGAGCGTCTCTCAGACTACAGGTCTTGTTGAATGTTCCTGGTCTGCAGTGGTTAATACCTACCAACAGTGGTCTAAGGAAGGACAAATGGTGAACAGGTGAAAGGATCATGGGCGCCCAAGCTCACTGGTGTGTGTGGGGAGCAAAGGCTAGCCTATCTGGTCCAGTCCCACAGAAGACCTACTGTAGTCCTAACTGCTGAAACCTGATGCTGGCTATGACAGACAGGTGTCAGAACACACAGTCCAGCCTGCTGCATATAGGGTTTTGTAGGCGCAGACTGGTCAGAGTGCCCATGCTGACCCCTGTTTACTGCCTAAAGTACCTACAATGGACATGTGAGCATCAGAACTGTAGCATAAAGCAATGGAAGAAGGTGGCCGGGTCTAATGAATCATGTTTTACTTTACACCTGGACAGTCAGGTTCATGTGTGTCGCTTGCCTAGGGTAGAGATGGCACCAGGATGCACTATGGGAAGAAGGTGAGCTGCAGGAGGCAGTGTGATCCTTTGGCCAATGTTCTGCTGGAAAACTTCAGGTCCTGCATTCATGTGGATGTTACTTTGACATGTACCACCTACCTAAACATTGCTGCAGACCAAGTACACCCCTTTATGGAAATGGTAGTCACTAATGGTAGTGGCATCTTTACGTAGGATAATGTGCCTGCCACACTGCAAAAATGTTTCAGGAATGGTTTGAGGACCACAACAGTGAGTCCAAGGTGTTGACCTGGCCTCCAGATCTCAATCCAATTCAGTATCTGTGGGATGTGCTGGCTAAACAAGTCCAATCCATGGGGGCCCCCACCTCACAGCTTACAAGACTTATAGGATCTGCTGCTGACGTCTTGGTGCCAGACACCAGCATTTTCACTTGGTCAAAATTAAGACTCTGTATCTAATAATTTTGACACTAAGTCCAAATTTAGACTTTTTATCTCATAATTGTGACTTACTAAGAATTTAATTACAATTATCGGAAATTTACATTTCAGATAGGCAAAATTGCATTGTAGATCTCTTAAATTAGTTTTCCCATTCAAGACAGTGAGGAATTCTTTATAGTCAAAATGTAATTGCAGATATTCATTTGAATTTTGTTTATTCAAAGTTTAACTGCAAAAGTCTTAAATTATAGTTTTGACTAGTCAGAAATACATTGCAAATATCTTAAATGTAAGTCGTGTCCACCTATTTAATGTTAAAAGGGCTTACCATAGGATATAGTTTATTTTGAATTTCACACTGCAAGGAGACAATTTGCCTGTCCCACAGTCTACTGCTGCTTTGATTTCAAAAATTTTTAGCTCATGTTTTCTTTTAGTATTGCAAGACTACACTAGTCTGTTGCGGCTTTTTTAAAATGGCAGTCACAGTTTTAGTTGGTCACACCCCCAGCTCCTGACGTTGCAGTGCTTATTTCTGAACCAGCAAAGACTTGGTGCCAATTTAAAACCAGTTTTCCTGGCCCTGAGCCAGTTCTTTGGCTGTAGAAACACAAAAAAACTGGTTCAAAATTAGGCACCGACTCCAAACCAGACCTAGAACTGCCTCAGTTAAAAAGGGGAATAAAAGAGCTGGAATTATTTTAAACAGTCAAACCAGTGACTTCTGCTGACTAAATACTTGATATGCTTTTGTAGGGGAAATGTGAAACTATGATGACACAGTCAGATTTTTGGGTTGGTGAAAGAAGGCATTGAAACATCTTAATACAGTTCTGCTCTCAAAGGTTGATACTGTGTTGAATAGTCTGTGTCTAGCATAACGTTGCCACCTATGTACGGCTCTCTCTGTCTCCACTCACTGCTTAGCATAAACTGAGCTTTATCAAATGTACATGAAAGCAAAAGACATCGCATTTTACCAGCTGAGCCCTGCCCACTTCAAGCATCCATCCATCATTTATACCATTTATTCCTGAGGGGCTGGAGCCAATCCCAGCTGACACTGGGCAAGAGGCGGGATGCACGCCAGTCTACCAAATGGCTGACATGTAGCCAAACAACCACACACACTCACATCCACTTCTAAGGGCAATTTAGAGTCACCAATCAACCTAAGCTGAATGTCTTTGAATTGTGGGAGTAAGCTGGAGTATCTGGAGAGAACCCACGCAGGCACAGGGAGAACATGCAAACTCCAAAGCAGGAACTTTGTTGCTGTGAGGCAACAGCGCTAACCACTGTTCCATCCCACTTCAAACCAATGAAAGGAAAATTAACAGAAAACAAAAATACAGAAATCCTTCAAGTGTGATAAGGAAAGCTTTTATAATTCTAGCAGAAAGTGCTGTGTTCATGTGGGATCCTACCACTTGAATAAAAGGCCTTTAAAATGTGAGAATAAGCAACTTTAATTGAACTTGAATGTTAATTTTTGACATTGGAAAAGATAATTTGACAAAAAAAATTGTAAATGAACCTCTCTGAACTTACTAGAGCTAATGGACAAAGCGCTTTTTATTTTGCCTTTTATTCATTGACTATCACTTTCATACTTGGGGGTCAATGTCTTGCTCAAGGACAGTTCCACAAGTGAACAGAGGATCCAGGGATCACACTAATGCCACAATCATTGGATTTCCTGCTCTACCTCCTGAGACACAGCCATCACAAGAGTTAGATCTGTTGTAAAGTCCTGCCAGCTGCATAACAGACAGTGGTTTAACAATTTTATAAAGCTGCTCTTTCATATACATACCTTTGTTTTTTGATAAGTCATCCTCAACAAAAAGTGCCAATGCCCCTTCTAATCTGCCTGCAGCTGTTTGATGATCATCAGCTGATAGAGATTCAGCATCATACACCTATGTGGCTGTCTATACCACCTGCACACAGTTTAAATGGGTTTCCCTGTCCTTGCTGCTATGTGATACGTTGCACACTGGCATGGCATGTGGCATGGCCACATGGAGCACAACCAATGATTCACTGTCTTCCAGGAAGCTAAAGATTTCATTTCATTAATGTGAGGACTGATGAAACTTTCCCTGCTTTGTAGAATTATCCTCAGTTTTCCATCCATCTTAGGACATCAAATATGCCAATGACAGAAAAATGCAAACAACAAACATACAGTATGTAACATAAAGAGTGCAAAGGCAGTTTGGAAATGTGTCACCAAACTCTGTCATAAGTCCTTTCCAGTCTGTTGTGAAAGCTGTGATACTCACCAGGACGCTATCCAAAGCCACCTCTATGTTTCCTCCTCGACCGCTTCCTCTCTCCTCAGAGGCTAACAGCAGAATCTCTTTAGCTTGCTCCCACTGGCCCATGTGACAGTACACAGCTGCTGCATTGTACAACACCTAGGGGACACATCACAATTATACATCTCAGTGCCATAGCATTAACATTCATGTCATCTTTTCTGTTATGTGAAAACCCTCTCATAGAAATTTCTGTATGAGGCCGGTACTAATGACCCAGTTTTCTGTCTCCGCAAACTTGTTTTCTGGAACAATAACTCCCCTGGCACTGAATTTTAAGACACTTGAAAATGACACTAACACTTTTCTACTACAGTACAATGGCTAAACAATAACATTATTTTAGTATTGATCAGGGTGATATATCTGAGTGTCAGATTCCTCTGTGCCAATTTCCACCTTGAAGAATAACAATGACAGAAAATACATAACAGGGTGTATAATTTGTCATCCAAAATGTCAGACTGCCTTGCTGATGTTTGGGTCCTTTGTGTATCTGTTTAGGTGTTCCGCCTCAGTTGTAAATTTGTTCTATAATTCCTCAAATGCTGTTCGGTCAGTGGAATTTCTTTCCTGTGATTGCAGCAAAAAAAACATTGCTTCTGTCACTGATGGAAACATTCCAACAACTCTGTGCTTCAGAGAAACGGAAAGCTTTTCTGCAGTTTTATTTCAGAGAAATGTGTTTCATTTACCAAATGGCTTCCTTCTTTCTTTATCAAGAGTCCGCCTGTTAACAAATCACTGAAATGATCATGACCAGATACCAACTCTATATTTGATATTGAATATTTAACAAAAGAGATCCATTACAAATTTGTTATTTAGGAGTATTTGTACATTTTGGACCATAATTGTTTATAAGGTCCCATAAAATACTATCATGTTTGTAACAGGATGTGGGGCTGAGACACTGAACTAATTATTTTTATGTTTTATTTTCTTTCACATTGTTTTATCTTTTTGTCTCTACATTCATGAATGGAAATAAAAAGTCTCAGAAGAAGCAAGAATTTTTGCTCAAGTTGAAACAATTCCTGCAAACATGATTTTGTCTCAGTATGTAGCATCCAAGGTGAATTTACATTTGTTTGCATCCACATAACTATTAACTGTCGATTTATGCAATTGCACCACCTATAAATCAGTTTTAATGCTCCTATAAAAACTGTGATGACTTTGCTCACTTTGCTCCCAATTTCAATGGTTGGATTCACAGCTACCATGGTTGTCATGCCTTTTACACAGTGACATAATTTCCATTGTACTGTATCAGAAATAGTGACATTAATCTTTAAGCACGGGTCCTGTACTAAGCCACAGTTTGGCTGTTACTGCCAGCACAGGTGCATCGTCTGTGAGAAACTCCAACTTGTCTCAATTGTACTCTGAGAAATATGTGATGTTGTGTAACTTCTTCCACAGCCTCCATCAATGAGGCTTTGTTAACTCACAGGTGCATGTGACATTTGAACTACACAGTCAAGGTGATGACACAGTACATGTCTCTCTGTTTTTGTTCTTCAGTATTAGCAGACCTCATGAGGTTGGAACTCCTATTTATTTCATTGTAATATCTCAGAAGAAGTGTGTTGGAGACTGACGCGTTACTGTGTGCTTGCAGGTGTGTGGTGCACAGTATGAGGGTGTGTGAGGCTCAGTGTCAGACCTGCCAGCTGTAGAGTTTGAATCGCAGTCCCAGCTGTTTGTAGTCAATGACTGGGTTTCCTCTCATATGCTTCTGTGCCCAGATGCAATCTGACAGGGCCTCCTCCAGCCTGCAGACAGAGCGACATAGAAAACAGAGGCGTACAGTAGTGAATGAAAAATTGTGCATTTTCAAAATGAAAATTTAGCACCTTGGGCTACAAAACCACTACTGCATACAAAAACCAAAGTGCAAAAACCACTTGTAGTTTTACAGGTTGTTATGGGTGAGGCTATTTCTACTTTGGCCGCAGTATCTTCCTAGAGTCTTTATTGATTTCCTTGCAACGTCACACAAAAGTCCCCAGGAAGTGACTATACCTATCCAAGAAAGAGTCCAGCAAACAAACCCCCATAAAATGATGATGTTTTTACACTTTGTGGCTTGTATGGATTGTATAGTTTTAGAGCTGCTGGCTGACACATCATATTATCTTTGAACAGAGCCTGGTTACTTGTTTTCCCCTCTGTCTGGTCTATATGCTAGGCCGACCCATCACTTATCTGTTTCAACAGATATTATTTTAAATTAAGAAAAAAAACTAAGCCTTAAGAGCAAAATGCACCAATATGCACCTCTTACTGGACAGTGGCCACCATAGCCACAACTGACAATTGCAGGATCAGAGCACCTGGATTTTTCCTCCATTTCCCAACATTCTCTTGAGTCAGTTGTTTTAAAGATATCACCAATATCTGTGACATTCTAGTATCAGAGTAATTTCAAATGTTACCAGGAACCAAATAGTTGTGACATGGTGTTGCCTTTTACCTGCCCATCTGCATCATCACTGCTGCTCTCTGGAAGAAGCCAACAGCAAGACGTTCATCCCTGGCAATGGTGAGGTCTAAAGCCTGGACATCAAGAAGGGTATAATGATACGGTCAGGTTGGACACACATACAATATAGATGTACTGCAATGTGCTTTTTTCCATCTTTCTCTATCTACAGTGTATAAAAAAAGGTAAGCAGGCCTGGCCTAGGTGGAGCTGAGGGTAAACAACCATGTAACAACTCCATGACTGGCTGATGACCTGAACAAAACCTAAGAAGAAGAGAACATATTAGTGTCTTTTTAATGCCCTTCCACTCACTGGCAGATTTAGAATAGATTTTAAAATCCTACTCTTTACTTTTAAAGCACATCATGGCCATTTTCAACCTGCCAACAGTCTGAGGTTTGGGGCAGACTCAACTTTAGGTGCTGAGACTGTTGAGATGCTCACACAGGGCTAGGACCCAAAATGTAGACCAGGACTCAGTAAGAGCCAGAAAGTGTTTATTGACAGAAAAGTGTACAAGAAACTGGCGTGTCACTGTGGTGCCAGGAGCCTTCAGGGGAGCCAGACAGGAGCAAACTGGATGGAACTGCTGGAGCAGGAACACACAGGTGAGCCATGCAGCTGGGAGTGAACTGAGGAGAAGTTGTGGGGCCAGGAACGCACAGGAAGTAATGGGAGACAGGAGACCCCCCAGTGTCACGGGGGATTCAGGAGCTTACAGATGAGGAGAGAGGGCCAGGGGAGTCGATAGAGTCGCTGGTAGATCAGGGACACACCGATGGTAATGTGGGCCAGGAGACACACCAGCATCAAGGTAAGGAGACAGAGGCAGGGAAGGCTACAGTGTCGCTGGCAATTCAGGAGAAAACCAGGCAGGAACGAGGAACACAAGTGAGTGGCAGACACAGAGCTGAAGGAAACTCTCATCATCAGGAGCAAACAAGCAGGATCAAGGGACACAGGTGAGTAAAATGAGAAACACAAGTGAGGAGATGAAGGCAGAATGTACTTCCTGGAAGATGTACTTCCTGGAGGATGTACTTCCTACGCCAGCTCAGGAAATTCAACCTGCCCCAGGAGCTGCTGATACAGTTCTACAAAGGAATCATCAAGTCTGTTCTCTGCACCTCCATCACTGTCTGGTTTGGCTCAGCAACCAAACAGGACAAGTACAGACTTCAGTGGACAATCAGGACTGCAGAAAAGGTCATTGGTGTGAGCCTGCCCTCCATGGAGGACCTGTACACCTCATGGGTCAAAAGGAGGGCGGAGAGGATCACTGCTGACCCCTCACATCCTGGATACAATCTGTTTGAACTCCTCCCCTCTGGATGGCGTTACAGGTCACTGTGCACTAAGACAAACAGGCACAAGGACAGTTTCTAACCCCAGGCTGTCGCTCTGATGAACACTCCAGGAGGAATCTGTACATTGTACAGATTATACAGATACATACAGGTCTCCATTTTTAAGTACTTTATTTTTATTCCTATTTATCTCATTTCACAATGAGCATTCCTTTGACTGTCTGCATTGTTTACTGCCTGTTTATACTGCTTATTTGGCATTGTTTACATTATTTGTTGCTTGTTAATACTGCTTATTTTGTTATATCACACAGCCTTATGCTGGTATACGGTTTACTTGCCCCTTGCATGGGGATATGTAGATGCACATTGAGAGCCGATGTACCAGGATCAAATTCCTTGTGTGTCCGACACACTTGGCCAATAAAGCAGATTCTGATTCTGATATGTGTTATCAGTGCCGAGGAGCAGGACAAAAGAAGGGTAAGGTGAGCATTGTGAATAGCGAGATCTGAATGAGCATTGTTGTCAATACGCTAGCATCAACAATGGACTAGCAAGAGACTGAGGCAAAGGAGGAGGTATTTATGGGCTGTACACCAGGAGATAATAAGAACAGGTGAAAACAATGAACGGTGATTGTGTACTGAGGTAAAGCTGGAACAGGTGAGCTCTCCAACCCGAAAGCAGAGCTAAACCATGACAGAGACAACTCAGCTGTGTCAAACGTTACTGGTTGTTATGACAGTTATAATTGCAATGTCTGAGATAGCATGAATCAATTCAAAGGATTGACCGGACTGTCAGATTCATGCTGTGGTTTTCCGATACACAGAACACACAGACAGACCTTCAGGGCCGGGTCCAGCTGTCCCAGAGCCAGGTGAACTGAGGCAGCATTGAACAGAGTACGAGACGTGGGTTCAGTGATCTGCTCCAGTTTAGCCAGGGCTCCCTGCCAGTCCTTGGCATCGACAGCCTGCACCGACTCATCCCACAACTGCAGTAACTCAGTGTAAAGCATCCTGAAGACTGGAGAGAGAAAAGCAGACTAAAGGATAACAGACCTAAAGAAACAACAGAGGAGAATGTTCTTTGATTTTGCTTTTTTGAGTTAGGTCTTGAGGGAAGCAAATGATTTTCATGTTAGGCTCTTCTTAACTGCTAATAGCAAAACTGTGGACTGAAATGAAAGGTAAAAGTGAAACTCTTTTACATTTACTCTGAAACTTAAGAACAGAAACTATTTATCAAATTAAGTCTTCAAAGTGCTCTTGAACTGAAGAGAGCTCTGGAGGTCTCTGAGGTGGGTTTATAGTAGGTCCTAGATAACTGTAATACAAAGTCAGAGGTGAGCATGTACCTTCTGACACATTTTACATTGATAGTGCAAAATATCAGTGGTCATGACAAATAAAATAGCTGACGAAATACAATATGTAACATTCAGAACCAGACAGTTTTAGCCACTACAGTATTTACATTGGATTGACACATTTGATTCAATGTTACACAACCATTTTTGCATTAAGCCTATCAGTGATGCAAACAAGAATACAGTTGCACTGGTTTTTCAATCACTTCCAGGCATCTTCATTATTTGCACTTGTCACTGTGGTACTAAATCCACCTAACTGTCTGGTTTCTGTGATGTAGCTACTCTAAATGGCAGATCTTCTTTCCTGCTCCAGTTAAGGTTTCTTTTTGTTTCCAGTAGAGGCAATTTGCCATTGTTTTGTGGTCTATTTGATAGATGACTTTAAAAAGTGATGAATCATGGCTCTACTTGTATTATGTGTACTATGTGTCTTTATTTATTTTTTTCATATGTAACAAATGCATCTGTGTGGTAAATGAGAAGGTTGATGACTATGGCCCCATTGTTACAGTTGTGTTTGGTTTAATGAAATTTTCTGCAGAGTCTGTTAAATAGATACCAAATCACACTGACAGACATACTTGTGGAGAAAAATGCATGTTAGATATACTGTTGTACTGGAAGTAAATGTAAGTAAAAATCAATTAACAAAAACAAAACAAAACAAATAAACAAAAAAACAATCACAAGCAAAAGTCCTGCATTCATAATCTTAGTTACAAACTAAATTAAATAGCAAAAGCAAAGTAGTACTTATTTTTCAGAATAGTTCCTTGTGCTAGTTTATTATATTCCAGTATGTTGCTGAATGATTATTACTGCAGGTAGGCAATATTTTAACATTACAGAAGGTCTAAGTGAAGATTTTCAAGTCTTTTTTTTACCATTGTAGTTTATAACTTATAATAGTGCATCTAATTTAATCAGTAGATTTTTTTTATTAAAAAACAATAACTATCTGATAAATGTAATAAAAGAATAAAATGTATGTAAAAAGTGAATAGGTTCCTTTAGAAATATAACATGAAGTGTAAATATTCAAGTACAAAAGTAAAAGAAGTGCAGTATCAAAATAAAATAAGTGCAAATTTAAATTCAACAGTCTGACAAATGAGGAAATATCGCTCAAACACAGAAGATAAGAGGGAGATTAGAAAGACAGGTGCAAGGACAGAGGGAGATATGGCAGAATATCAGTCAGAAGGATATGTAGGCTTTAAACCAGCAAACAAAACAAAAATGAAAAGAGAAACTGTACTTATGTTAATCTGAAACATTCTTCACACTTTTACTGGAACACTTCCTTGTACCTTAGCCAGTGCCTTCTGCACATGCTGTTCATTTCAGTTCATAGATATGGAATAGTTTCTGACAGAATCTTTACAAATTGTTTCCATTCACACTGCTTACCTTTTGTTCCTGAATGAGAGGCTAGCCAGAGCTAAGTCAGAGTCCAACTCCTACTGTGGTGCCTACTGTTTGTCACACTGTGCTCACAGGGAAGTTAGTGTAGCAGGCCTCTTCCAGTGTCCCCACCCTACTGCTATGAGGAAGTCCTCCATCCACATTCCCCAGATATGATCCGCAGAGGCACACAGGCTCGGAATTCACTTGACAGTGTTGCACTTAAGCACAACAATTAAAAGCATGAGTCTCATGGGATTTACTGAAACCTAATAACGCCATGAGGATCAATCTTATTTTGTGTTCACAGCTAGTTTTGAACATTAATTTCTTACAGCAAATGCTTTGTTTGGCAATTTACCACAGTCATTCACACCATGGCATTTAAACTAAATTATATCTCCGAATGCCCCAGACGTCTAGCACTCTGTCATTCTTTGTGGTAAACCCCCCACTATGGCAGTATGAATAGGTAAAAATAAAGCCTATTCTTGCAATATTTATCTGAAAACATGATTTGACCCAGAGACTGTAGTTCAGAAACTCCGTGTCTGTGAAATCCTGTAATATCTGTTTAGTAACAAGAAAGGCCAAGGTTATACTGAGTCATTATATTATGCCAACATACTGTAGTGAGGTTACTCTCCTGGGTTTACATCATAGAATTACTGGAAAGTTTTGAATGAGATCTATTCAGAGTGGACTTTGGCTTCACTTTTCCAGGAATGCTTCAGAGAAGGAAGTCAGGAGAAAAATGGTTCTGCTTCCTAGAAGTCACCCCTCCTCAAAGTATTGCAGTTACATAGAATACAGTTGGTCATAATGTTTAAAAACAATGGAAATTAATAACCTACCTACTGGATCAACCTGCTACACAGGCTGTTTACATTTGTTGATGTGCATTACTACAGCCTCAGTGTAGCTCCACCCACCACAGAAACACCACAGATAAGTCAGCACAGCATGGCTACCTGTGGTGGACAGAATATTCAAACTGTAGCAACCTACTGTTTTATTTATTTGTTGATAATCTGGGTAAAGTGACCCTTTAAATAAAGTTGATGGAATAAAGGCACTTCCATGAAGCACTCCTATTTAACCTGTACATACTTCTGCTTTTTAGAAATTTCCAGGTATGTAGTGTCATTTATCCTAGCTACGCCACTGACACCCAGAAAGGCTATGGCCCTATGTCTTGAAAAAGTGAACAACTGGATGCAATAAAGTTCCTTCAATGAAACAAAGGCAAAACAGATATACAATAATTATTTTTGTAAATAAAAAGGAAGGCTAGTGGTTAATGATTATTTTAAGTCAAAGACACTAAAAACTAACACCTGTGTCAGGAATCGTGGTGTCATCATTGATGAGGATCTAAATTTTAATGGCCGCATCAAAGCTGTAACAATGTCATCAGTCTGGCATCTTAAAAACAGCTGAAATGAGAAACTTTCTGGGTTTTTTTTAGAAACTTTAGAAACGCTCATTCATGCTTTTGCTTCTAGTAGGGTAATGTAATGCACTAGTGATTGGCTTCCCCAGTAAGACCGTCAGACAGCTGTGACTCATTCAAAATGCTGCTGCCAGAACACTGACAAACACCAAGGAGAGAAAACACATGACTCCAGTCCTTAGCTCTTTGCACTGCCTTCCAGTCAAATATAGAATTCAATTTAAGTCCCTACTTATTGTCAACAAGTCTCTCAATGGTCTGGGCTCAAAATATATCAGAGATACTGTATGTTTGCTGAGCACAAGCCTAGTAGGTGTCTCGGGGACTGGTGAGCTAGTGGTGCCCAATTGCCTTTGTGTATGAAAATGTGCTATATAAATAAACTTGCCTTGACTTGCCTTGAAGTCCCCAAAGACAATAAAACAACACCCCAGTGACATGGAGCAATAAGGAAATACACTGCAGTAGCAGACAGCTGTTTTATTTTCGCATTGAGTTTATGGCTCACACAGAACTTACAGTCAGTGCAATCAACTGTTTTCATAAGTAGGCATACAATTCTATTTACTTTAGTGATGATAAGTTCCATTCTTACAGTTATGCTGCAGATTATTGCATTTAAGCATCAAAAAAGTGATTCTTTAGAAGAAAACACATTTGAACTTTGGATTGGTTTGTTGGAGCTGGACTGATCCTAAACACTTTGTTTAGAAAGTGAATCTGTGGCTAGTGTGCAGAAAAGCAGTTACGGCAATAAGGCTGCTGTATGATCACAATGTCACAGCAGAAGATTTAAATAATGAATGAAGTAAGGTGATGTAAAATGTTTTTTGTCATGATTTGGCACTATATAAATAAAACAAAAAAAAGAAGAAGTTATCACTGCTGTGCCACATGTGTAAATTTCACACAGCTCCTCTCTTGACATAGACACATATAGATTTGCTGCTGTTTGAGAGCCACAGCAAAGCCTAAGAAACAAAGTTACAATTTATATTTGTTTGGTTAATGTGAGACAGTGTCTGAGAGCAGATATTTCAAGGGGCAACTGTGTTTCAGTGGGTGGAGCAGTTGTCTCCCAACCAGACAATGGGAGGTTTGAATCCCTGTGCCTGCAGTCCACATGTCAAAGTGTCCTTGGCCAAAACACTGAACCCCCAAGTTGCCCCGGAGGGTTAGAACCATCGGTGTGAGTTGGCGCCGCAGATGGCTGCCTCGGTTCTGTACCGGAAACAAATTCTTTGTGTGTGTAACATACATGGCCAAACAGAGGTTATTATTATTTTTAAATTAAGTACTATGCTTCAGTAAAAGTAGGCGCCTCCACCTGTGACTTTACAGCATGCTCTTATTTTAGATAGTCTAACATGTAAGTATGAATGAAAATTTGCTCCTAAACCATATGGAATACTCTTCTCTGTCATTAATCAAAAACAAATCATAATTAAATATAAACCAATATATCAAAACATTTGATACTGTATGAGGTAGTTTGTAAAAGGCTCATTATAGTGCATGTGTTTGTGTGGCATGGTATTCTAGTATTTAAGTATTTTCACCTTTAGTTGATGCTGCTATGTAGCCTAGTGATATAAACATTTCTCTCACATATTAGTCTAAACACTGGTTCTGCTTTTTGAGAACAGTTTCTCTTTTTTTGTGTTATAGCCTACTAAAAACATTTGTAGATTTTCCTAAACGACCTTAAACGCAGCATAGATCAAAACACAAGTCATGTGACACGTGCAATTAGCGCAGGCGCGGTGGAGACTTGGTAAAGTGACTCTTATTGTGCAGTAGTTTCTGAAGCGTTTCTGGGGAATATGAGTAGGATGTTAGTCTTTTTCGTGGTAACAGTAACCGTGTTCTTTGCGGGTGGACTGCACGGCCTGCCATACAGTTATTTTCAGGTAAGGTTTTAGTTTATGTTTTAAAAAACATTTCCGCTTTGGGCAACTCTCCATTCAGAAGTGGCAAACTCTGCCTACTTGTCATCTTGGCTGGTTAATACTACATGATTCGTACACACATCTGATTGATTATGACTTAAAACTGCACCCAATATGTTAAATTGGACATAAGCGGGAGCAGCGAAGCAGGGCTTTTAGTTTACTCAAACCAGATCTCTATTTGAGTGCGCCTAGCGGTTAACCAGATTATAGCATTAGCCACAGGTTTTAGTTGCATTCTGTATTTATACAGCCCTAAATTAGAATAAGTTGGGACGGTGTGTAAAATCAAAATAAAATTTGAAAACAGTGATGTGTAAATCATCTGTGTCCTGTATTACATTGAAAACAATATAGCAGCACATTATCTGATGTGATACCTCATTAATTTTATTCTTTATAAATGATATTGTTTTCAAATTACAAGGCAATATTAAGTTTATAGTTTTTTGAATAGAGTTTGATTTCATTCATTTTAGTCAAGAAAACATCATGGATTCAAGACAGAACCTCAGTTCACAGAGATGTATTTCAATCAAACTCTGGATCACTTCAACTTTAACAGCATGGGAAATGGGACGTTCAGACAGCGATATCTGATCACAGGTAACACCAGTTTCCTGTTAGACTGTGACACATGCATGGACAAATGACTAACTGTGTTCTGTTTTTCTGCCCTTTTAGATAAGTACTGGGAGAAAGGCTATGGCCCTATTTTCTTTTACACAGGCAACGAGGGAAACATCTGGGCATTTGCCCTTAACTCTGGATTCATCACAGAGCTGGCTGCCCAGCAGAAAGCACTGGTCATATTTGCTGAACATGTAAGACAGCTCAGTACAAATCATGTGCAGTCTACTTCAGGTAGTATTGTCTCGTCTGAATAAACAGTACTTGACTATGGCTGAGAAAAGGGTGGAGAACATGTGACAGAAGCTAATGGGAAGTTGATGATTAAAGTTTGACTCAGCTGTCAGCTGATTTTCACTCTCAACATTCCTCCAAACAACTACACAAACTCAAGTCATCTGGTAGAGCAGAAAATGAAATGATAACTTTGAGGGAATTTCTGAACACTATTTTTAAATTTTGCCACTACTGAGTCAGTATTGCTAAAAGTTCACAATGCTATTATTTTGGCAGTTGATGCTAAGAACCCTACCAAAAAATATTTGGAAAAACAAAACCCTCAAGAGAAAGGGGTTGGGAGGCTAAGTGTGAATTATATACAGGACTGCTTCTCAGAGAACAGTACTGAAAATTTATTTTGGTGTTAGGAGCCAAAATATTGTATCAGAACTAATACTCAGAAATGCTAATGATACACAGCCCTACCTTAGGGTAACGACTGGTGTCATATATTTTTCTTATGAGCAACAAATCCCGTGAAAAGACCAAAACCAACAGTGTTTCCCAGCCCCAAGTCTACTGGTTCCTACTGAAAACAACTCAGAAATAGAGTCCAATAAAAGAAAAAAGGCTCAGTAAGTTCCTGAAACACCTGGTCGCTGTAGTTTTTAGCAAACGTTATTGAAATAGAAGGAAACAGTGCTTCTGTAGGGGACTAATTTCAGTGGTGGATGAATCTACCTTTAGTGTGCTAGTGAGTATTTGAGTATTTGTTAATCAGCTTACATGGCCACAGGCCAGAAGTCAAAAGGTTGCACAAGAATGTTGACAGTAGAAGGTTTAGATTGTCAGTATGGCAACATGATGTCTCACTGGAGCTGTGGCTGCAGCTTTGACACTATTGGCCTTTGTTTTGAATCTCTAATCTCTGATCCCCTCTCCCTCACACAGAGGTACTATGGCAAATCTCTGCCATTTGGTGCAGACTCCTTCAGCATCCCTCAGGTCAGCCTGCTGACAGTGGAGCAGGCCCTTGCCGATTACAGTGTCATGATCACTGAGCTGAAACGGCAGCTGGAGGCCACAGACTGCCCCGTCATCGTTTTTGGTGGCAGGTAGGAGCTGCCTGATTGACATTGTTCTTTGTGTCATTCATTTGTGTGGCTTGTGGAGCTTCTCAGAATTTTGAATTTCTTTATAGAACTGATAAATTCAGACCTTTCTTTATTTGAAGCTTGACATTCTTTCTGTATGCCTTTGAAAAAATACTTCCTTTAGAAGTGATAAATAAATGATTCATATACTTGAGTTAGCATTAGTCAGCAGCTTTCAAATGGCACAATCTCTTGATGCCTGAGTTACAGTACACTCTGTGTCTAGTTTATTACATCCTCCTAGCTAAAACCACTGCAATTCACAATCCAACAGTCCTGCAAAAATCCTACTTTCATGAAGTCTCTAATGTTCTCTTTTAGAGAAGAATTGATTGTCATCTTGATTGATACTGCCTTATGCAGTACTGTTGTATTTTTGATGAACTTTTTGAATTATAAAGACTGTAATGCAACACAAGTCAACAAATGTGGACACATAAAAGTAGCATGCATATACGATAAATAAGAGGTTGGGGGCCTACTGCTCTACCTCTTGCGCTACAGACGCTTTCACTCTTCAGAAGTATGAAATATTCCAGTGACAAATTTCCCTTTGCTTTTAGTTTTCTGAATGCAAAGTGACACTAGTCCAGTTATTCCTTGGTTGTCACAGTCATTTGACCGACAGTCTCCTCTTGTCTCTGTAGTTATGGTGGAATGCTCTCAGTCTATATGAGACTCAAGTATCCAAACATCGTGGCTGGGGCTTTGGCTGTCAGGGACCCC
>NW_018127920.1:2922847-2954864 GCF_001952655.1 Monopterus albus | reverse complement strand
CTGCTGCTGGGCTGGGAGACTCCAGGCAGTTTTTCAGAGATGTTACAGCTGTAAGTGTGTGGATGCTTGGCATTTAGGCAGACAGTGATGCTTAACCTACTCTTAGTTTGTACTAACCGCCATTTTCACTTTAACTTGTAACAGCTGTGTGAAACACATATAAATTACTCATTACACTATAGAAAATAATTTGTGAATTTTCTCTTTCAAAGGATTTTAAGAGCATTAGCTCTGAATGCAGCGATGCTGTGAGAGGAGCTTTCCATCAGTTGAATGTGTTAGCTGAACGCCAAGGTAAAACCTGGTTCTTTCTGTTCTTCTTTGAAGAGATTACCTTAAATTTAGGTCGAGAAATGACAATCATAGGACTGTATTGTGTTGTTAAGGCAGCAGTGAAATTTCCCTTTAAGTTAAAATAAAACAAACTGAAAGATTTCAAACATTTTTGTTTAATGTCAGGAGCTTCTCTTGACCTTGAAGGTGTTGCTTTAAGTATTTCCTGACTTAAATAGAGCAGCAGGACCTGACATTGTCATGGAGATGTAGTAACTGTTTCCAGATTACAGTCGCATCCAGTCAGAGTTTGCTCTGTGTAAGCCTCCATCATCTGCTCGGGACATCCACCAGCTGAATGGGCTGCTGAGGAACGCCTTCACTCTGCTGGCAATGATGGATTACCCCTACAGCACTGCCTTCATTGGCATCATGCCTGCCAACCCTGTCAAGGTACACACAGTCTGAGGGAGGATTGCAGTAGTCTAAAATGCTATGCACAATTGAGCAACGTCACATAAACAAACTCTTCTGAAAATAGAATGTAAATCTGCCAGGTGTGTACTTCCTCTGTTCAGCCATCAAAGCTGCAACATATGCACACAAACCAGCAGTTTACAGCTTCTGTGAAGCAGTAGCTGTGGACCTCTAATATGGCTGGCTGCACATCTTCACTTATATTGTTTAAAAACCCAAGTAAAAATAAGAATGTGGTTGTTATCTCAGATATACACTCACCAGCCACTTTATTAGGTACCCCTGTAAAATTGTATGCAATTCAATGCAATATTTCCTCCTTAACACCTATGTCTGTGAAGCTCAATATGTTTCAGTTTTTGGTGAAATTGTCATGAATGCATACATTCAATTATATGTTTATTATTGAGGTCATAGTTAAAGGTGGTGTTGTACTGGACTACATTATATTCAGAGGTGTCTCTATACTTTTGTCCTCCCCAGCTACACACAGGAGATCTTTATTGACTATTGCTTTTCAAAAATCCACAAAAGCATTAATGTCTTGCAAATTAATGAAGTTTGACACACATAGGAGACACAGTAGACTTTCTTGCATTCAAGACTGGCGATTATATTTATTAACATTTGCAGCTCACCATTATATGACACCATAGTCTATCACACAATGTTCATTTCCTTGTCCAGTGTCTATTTTCTGTCCTTTTATGTGTCTGTGTGAGTGTGGTGTAAAAATAAGATCACGAACACCATGTACAAATAAACACAAGCTTCCTTAAATATTGTCTCACTGTCCAACTAAAGATACAATCCCTACCGTCCAGACGTACTCATAATATTACAAATGCAAAAAAAAAAAAAACAGAAAATGGCTTCTACACAGATGTTAAGGCGGACGTTTTGCATTGAACTGCATACAATTGTACAGGTGTAATAATAATAAAGTGGCCGGTGATTGTATATTGGTATGTAACAAGAAATGTCAGTTTAGAAATGGCAACAATGTTTGACAAACCATTACAGTACAGAGCTCACACTGACAAGCTTGTTTCTGTTGATCACAGCTTAAAAAATGAATATGATCGATACTTATTCAAATGTTTGTGTTTAATTTAAACAATAAATATGAGATTTTTTTAACCGCTCAAATATTCACAGCAGAAATCTGGCATTGATTAATGGATACTGTCCAAACAGACAAACAAAGCAGCAAACTTTGGTAAAAACATAACCCCTGCCCTATAACTATTAGAAAAGATGATAATGTAGATATTTTAAGATAAATATGGATTATATATGAATTTATATACACATGTAGGTTGTGGCAAGCCTAATATTGAATTACAGTCGATTTAAAAAGGGAATCGATAAGCAAAAATGAGGAGAAAAAGCAGATATGACTGGATACAGGTCAGTTATGTTTTAACACTGAGACTGAAGTCCATAGTAATGATGACTCTGCTTTCTAGGTGGCCTGTAAGACCATGCTGAGTGGACCTGACCTGCTTGTTAACCTCAGAAACACTGCAGGTAAAACAGATGAACACCGTCTCTTATTTAAAGCAGCGTAGAACCTTTTATGCACCCTAAATCTGCCATTAGCACTTTTATTAATGGAGAGTAGTTAGCTAAAATCATGCCATTATATTTCAGATGGGAGTGTAATTATTTTAGTTATTGGTGAATTAATATATAGAGGTTGGAAGCCCTTCAGTTAGTGATCAGATATATTTCACGCCAGCAGACAAATGCTTATGTTCCCGGGGCATTCAGTTACAAGCAGTTGTTCCACAAAATGTGCCACACAGTATTGGCATTGGTTAAAGGTTTTATTGGACTAGAATTGGAAGTGTTGAAAAGTGCAGTGGCTTCAGAAAGTAGTCAGACCCTTTGCTTTTTAAACACTTGATTGTTTAGCACACCTTTACAGTAGTTGCATGTAAGTCACTTGGCTGGAATCACCAGTGGTAAACTCAGCTGACTGGACAGAGTTTAGAAAGACACACATCTGTGTATGATAGGTCCTTAAGACACATCAGCACAAAATCCAAGCCAGGAAGTCCAAAGAACTCTCTGTAGACCTCTGTAGTAAAATTGTAGTGAGGCACAGATCAGGTCAAGCGTATAAAACCATTTCTAAAGCTCTGAGTGTCCCCAGCAGCACAGTGGCCTCAGATGCTGCGAAAGGGAAGTAGGAGAGTCGACAGTCACCGGGCAAGAAGGGTCTTGGTCAGGAAGGTGACCAAGAAGGGCTTCTCAGCAGCAGGGACAGTGACACTGGTCAGAACTGAGGGAAGGATGAGTGCAGCCAAATACAGAGAGGTCCTTGAAGAAAATCTGCTCCATAGACTGTTTAGATGGTTCACCTGAAGCAAACAGCCAAGACAATGGTGGAGTGGCTTCAGGACCAGTCACTGACTGTCCCTGAGCAGCTCACAAAGTCCACACTTAAACCTCACTAAACATCAGTGGAGAGACCTGGAGATGGCAGCTCACAGACATTTCCCATTCAATCTGAAAGAGCCTGAGAGGATTTGTTAGGAAGAATGGGATAAACTGTCCAAACCCAGGTGTGCAATGCTTGTAGAGACTTGCTCAAGAAGACTGGAAGCTGCACCTGCTCCTGAAGGACTTCTACAGTGTAGTGAATACATTTGTCAAGAAGAGGTTTTAGTTCTTGAGTTTTAATAAATTTGCAAAAAAAATCTAAAAGCATGTCATTATGAGTTATTGAGTGGAGATTGATGGGTAAAAGGGTCATTTAATCAGAATCAGAATCAGCTTTATTGGTCAGGTGTGTTGGACACACGAGGAATTTGACTCTGGTACATCGGCTCTCAATGTGCATGTACATATATCCCCATGCACGGGGCAAGTAAACAGTAAACCAGCATAAGGCTGTGTAATATAACAAAATAAGCAGTATTAACAAGCAGACAGACAAAGGAATGTTCATTGAAATGAGATGAATAGGAATAAAAACAGAGTACTTAAAAATAGAGACCTGTACGAGTCTGTATAATCTGTACGAGGTATATTTACAGGTATTGCACTGAGGGTTATTGTCCAGTCATACTGTCATAGGTCAAGTGTTCATCAGAGTCACAGCCTGGGGGAAGAAACTGTCCTTGTGCCTGGTTGTCTTGGTGCACAGTGACCTGTAACGTCATCCAGAGGGGAGGAGTTCAAACAGATTGTGTCCAGGGTGTGAGGGGTCTGCAGTGATCCTCTCCGCCCTCCTTTTGACCCATGAGGTGTACAGGTCCTCCATGGAGGGCAGGCTCACACCAATGGCTGCTTCCTCGGTAGAACTGTATCAGCAGCTCCTGGGGCAGGTTGAACTTCCTGAGCTGGCACAGGAAGTTCAACCTCTGCTGTGCCTTCTCGATTTAAATTTAAATCCCCAATATAACATTAAAGGGATCTGAATACTTTCTGAAGCCACTCTATGATTCAGTGTGTGTCTGTCTCTCCAATGAGGTCACTGAATACTTGATGGGATAGAATCCAGGTTTTATGTAACCTTAATAAGCTCATAATGGAAGTGACTGGGTATAAAGAGTTTTATTTTGCTATACTCAAACATAAAAAAAAATCTTCATACATTCCATCCTGCAGGAATTGTGTACAATGCCACTGGGATGCTGGCCTGTTTCGACCAGTACAATCTGTATGTGGAGTGTGCCGATCCCACTGGGTGCGGACTGGGATTTGACAGCCTGGCTTGGGACTACCAGGTACTACCAACACACAGCATGTATCTGTATGTAATCTCATCACAGTTGCTGTATGGGATCATTTCAGGTTAGGATCATACATCCATCCATTATCTATACCGCTTATTCCTGAACAGGGTCGCAGGGGTACTGGAGCCTATCCCAGCCAACACTGGGTAACAGGCGGGGTACACCCTGGACAGGTCACTAGTCTATCACAGGGCTAGGTCGGGATCAGTTAACTCTAATAGTATATGAGTTGATAGAAACTACACTGTTCTGGATGAAGCATTTATGGTGCTTCATCTTAAAAATGATTCCACTGCTTATGTTGTGGTTGCAGGCATGCACAGAGATCAATCTGTGCTTCGAGAGCAACAATGTGACAGACATGTTTCCTCCCATGTTCTTCACTGAGAGAGACCGCACAGCTTACTGCTCCAAACGCTGGGCTGTGGTTCCACGACCAGACTGGCTCAAAATCCAGTTCTGGGGTGATGGTGAGCACTGAATACTAATACATACATCAGACCGTCGTGAAATATCATGGCATCTAGTGTAACTTAGAAATCACTGTTACTGTACTTCATACATTGGATCAGCAGACCATCAGATATAATTTTGTGATGCGTTTCTGGTAATTGCCACAGTGCCCAAATTCCTTTTAAAGATAAACCTAGTGATTTTCTTAGTTTTGGTTATTGTGGTCCAAAAACTACTAAAAACACACCAGTGAGCCACACTGCTGCACTGTTTCTTCCTCATAAAATATGTGGGGCACATCTTATTTTAAAAATGAACACTATAATATCAACTCACCATAATGCAGAGTCAGTGGGAGCCCTGGGCTTGTTTCCCTGCAACTAGGAAAAAATTCCAAGGGCTTGTCTTTTAACGCAGGGTTTTGTCTCAGTGTGGCGGAGCATTTTTGAGGGTTTCATGGCTTCATTAGCTTGTCGGTCACCGCAAATTATGTATAGCGGGTGTGGAGCTTGTGTATCACCTGTTGCGATGAACCCGTAACTTAGGTAGGAATCGTAGTATTTTCTTGTAAATGCAGCTTTCTTTTTGCTGGCAGTCTGTGACCCTTCTGCTGTCCCATCGTTTGCTCCTTCCTTTCCAAAAAAGCTCTCCAGTGAAAGGGTTAGCTTGTGTCACTGATGTGTAAAATGGCATGCCAGAGTCAAGTGCGGTAGTGAGGCAAGGGCGGAAACAGTCGTTTTTCAAACTAAGACTAATGAAAGAAAAATAACCCTAGTTTTAACCACAAAATTCTTTCTTTGTGGCCCAGTACCAAATGATCCATGGACTGGTACCGGTCCTGGGACTTGGGGTTGGGGACCCCTCAACTATACAATACATCAGCTGCAGCCAAAAGACAGTAAATGTAGCCCTGTTGGATATGAGACAGCCTACTATATTGTATGGTTTCTCTTTGATACGTTTTATAGGAAAAAAAACCCTAGTTTTTAAAAATCATTGATAAAGGAACATGTCCAGTGTTGAGCTGACAACATCACATATACACAAGCATTCTTATTGGACTCATTAGCATTTTCACTTATAAGTAGTAACCGTTTGTTATTGTTGGTCATGAAAACCAGCTTGTTCATTGGCAAGAAAAAGTAAGCAAACCCTTAATATAGTATGATCTTCAATTAAGTTAAAATGATGAACTTCTAATTCTGGCTGCTCCCGTTAGGGGTTGCCACAGCAAATCGGTTGCCACCCAACTGACAATGCACATGCTAACTTGGAATGTTTTACACCGGATGCCCTTCCAGAAGAAGTTCAATTTAGAGTCACCAATTAAGTTAAAATGATGAACAGTGTATTTGAACTAATAATACACATCAAGGTTCTTGTTCAGGTTGAACACATCCAAATACTCAGCGCAGGCTGGAACAAGTATGTGACCTCCTTGGCTTATGACAATCAAAGATAACTGGAGTTAGGAGTTGGCAAACCTGACTGGAGTTCATAATACTGTGGAATACAATGGAGTCCAGTACAACACCACCTTTAACTGTGACCTCACTAATAAACATATAATTGAGTTTATACAATTATGACAGTTTCATCAAAAACAAACATTCTGAGCTTCATAAACACAAATATTAAGGTGGAAGTGTTGCATGGAAGTGCATACAACTGTACAGGTGTACCTAATACACTTAACAGTGTACTTTGAAAAACATCTCAAGCAGTGTATACTGGATCATTCAGCCCCCTAGAAATCATAAACCAGTGAAGAACCATTTTAGTCCATGGAGGCACTCAAAGTTCATTCTGCAAAGTCAAAGACGATTCCTCAAAATTTCATCCTGGTGGAAAGGAACAATGGGTCTCATTCACAAAGAATAATCACCTTTATTTGGCCAAGTGTGTTACATACAAGGAATTTGTACACAGACAAATATGTGCTTAAAATGTGCGTACAAAACATTTAGGCACAAATATTTTCCTAGCTAAATTTATTGTACTCTGTTCTGCTCCTCTCTTGCATCTTCACTGCTTTGTCCCCAGGACACCTCTAGGTAAACCTATTTCCTTATATAGAGAACTGGGGCCGTGGCAGCGTGCCAATTGTGCATTGCGGACATGCACCTGTCATTTTAGAATGATGCTAATTTACTAACATACACACAGTGGTAAAACATATTTAGCTGGTGCGCATGTGTCATGAATCCCTGAATCTGCGTGCAAACGTATTCTGTGTACAAGGTTATGAATATTTCTACACACAATGAGCCCCATTGTACAAAGGCTGTGACAGACCTTACCTTTCTATGGATTTTGATCTGATGAGCAAAAATAAAAATGGTTTTGCTAATTACTTGTTTTGACATAGTAATTATTTTAAAACAGGTGCCATAAATGCTTTTCAAATCTTGGAATGACCTTTAGTTCATGGGTATTTCATATTTCTCCACCAGTGTTCTTGTTCCTAATGAGCTCTCCTCATGTGTTCAGCCCTCTCTACAGCCAGCAACATTATTTTCTCCAATGGAGATCTGGATCCATGGGCAAATGGAGGGGTAAGATATTAAACCACATGAGCACACTTTAGTGAAGTGGCTGTTTTCAGTCTGGGCTAATTAGCTCTCTGCTGGTTAGGTGCGCAAGTCCTTGAGCTCCTCACTCATAGCTGTCAACATTCCTGGAGGAGCCCATCATCTGGATCTGAGGTACAGCACACTCACTTTGTTTTAAACTCATAAAGCAAAATCTAATGACATTTCTCTGTTGCTGTTTCACACAGAGGATCTAATGAAGCTGATCCAGTGTCAGTAATCAATGCCAGGAAGACAGAAGCAGACATCATTGGACAGTGGGTCAAGATGGAGAGGACCAGATTACAACAGGAACCTTAAAGTACACATTCAGACTCTGTTTCAGGGATGGAATTACCTGAACCCAATGCTCCTGTCATTTTCAAGACCACTGTAGCAGATTTCATGTTCACTTCAAAACTCTCCAGCTCACGAGAAAAGACATGAATCTCTTCAGACTCATGTATTTTCATTAGTAGTGGATGTTAAACAGTGTTTTTATCTATCATTGCTGACACACCAGTTGTAGAACTGGTGCAAAGGTGGAGTAGGCTATGTTAGCAGCATGGCTAACCAAAGAACAACAGAAAGTCACGGGCAGCAGGAAGTTGTGTTTTTGCCAGGCTAATGTGAACTAATCGTCACGCTTGTCACACTCCATCATGCTGGCTTTTGTTTTGGTTCTGTTATGTACTGATATCATGAGAGATTTTGCCTCAACGAGAAATATCGTCACGCCCCTAGTTTTCACCCAAGAAAAGAGCCAACACTGTTAATGCGTAGAATGAGTTTGCCTGAATTTCATTCTTACTCTGGCAGTACAACATATACCTAGGCAACAGTATTATGATGTTACTGTGAGGCTTGTTTTGCCCCATCAGCAGTGCAAAAATATGCATTATAACCATGGAACCAGTATCTATTCACAGCTGAGACCCTGGAATAATTTTGCTATTAAATTTTCTTGATTTATCCATCAGTCAGAGGACACAAACAGTTACAAGACCATGTCAAATCATCATCAGACTTGTAGAAACACAAAATGCTGTGAGGGAGCCAGACAACACCTCACTAGTGCTTTCACTAGTAAATGACAGCTCACTGTAAGTTTATGTGACTGGAGTACTAAAGGACAGGTGTGATTTTCCACTCTAAAGATCAGTTCATGTATCTGACAGCTATCCTATCATGCTCCTTGTGAGTGGTTCATCACCTCTCTTAGAAGATAAAAGGAAGCCTCATTGTGTTCTGTGTGTTTCTATATTAGCTCACTGTAAGTTTATGTGACTGGAGTACTAAAGGACAGGTGTGATTTTCCACTCTAAAGATCAGTTCATGTATCTGACAGCTATCCTATCATGCTCCTTGTGAGTGGTTCATCACCTCTTAGAAGATAAAAGGAAGCCTCATTGTGTTGTGTTCTGTGTGTTTCTATATTTACGGAATATTAAAGTCAATACCAGTGGTGTCATTATTGCAGGCCCGTTTTGTTTCATAAGTCAATGATCGACTCAACTTTTCATTCTTTTTAATATAATCTCTTTAATTTCTACATTTTTTACAAAATTAAAGCAGATCCAGTGTTTATTATACACCAGGTGAAAAACATTTGTTTTTTTTATGTTTGACAGGGTTTGAAATAAAGACAAAAGACAGTGACAGCGTCTGTAAGGAGATCTTTGACAAATGTCTGTAGGATTTCAAATTCTACTTTGCAAAATATGTCAAATGTCCAGTAGATTCTGGTCTGACAAAACCTCAAAGTACAGCTGAACCTGCTCCACCAAAGTATCACCCACCCTGTATACTGAGTTAATTGGTCCCAATATGTTGAATGTACAGAGAAAGCTGGAATTGTTGTTGGTTTCACAGTAAATCTAACAATATGAAAATGTGGGTCTACACCCTCAGTTAATGTAATAGCAAGAGTATCTGTAAATACACAAACATTCTAACATGTTCATTTATGATAGTATGCACTCAGTTGGCAGTTTATTAGGTACACCTTTTTCTAATGCAGTACAGTTCAACAACACGAACTCCAGCCTCCAAAATGATCACTGTTGAATCAACACGTTTCTAAAACAGTATGAACATTATCACCTTCATGAAGGAGGATTCATTGCAGGGCTTGAGTAAACTATTAGTTTTAACTTGGCGTACCTAATAAACTGACAACTGAGTGTAGGACAGTCAAACAGACTTTATCACCCTATAATCTAAACTCTTTAAAGAGCCCATGGCATGCTTTTCCTTGTTTTTTGACTTCTCTACAATGTTACAACAGTGAATTATCATCTTAAATGTGACTCAACGCTCAAAAAAACGAGGTGTACTTATGTTGTACTTCTACGCAAAGCAACTCTCGCAAAACTCCCCCCCCAAACTATGTCTTACGCAATAGTTCATGGATTCTCCTGGCTGCGTGCATTCGTGTGAGTTTGTCTGCTTGTTCACTGCTGCCATTTTAGAAGTGGAATTTTTCGACTGCATGAGGTTTCGTGGATATATTTGACCTCCTCCTGTGCACAGCAGAACAGTGGTTAGTGCTGTCGCCTCACTGCAAGAAGGTTTGAACCCAGAACCTTCTTGCAATGCGTGGAGTTTGCATGTTCTCCCTGTGTCTGGGTGGGTTCTCTCCAGATACTCCGGTGTCCTCCCACAGTCCAAAGACATGCAGCTTAGGTTGATTGGTGACTAAACTGCTCGTAGGAGTGAGTGTGGGTGTGTGTGGTTGTTTGTCTATGTATCAGCCCTGTGATAGGCTGGCGACCTGTCCACGGTGTACCTTGCCTCTCGCCCAATGGCAGCTGGGATCGGCTCCAGCCCCACTTCAGGAATAAGCAGTTTAGATAATGGATGGATGGATGCTTGCATTGTGACCAGAGGATGTGGAGAAAAATACAGTGCCTGAGGTTACTGAATGTCTGGGAATGTTCCTGTACAGGGACTCACTGTTTCACCTGAACAGGTCTAACCTCCAAGCAGCCGGCCTGTGAAGGCCCTGCGGCGATGAATGATTCCCAGGAGGACAGTACCCGTTTGTTTTGACTGCTTGAGGCCAGTGTGTCTGCTGCAACACTACCTGTTTGTCTGTAACTCAAAGTATTTGCGGAGGAAGACGCAGCAACTGCTGGATGGATTTACCGACCTTGGAGCTACTTGAAAGTGATGTTTCCACTAGTCGGTGGGACTTAATGGTAAGTTTTGTTGTAAGGCTGGTTTTATTGTTCTGAAATAATTACAGACTATTTGGAGTTATGAGCGGTGCCAAGCTAATCTAGAGGCTGGAAATGAGCAGCCATGGGCTCTTTCAAGATAATTTGACCTAAAATATGACACAGAATGGCAGTGTACTATATGTCCACACACTGTAAAGGAATGGGGCCTCCCACCTATATGTGTGTGGGTGTGTGTGTACACCTACACACACACACACACACACACACACACACACACACACACACACACACCCAGTTCCAAGATGCAGCACCAAAATAATGTATGAAGATAACCATTTGTTGGGCTCTGAAATCTCTGTGTATTGTCACTGCGGTAAGTGCCTGTGTGTGCAGTCTGTGATTAAGAGCAGTCTGCACTAACTACGTTAGTCTAAAAATATTACTATCAGTCTTCAAAACCAACCCTCATGCCATTATCAAAATCTCTGAAAAGATCTCCTTGGTTATTTCTTCCTGAAAAAGGTCGCTTTGGAGGAATGGCTTTTCATTGTAAAACCCCAAACAAAATCAAACATCAGGGTTGATTATGTTTTCAGCATATCTTTGGCTCAGGAATTATGCTGAAATATATCCAGGGAGGGACCACACAGAGCCCTTGTAGGAAGGATAAAACAAAAACACACACACCATGTAACGATTCCCATTATGTAAACCTAGTGACTGCTTGGAGGGACTCCTGCAAAAAAATATCTGTCCTCATTTCACCGTTCTGCTGTAAAAATAGTCATATCTGCAGTTATCACACTGGCCATAAACAGTAGTGAATCAATGTATGTACAAGTAAAAATCACTTGGATGGATAGAAATGGACATTAACAGTTGTCTTCTGAATGTTGTCTTAAGCAACTTTAAAGGCACACATGAGACAACACTGAGGAAAAACATACAGAATGACTTTCAATACAAATTCAGAAAGTTCTTAAGATCAACAACTACAAATACAGCGATGATGTAAACTAGTGGTATTTACAAGAATGACCACAAATTGCTCTAAGCTGCTACTACTTCAAAATCTAAAAAAAAAACAGAATGAGAGCTTACTGTATTTAGATAGATACCATGACAACTTTAAATACACACTACAAATCAATAAATTATGCTTAACTTACATTTTAAATTCACACTTCTTTTTTAACTTAGAAGAAAACCAAATTAACACCCCCCACCCACCCCCAACAGACACACAACAAACAAGAAATCGTTGATGCATTTATACTAAGAGCCCATTGCGGTCCTCACAGTTCATAGGGGAAGAAAACCTGCTGCTTGGCAACAACTGGAATAAGATCACATTCATCTGAGTCCTACATAGAGCCTGGTGTCTGAGAAACTGCTGGAAAAGCAACCATGTTGCTTTTCAGTTTGTGCTTAGCCACCCAGAGAGCCCCACACCTGACATTTCCTGGTTGATGGCAGCAGAGATTGGCGTTAATCACCAGACCGTGACTGTGTTTTCACACTATGATCAACATGTTCACAAGGCCAGTCATTTCCCTTGAAACAGATGGCTGGTTGCCACCATGCTGTATTCATGACTAGTGAGTGCAAAATGGAGCTGTTACAAGAATGTGTGAATCTGATGTGGTTATGGAAATCAAACCAAACTGTAAATAACAGACTGTACTTCATTATGTTGATGCAAAAAACAAACAAACAAAAAAGCACTACCCACAAAAAACCACTATCCATATGACCAAGTCTAAACAGAGATAAAAGACAGCAACCTCTGTATTAATGGTAGAAAGTTTAAGCATGTGACTCAGTGCACTATTGAGAGTAGTTTAATGTAATACTGCTTTAAAAATCTACTTGACTTTAAGTTTATGATATTCTGTGTAAACATACAGTATGATCACCTTATAAAATGTGTTATAAAGACTGCCCAATAGTATTCAATGTAGTACATAGCACCAGCTGCAAAATTAAAATGCTGCATACCACTTTATAATTGGATCTATTTTAAAGGCTTTATAAATTCCAAATACTCACTTAATTAGATCATTTATTAAGAGGTTACTGTTACTGTTCTTTTCATAGGACAACCTTTGGGTTGCTAGGTTGCAAACAAGATCCAGTCAGTTGGTGTATCCTCTTTTTTATGGAGCCATCATCAGTATAATCCTCAGTATATTTAGTTGAAAATGCTTCTGTACTTTTACTCAAACTCTGAATGCTGCTTCCTCTGTAGACCCTTCCACTGCGTGACTGGTCAGTGGCAAACCATAATCAAAGTTTTACTTTACAAGCAATATTAATTTCCTGACCAGAAGTGATTGAGTGTGATTTCATGTTTAAAGTTTGTCTTTTATGACATGAATGCAGCACGGGACAGCAAACACAAGGATGGCGGGCATGAACACACCCTGTCAGGAAGGTTCTAGCAGTTACAGTATACAGTGTGATGAGGAATTAGCTTTGCCCTCATATCACAGGAAGGATCACAGCCATGTGCAAACACATCAGTAGAGCGGTCAGGTTATAGATGCAGCCGGTAGTGGCTGCTGTCAGGGAACATTGTGCCATGAAGGCAACCGGTCTACCTTCACACATGGATTAAATGCTGTTTCAGAAACTTTTCCACTGTAACAAGATACACAAATACAATGCAGGGGGGAAAAAAAAAAAAGATAAGACCAGAAAGTTTGGGGGAAATTTTTTTAACACATGTAAGCAAAATATAAGCAATGAGCAGCTTTACTCTCAAATTATCACTATGGTATCAGTACCATGTGATTAAGACAACTTTGATTCAAGCCACAATCAGGCAGCTCCTCAATGCTGGTGCTCACTTGCTGGAGGACAGAAACTTTCCTGTACTCCTTCAGCATAACGTGGGTCACTACCATAGGTCCCCACATAACACTAATGATCAGTCAAATAAGTAAACAACTTATCCACCAACTGAAACAGGCTCTCATCCGTTTTAATAGCCAACAACTGATTCGATCAGTAAAGAAGAAGCTTTTGCCGTCTGTGATCAGGGTTGATGTTTTGTCAATATTCGGTCACTGAGACAGAAGATGAAGGAATCATCTTAGTGTAAGACAAGCCCTGAGATGTTTGTTGCGTTTATGTGTGCAGTTTACCGTTTGACTTCCTGTGCATGTATCACGCAATGGAAGGCCATATAGGCAGAGGATGAGCTTCAGTGTTGAAGACATAGTGGTCTAGGCTGATGAGGTTGGGGTCATCAGAGAAGAGCAGGTACAGATATTTCAGGGTCTCTCCCAGGAAGAAGCTCTCCATCTTGTCTCGGGGGCTCGGGTAGTCTGGGTCACGCACGTTGTTGATGGAGGTATAGCCACCGGAGGAAACCTGAGGGGAAACAGACGTACAGTATTTATCCCCAATCACATAATCCATTCACCTTCGTCTAGAACATAGCACAGGGCCTGTATTTATCAGTCATCACCCACAGGAGTCATGCTGAAAGATCAAGATCAAAGATTCTTATTGTCAATTCACTATATGTGCAGGATATACAGAAAAAACAAAATACCATTTCTCTCTCACCTAATATTGAATGCCATACCATTTAAGAAACTAAAATAGAATAAACTAGAATAAAAAAATTTAATTAAAGTAATTAGGATAAAACCAAACGGTACAAACTAATAGGCTATGAGACTTGGAGAGAGAGGGGCTGCTGCATCCATTCGCACCACCATCCTTAGGATTACCTAACCTAAGCTAACTTAGGACAAAAAAACTCCTACCCCAGAGTTAGACTTAAAAGTTATTTATGAAGTGTCCTACTCTCCCTTTCAGCGCAGAGAAATCCTACTCCTAAGAGCAAGTGTGACATCACTGTCATATGACACACAAATGCAACATTATACTGACGTATTATACTCTGACAGTTGAAGTATGCAGTTACACAAAGTAGAAAATTGAAATGCTGACATCAGTGCCAGTGGTCAAGTGAAGGTTTCATGTGTATAGACAAGAAGTTGGTAACAGAGGATAACAAGTTCATTGAACGCTTTAGTAATGTGCTTTATACCAGTCTTCTTTTTGTAATATGCTGTAAGTTTATTGGAAAGCCATTATTAAAATTATCTTCATCAACCCTATTGTTTCTAATTTTATTCAGGGGAAACATGATTATTTTCAAATAAAAGCTTTAGTTTGCCTTCACCTGACTTGTGTGTCCAGTCACCCACTAAATCCAGTAAATCAAGGATCACGTAGTTCAGAACCGCTTGATTGTCATAAATGTATAAACTCAATTCTATGTTCATTACTGAGGTCATAGTTAAAGGTGGTGTTGTATTGGACTACATTATATTCAGAAGTGTCTGTATTTTTGTCCTCCCCAGCTACATACATGAGAGGGTCAGAATATTAGGAACACCTCTAAATATAACGTAGTCCAGTACAGCACCACCTTTAACTATGAGTGAAACGCTCTGAGCTTTATAAACACAGATGTTAAGGCCAAAGTGTTGCACTGAAATGCATACAATTGTACAGGTGCAACTATTAATGTGCCCAGGAAGTGCATATGTACAACATCTCTCCTCCCACTGAATCTGTGTGCTTGTGTTCGTCTAACTGGTTAGGAGGTGGCTCTGGAGCTCTCTTACGTTTTGGTGGGGATAGGAGTGATTTCTTAACATAGGAATGCTGATAAAATGCTCTCACTTCTACTTCTAAAAGTAGGACCAAAAATGCATCATTCTGAAAATGTTTGGCCAGTTAGGACTGATTTCCTACTCTGAGATACTTTATAAATATGGACCTAGGTTATTTATTAAGCTTAAGCCTAATTACCACATTAAGATGCACATACACACAGCCACAATGTAAGTGATTATTTATTAGTTTATTCCAAAGTCTGCACTCCTAAAGAAGTTAATGCAAAAGAGATACATGCCTGTAATTCTTAAATGTTTCAACTCCCTTAACAAGATAATAAATGTGAACCAGCTTTAAAGGAGGATTATATTATGATACACTGAACTGGACCTGCTGTGAGCCATTAAAAGACAAGAAAAATATGGAGGAGGAGGGTGGGGCCTGCTCTCAGACAGAAACTCCTCTACAACTTTTAAGCTACATTGCAAATTAGGTTGAACAGTTATTATACAGTTAGCTCTAGCTTTTCCACATTCATAAGCTGCAGTAACAAGCACAGATGTGGTCAACTCAAGCAATAGGTTTCACTTTACCTGAGCTCTGTGCTTCCTCCCTGCCTGCTGACGGCCATGTGGAGGATCTGACCTCTGCCCTCAGTCACACACTTCAGAGGCTACACCTAAGGCAGTTTTCTTTATTGTCCTAAAATAGTTATTGTCTTCATTTATTACTGCATTATTCATTTATGACAGGTTGACCAGAAGGTCAAAGAACACTGAAACTGTTGTCAACAGTAAATAATTGTTGTCCAATGGAAACAAAAAGAACTTCTGTACTGTTCTATATGCATAAGCTCACCTGACAATTGACAAACTTGGAAAATGGTGAAACTATCGTTTAACTATTTATAATTAAACTTCTTGTTGGAAGACAGGTAGCTTAAATGTGTATAGGACTGCAAAATAGTTTAAGGTTGGGAGGTGATGCCATTAATGCAATTATTTATTAGCATTTTTAGACACAATTAAGACTTGGTCATATGAAGAGACTCGCACACCAAATGGTCCGATCTTCAGCATCACATCAACGACTCCTGACTTCATTTCTATAGTGTATGCTGACTGTGCCTGGGTAAAATGAGCTAATGGCAACAGGTGTCTCTCAACATTTTCCTATGAGGGACCCCAGAGAGCTGTGCATTAAACAACATGATTTTGTCCTACAGCACCTAAGAGACTGATCCACAGTTGGGATAGATCAGTGGAGAGATATTTTACTGACCTTGGTGTACTTGTTAAAGTTTTGGAGAATCTGCCAACCCCAGTCCCGGTACTTGTGGTCCTTGGTGAACCTGTATAGGTAGAAAAGACTCTCCACCGTCTCTGGTCGCAGGAGATTGTGTCTGTCTGCAAGCTGTCACACAGAATGCAAAGGAGACAGATACATTTAGGCAACGCTCCTACCCAGAATGACAAAAAAATACATTAAATGCTACTGTATCATTAGGATGGAACAGTCTGCAACCCTATTTCAACCTACTGTACCCTACCTTTACATCAATGTCTTGGGTGCTGCCGTGATGCACATTGAAGTGGACAATCTCTGGACTGAGACCTGTCTCCATCTGGACATACATCTGGTAGCAGGTCTCCATGAGCTGTTTGGCCAGATCCATGTGATCAGCAGGCAGGCCGCTGTGAGCACCGAGGGCCAGAGTGCCCGGCAGGAAACACACTAGGTGGTCCTGAGTTAACAAACAGCTGTGTCAACCAATACATTTGAGTCATTCACAATGAATGAAAGATGAGATCTTTTGAATTTAATCTAGGGTTTATAACGTTGCAGTGTCCACCTGGGCCAGCCTGGGTTAACTGATTTTAGAGTAAAATGCGTTAAATAAATGAACCAACACTCAAGACACTTGCAGTGACACCTGTCAGTTAATATACCTGCAGATGATTTTATTACAACTGTATAAAATGCAGCTCAAATGTGCATTGCCACTTCTTGTACCGTAGCTTCATTTGGTTGCTGTGCTTATGTGGAGATTAAGGTGGATGTTTTAATTGGTCAGCAGATTCAATATTTTATGACACTATACAGGTTGAAGCATTATGGGCTAGATTACGCTTCAGATCCCCAAAGAGAACGAAAGCCTCCCTCACAGAACATGACACTGGTTTCCCTTTTCCGCACAGTTGTGACAACAATTACAGTCTCTCAACACCACACACTTTATGAAGGTACGCCCAGACTGTAGCACACTTGGCCAACATTAGGGAACTGAAATCAATTTGCATTTTATAGAAGTTTCACAGCAAGACTAAAAGAGCAGGTGCAGCAGACCAGCAGATTTTGAATATTACTGACCATTTTAGAGCTGAACTGCCCATGAGAGATTTCTCCAACGAAAGTCAGGCCATTAGGAGAAGACTTCTGCAACAGGTTCTTCTTTACACCCTCTATAGCCTGCAGATAGTCCTCCAAGAACCTAAATCACACACACACACACACACACATACAGATTTAATGACACTACAGGAACAACATTTTACATGTACGTTTAAAAATGAATAGGAAATGAATCAAACACAGAGTGACATATTCCACAGGGAGAAGCTGGTAGAGTGAAGAAGTGCAGTTCTTTCATATACCATGAAGATCATCAAATAAAGTAGATGATTTCTTTAAATAATCATTGTGCATGCCAACTAATACAGTGCAGGCCAAAAGCCAAAAAGCGACAGAAAAACTACTTCCATTGAATACTTCAAAGCTGCTTAAGCTTATCCTACACCTTTGGGTGATGTCAGGGGGGACTGCTGTTCCATATGTATCTTTCACCACTCCTACTGACAGTAACCAAAAGCTGCCAGTCAACACTGGTCCATTTTAAATCAGTATCTAGTAGGAATGCATCTAGATCACTGTAGTCATTTTCCAAGCATTTGCCAGTTCCCACCACCTTCTTTCTCAAACTGAGGATGGCCACTATATGTAAACAGACAAAACAACACAAATATAGAAAAATACAGACTGTCTTTTGCAGTTGGATCCTGACCATGTACTTAAATGTGACTGATCATTCAGTCTGGAGCCCTGCTAAAGTTTATTATTAACAATTCCTTGAAATAATGAGCAATTCTTCTTCTTCAGTCTGCTTTGATCTGGCAGACTAAAGAAATTCTTGCACTGAAGAGACTAAAAACATTTAAGACCCATCCAAGACAATTTAATGCTTTTTTTTAAAGACCTTTTATTAATAAAAATGTATTTAACACTTTTTAAGGGCCTGGTGCCACCATAGAAATATGTGAAGGCACCACAAGGAAGGATTTGCAAAACACTCTTGCATTGTAACTATTAAAACTTTAAAATCACCCAAGCTTAACAAAAATCAGTGTGGACATGTTTGATTTTGAGCCATTAGTTATGTTGACCTAAGTCTTTTTGTGTTGATTTCGATAGGTACTCAATTAAAATTGTTTGAAAATGATGAGCCCCTAGAAGGCAAACAGTTAAAATAACATCTCCACTCCACACAAACTGGGAAATGATTGTCAGTTTAAGTTTTAGGCACACAGTACTTACCAGGTTGACTGTGCAAAAGAAATGTAGAAAGCTTCATAGTGTGAAAGTAAAGCCCGACTCACTGGTTCTCCTTCTTGCCTCCCTGGATCCACTGCTTCAGCAGGTATTCATAGTAGCTGTCTGCTCTGGCTCCCAGTGTGTAGATGCCTTGATGGGTGAACTGTCCATTGTTTGTGTTGATGAACATTGGCACAAGACCATCCAGCTTGCCATCCAGTTTATGGACCTGTTTCATAACCTCAGCCACCACAGCCTGGAAAATTGAGGACAGATCAAATGAGTTTCACCTGTCAATTCCAGCCAATATGGGGAGTGTCCCAGTCTATTTAAACACCTAAAAATTATTTATACAAAACACAGCAAAAAATATGCTTGAATAAAGGTATTAAAGGGCTGAAATATGTAGCCATCTTCCATAGCATAGCACAGCATGGTGATTCATCATTGCTGATCAGCATTAAATCATTGTAAGTGCCAATCTTAAAACCTGCTGGGCAGACCCTGGACCAGCACAATTGTATCTCTGGGTCAGTTTGTCACCTCATACTGTGGTTCCTGGGTGAGGCGGCTGAGCTCTCTGAACTCCAGCTGAATGCTTGTAACCTCGGCCACAGTGCTGTCTGAGGTCCAGCGAGGTGAATGGGCTGTACCTTTCCCAATGTTCACATCAGAGAAGGGGATCTTGGATGGTGTGTTGAAAGCTGGCATCAGCCTGGAGCCGATGTCTTTCTGTAGAGGAACAATGCACATCTCAGGGCCAGCCTGTGTCTTTATGGGGCCCTAAGCAAAATTAGATGTGGGGGCACTCCACTGCCTCTTCGCCACCAGTACTAACTATTGCCAATGCTTGATTATTCACACACGTACTGCAAATCTTGTGGCATTAGTAAACCGCTACAATCTAACACACCCATTATCGATTTTATTAACTGAAGCCGTTTGCTTACATCACATCAGTGTCAGTCCAGCATACTTTTACCCTTCTATGCTGTTAATATTGAAAGGCAGCAAGTTCACTCAAACAAGTTCACCACTCTTGTTGCTTTTGGTTTATAAAAAAAGGCAGTAATGAAGAACAACAATCAAATACAATTACAATCAAATAACTTAACTTAAACACTATTTTCCTCAGTAAAGTTTCCTTCTTACATTAAAAAACCCACAAATGTAAAAAGCAGACAATATTAAATATTTTAATGACATAAAATGAATTATTCTTATATTAATATTTGTAGATTTTGGTAAAGATTTATTCTGATGAACACTGGTTTAAGTAATTTAACAAGTTTCATATTTTAATGATTGGCAATTATATATATTTCATAATTTACAACACAATGTTTTGTAATGTATAGATTGGGCAACTATACAAGTCGAGACCCAAATAATAACTACAGAGCTTAATGTTAAATCACAGCACCTAAACAAGCTCTCTGGGGGTCTTCTGTCAGCCACGTGGGCCCTAAGCAGGTGCTTGGTTCGCTTATGCCTTGGGACCGCTGTGGCACATTACATGGTGACATTTACAGCTGAAAAGCTTTAAAAACCACAAGAAAAATGTGTTGGCCATGACTAACTTTAAAATATCATAGGTGGTGTGCTGAAAAAAAAAACTTAGTAGAAGGCATCTGGACATCGTATGTGGAGGGCCATTTCAGACAACACTGATACTGGCTTTGTATAACTGGGCTTTTATTGCAGAAAAACAAACTGTAGTACTTCACCACCTGAAGCCATTCAATGATTAAACTATTATTCAATCAAAAAAAATTTTTATCTGCAACGATTTCCCCATAAGTTTAAATGTTAAATTATTTTTCACATATAAAAGCCCAAAATATGCTACAGGTTCTGTCCTAACCGATGTGAATAATTCCTGTTTCTTTAGTTTTTTTATGACAGTAACTAAAATATCTTTGAATTTCTCACAAACTATTTGAACATGTTACTCAAAAAATAATTGGCAATTAAATTGATGATGAAAAAGTTAAATAGGCCATATGTATTTCCACAGGGGAAAATAAATTGCTTCACTGACACTTTGGACATTGCCAAATATGCTGCAATTCAGAAGGAGATTAATCACAGTATTTTAAAGCCTCTGGAAATAGTACATAGTGAAATCTATCAAAGATCAATGGAAAATTTATTTTCCAGCCCTTTTATCAGCAAAATCAGAAACAGAAGGATGTGGGAACAGGTGTGGTGTAGATATTGCAGGGGCATCGCAATGACAGAGATTTTTCTAAATGAAATAATATTTTTATCTAATACAGTAATAAATGGATACAATAATTTTGTAATCCAAATTAATAATCTGTTTTAATTGATGTTGTATTTGCTTTGTTAATATTCTGAAAGAGTAACAGTTTTCCAGTCCATTTTGATGAAAGAATTTGTACTGAATGGAGAAAAATGCAATGCATACATTTATTTGAGCAAACAGAAGGATCAGAAGATGCTGGAAGCACTTCACATGCTTACTTGTTAAACTTACATGTGTGTCTGTGCAGAAAGCAGCTGTTCCTTACTCAAGTTAAAAAGCCTTTTAACTATTTGATTCTATTTTTCAGTCTGGTGAACATCTACAGCTATCCAAGAGGACAGGGATGCTCAAAACCCAGGTTTTGCTATGTCAGGAAAGTTACTGGCATCTGAAGAACATGGAGAAGGTGTTGCTATCTGCATACTACGGTGTGCTTAACACATGCTTGAATATTTCTTTATGTGGTCTTAATGGTTTGAACTGAGTGCTTGTGCAGACTCACAGCTTTGTCTAGGAATAGAGTGTCCCCAGTCAGATGGTAAGTACTCAGCAACCCTCCCAGGATGCGGATGGTGCTCTCAAACAGGTTGACATCCACATTTTTGTTGAATGTGAGCTCTGTGGCCACCCACGCCTTTGCTTCTTCAAATTCTGCAACACAACATTTTAAGAATAAAGCCAGGATGTGGTGGGTGCTGTGTTCTCCTAGCAAACCCATTCATTTCTATGTGTTGCATGGCACCAGAACGTATCTGCACCGCAACAAGCTAAGCGCATCGCATGGTCGCCATTTTAACTTTAAGAAGTAAAAAAAAAAAGTTCAACGACACCTCGAAGCATCCAATTGAACCTGACAGATGACAAAGAGAATGGAGGAGAAGCTGATTTTGGTGGATCCACACCCTCTTCTTCTTTCCTGCAGCTCATCTCCTCCTCCTTATCAATACAACTAAGCAGCGAGCACAGCGCATACCACATCCTGTCTGAAAACAGGTTAAGCACAGAATGAATCACAACACATTCATCAATATAATCCCAAATGGTTCCATACATTTAACTGGCGTAAGATGACTGAATTAAAACTCAAATCATTGTTATGAAATAGTTTTATTTCTTGTTTTCATTGCTGTCATAATCCTCACTTCAGCCAGAAATGACAGTTTTGCTGTTACACTGGCTCTAACTAGAGCTGCTACTAATAAAATTAGTTAAAACATAGTAGAACCAATTTACAGCACTTAAATGACTATCAGTCATAAACTGCATTTGAAAAACATGTTTGAACAAATATAAAAGTTACTCGAGTCAAAAACAGATCGCAAAAAAAAAAAAAAAAAAAAAAAAAAAAAAAACACCTCTGTGTAATATTAGGTGATTTGTCTCTGAACAGTTTTTTATAGTAAGGACCTGGTCAAGAGGCAGATGCTTAACAGTTGGAAGGCACAAAAGCCAACCTACCTTCTTTAAGGTCCAAAATCCACATGGTATCAAGGGCATCAATAAGGGTCAAACCCAGGCCAAACCACTCGCTGTAGGACTTGGAGATGGGCCTGAGCTCATCATGGCCCCAAGCAAAGTCTTTGTAACCCTTCCATGCGTGTCTGAAAGCTTCCCGCACTGCCTCCAGCCAGCTGGCATCTGGAATACACAGTACGCACAAGATGCCTGTTTATAATCCCATCCACATCTACAGTACAATTCAAAAACAAATGACTGTTTTCTGGGGCTAAAAATGTGCCACTTCTTTAAGTTACAAATATACTCTGAAGTTGTAATTAAATTCCACCAGTCAAGCCTCTTAAAAATTGTGATGCTACTCTTCATAAACAGTGGAGAATTAGAATTACAGCTTTGTGGTTCTATGCCTCCGCCAACGAGCCAAATTCACAGAAATGGGACAGACGTGAGGTCGTAGTGATCTTTGATCATCAAAATCGAATCAGTTCATCCTTCAGTCCAAGTGGACACTCGAGCGTAAATGTGAAGAAAGGTGCTCCTGAGATATCGTGCACAAGAATGGGTTGTATGGATGTATGGACAGACAGACAACCCAAAAACATAATGCTTCCGGCCACAGCTATCGTCGGCGTCGAGGAATATTAAAACAGCAGATACCTGACTCTTTCAATGATATGGCTTCTTGCTTGACAGGTGAATCCTCCTTATTTTCCCCATCTTTGGTGTCTTCTGTTCCCTGGTCAGTGTCAATCACCGCCCCACGCCAGCTGAAAGTGGCCAGGGGATTAAGAAGTGTATACAATAAATATACAAAAAAAAAAATGATGTTTAGTTATGACCACTCTCTGAGACTCACCTAATGACTCCCTCATCCTCAGTTGCCTTGTCCTTGCCCACTGTATCTGAAGTGTTAACTTTCTTCTGAAAACGATTCTGTAAGATGGGTGGTCCTCTCTTTTTGGATAATTTTCTCTGTAGCAAATGGTGACAAACAAGAAACTTTTTTTTTTATCATTTCAGTCTATATTTCGTGTAAGCATCTGGTCTTAAAAGAAAATTAGACCGAGTTGTACTATAAAATACATGTACACACATTCTTAACACAGTATGTTCAATTTCAAAAGCTATATCTACTTAAAACTGACTCCCTCTGTCAACTTTGGTTCAGGGTTTGCCATCCACCATGGCCCGATGGCCCATGACCACAAAACTTTACTGTGTGGGAACCATACATCCCCAGCATGGCAGTGATGGTACGCTAAACACAGAGGCTTTGAAGCACGTGTGGAGTCCTCGGGGGAGCATAAAGTGAACCTTCATGTTGAGGCTTGTGTTGTTTAGAAAATGTGACATCACTGATTATGTTTGAAGCTTCATCTGGACTGCTGGTTCAAGAAGTGCTTCAAAGTTGGTGGCATGTTTGAGCTACAGCTTAAGTCAGAAGTTTGCATACACATGAATTGAAGTCATTAAAACTGATTTATGTCTGGAAGAAAAAGGGGGAGGCTCGCAAGCTGAAGAACACCATCCCAACCATGAAGCACGCGGGCGGCAGCATCATGTTGTGGGGGTGCTTTGTTGCAGGAGGGACTGGGGCACCTCACAAAAGCAGATTTCCAAAGTTGTGGCAAAATGGCTTAAGGACAACAAAGTCAGGGTACCAGAGTGGCCATCACAAAGTCCTGATCATAGTCCAATACAACATTTGTGGGCAGAACTGAAAGAGCGTGTGCGGAGGAGGGCTCCAAACCTTACTCAGTTCCACCACTTCTGTCTGGAGGAATGGGATAAAATTCCAGCAACTTATTGTAAGAAGGTTGCGGAAGGCATCTGCAAGTGTTTGACCCAAATTAAACAATTTAAAGTCAATGCTACGAAATACTAACTGAGCATATGTAAAGTTTTGACCCACTGAGAATATGATGAAAGAAATAAAAGATGAAATAAATCTTTTTCTCTGGGGGGAGGATGGAGACTGCAAAGTTCATGGATTTCTAGTGTTGGAGATCACTGCAGTGTTTGCATTATATTGCCATGGCATCAGCACCAAACAATATCTGTATGACTGTACAATTTAATGTCTTTTGGGTGAAATGTAGCTGAAGTTTCATTTTTTCCCCCCTACTGGACGATACATAAAGCAAAGTAGGCTACCCATCCCTGTGACAGACCTGCAGATAAAAGCTGCAATGACAGTATTGTGGAGACTGTTCTACAGTGAGAGCAGTCATTCCTGCATAACCTTTTTTGTAGTTGCACCCAGTGCAACCTTTGAAAAATGTCAGTTGCACCTTAAAAAAAATGCGACCTACTACTCACAGTCTGGAGTCCTGAAATGGCTGGAAAGTTTCAATGCTTCATTGAGGCTTCATCTTTCACAAAGCTTTGTCAGATGTCTACTGAGAATGAGACCCCATGTCTCAGACCTCCTGCACTTCACCAACCCAAAGTTAAGTTCCCCAAACATTGTGTTTCATTCTCACCTTTTAGTTCAACATGCTATAAAAACAGCAGACAGTAAGGTTACTTGTTGCCAGGTTGCTGCTGTTAAGCTGGGAGCTGCTGAAGTAGGGTTTACTGAGCCTAATCAAGCTTCTAACATAGAAGAACCAGAAACACAAAAGGAAAACTATAAAAAAACAAAAATGTAAGAGCGAACAGAAGCAGGAGTTTAAGTGGCAAGATTATCTAACACATCTAAAGATGTAACATGCTGTGGCATACACATGACTGACGGAGGGACAATGCTGGGAGAGAGTCTGTGTCAGGCACAGGAATGCATGTTGATGAACTGGGATACAGAGAATACACACCATATGTTTTCATAGAACTCATTGTCAATTTAAATATTTATAAAAATACATTCATTCTTCCTATGTATCTTGACAGAGAAGGCTACAGTTGGAAGCAGCTGTTATAGGTTTTCAGCTGCTTTTTGTAATGTCTTCTGTGGACTCTAGGAACCACAAGTTTATATTCTATTGCAGACATGACACAGGCACAATGTTGGGAGGAAGCAAAGGAGACTGTATGAAGCAGAGGCATGGGAGGGCTGCAATAAAGAGGCTGTGAACTAAGAGAATCAATGTATGTTTACAAATGTACTTGAGATTTCAGTTTAAGCAAACAGTCACACTTTCATTATGTTAATGTTTTTTTTCATGTATTGAAGAGTCTCGGTTAAAGAAGGCTATGACTTGCATTAAATTGCTTTTATGCATTGTTTTTACATACACTTACATTTGGGTCACAAAAAATGTACTTTGGACACTAAATTTAGGGGACCGGTGGCCTTTGCTGCTGGTGCTTAAAAATATTAGTGTATATCCTTGCGGTTACTAAATGATTTACACATCTATGACTGTGAATGAATCTGTGTGAGGAAGGTCTTCCTGTAATCAATTTGGAGACAAGAGGGACCTCATAATTATAGCACATCCATGAAAACCACTTTGACTGGTTGAAAGATGTCTATTTAAATACGTAATTAAAACAGCTTAAACGCTTCCTGTCAACACTGCAGATCAGAGCAACTGGGATATCAGACTGCAGGTAACCATGGCAACAACCCTCAACTGTATCTCACTGTATTTTTTTATTTAAAAAGAATAACAACTGCTCAAACATCTAAGTGAGTTAACAATAAGCAACACATTTTTTGATTGGAAGGGGATTTGATTTCATGTAATGGTTTTACAATTGCTTACACATGGAAAGAGAAAACACTTGAGGCATTTGTTTGAAACGCATGACAGTGTTTCCTCTTATAACATTTTTCAGTGGTGCCTCAGTGACTCGCCCGGGAAGCCCGTAAACTACAAGGCACGTCACATTCACAGATGCAGTTAAGGCCAATTCAGACGGAGTGTGTCTTTAGACACTGTTTTCAACAAACAGCACTTCATTCTATCAAATGAAGTGCAGACACATGCTTGCAACTATTGTTGTCCAGCACATTTCTGCTGCTGGTCGGTCTGGTAAACACTGTCTGTCCATCCGGTGTCTTTCCAGCTCATCAGGAGCTGATGACTCACAGCTTCTCTGACGCTGAATGCACCACTCACATCTCGCTTCGTCAGGCTGTGGTTACCTTGTTGACTGAAGCACCAGAGACCACTTTAAAATAACTGTTAAAAACCTGTCCTATATTAATCCTTCTAATTATTAAGTCTTTGTTCACATCCACAGAGAGCTAGAGGGAACGTAGATTAGGGATGGAAGACAGAGCTCAGAGAGTGACAGATGAGGAAAGAGGAGGTAGGACTAAAGTGTTCAGGCAGAGCACCAAACCCCCTGCACCGGGCGGGGGACATTGCTGTCATGCTAAACCTCTTGATCCACAGGAAATGCACAACTACAGATGAGCGACACATTAAAGAAAAAAAAGCAGCATAAAGTGTCTCAGTAAGGTGTCGGGCCATCGCACACCACCAGAGCAGCTCCAGTGACACAAAAGAAACCGATACAGATACCTGGGAGGGTTGTTCTGGAAGAGGTAGTCGGACCTGTTTGATAGGCACAGGAGGGATGATGGGCCTCAGGAGGCTGTTACTGTCTGTGTCTTGCTCAACATCTGTAAGGCCTCAACACACATAGACAGATTTAGTTTGAAAGTATTACTGAAAGCTCCAATGACAGCTTCACAGGAATTTGTCAAACTAATAAATGTCATATACAGTTGTACATAAAATTTTTGTTAGTAACCCCACATTTCAGCAGATATCACAGAATGCAAATATTCTTATTAGCAGCTAAGACTCTTTCTATTCTTTATTGAGAAATTTGCACCCAGTCTTCCTGCAGATCACTTCAAGTCCTGACATACAGTATTTCAAGCTGTGCTGCATACCCAGTATGTTTAAGTTCCCCTCCTAGAGTTTCACTGATGTTCAGTCAGGGATTGTTCCCCCGGCTTCAGCTTGTGTTTCTCCAAGTATTTCACTGTGGATGAAGTCACTGGCTGTCACACAGCTCCATAGCAGGATATTTCCACCCTTTTGCTAAACCGTTGGAGAGCTGTTCTGTTCACCTAATGCCGCTGCTTTTCCCCCAGACACACCAGATCTCAGTTTTAACGTCATCTGTTCACAGCACTTGTTTCCAAAACAACTCTGGCTTATCCAGATGTTACTCTGCAGACCTTCAGACAATGAATTTTGTGGTCAGGCTGCAGGTTAAACTTCCTTCTGATGACCATAGGTGTAGTGCTGCTGGAATGCACCAGAACAACACTTCACCACTTTTTTTTCTCAGAGAGGAAAAAGAATAGACATAATCTGGTTGAAATTCATAACGCTGCATTACTGTGAGCACTTAAACATCCAGTCATCAGTAAAGTGCATGTCCTGCAAAATGAAGTGCTCTAACATTTAAGGTGCGGTGATTGATGCACGATGTCAACTCAAACAGTGCACACTCTGAAGCGCAGTTGGCACCCGTGAGTGTTTGTGTGTTTTGTCCAAACACATAACGTGGACGGTTCACAGTGACACAGTTTGGGGTTGAATACAGACTCTGTTTACAAAAGACAAGTGACAGAACAAATCTCAGATCATCCAGACTGACAAACTAGAGTGTCATCCCTAGGAGGAGCCCAGTGCACAGTTGATGCGCTCCCTGTTGCTGGTTGACATGTAAACCAACATGAAGCAGGAGGAGCTCCGTGAACAACCAGCATGTTTGGGAGTGGATTTAACACTGGAGTGGAGAGCATCTCTCTTCTAATACATTTAGGAGGCAACTGATCACTGGTCAAGACAAATACTGTGGGGGAGGTGGGGGGTGACAAGTGTCCATTTTTCATATTTAGGGTGGAACGTGTCCCCCATGGAGAGTACGCCCTAGTTCTGGCTATAACATTCACCCTGTGACACACACAGAAGATGTGCAAACACAAGAGGTGTGCGCCAGTTGTTCATCAAATAGCACTACACCTCTGCTGTAGACCCTGTTTGGGCATCGACGTCGCACAGTGGAGCAGTGCACCACCATTCCTGGGTCAGCTAGAGACTAGACCTTCCTGCAGCTTCAGCACAGTCATATGGAGGGTTAGTTCTGCCATTCTGCCCAGCAGACATGCAGTTTGATCTGTGCTGCTGTTTTTTCATTTCGACATTTTATCTTGACTTCTGCAGTTTTCCTTACCTGTAATCTCTCAGTGACAATTTGTTGAGTAAACATTTCACACTGGAATGGCTCTGACAGCATGTCAGTGGCTCAGACTTATTACTTGTTTCATGTATAAAAGAGCCTTACCTCTGAGGTGTTCTGTAACAGTCGGATAGGAAGCAATTCCACAAATAAACAGGAGGATGAAGATGAAGAGGATGAGGCTCCGCTGCAGCCTGGACAGCTGCTTCCATTTCTGCGCAAACACACAAAAGAGGGAGATGGAGAATAATGCTAGTTTCTACTCAACTTTATTAGAGATGCACTGATTGCAATTTCCTATTTTGTTAAAGTATGACCTGCTGATTCCAATTTTCTTTCTAAGAACTGTAATTGACAACATTCTGACAAGTGTCCATTTTTCATATTTAGGGTGGAACCTGTCCCCCATGGAGAGTACGCCCTAGTTCTGGCTATAACATTCACCCTGTGACAACTAGCTACTTATTCACTTTGTTATTCTGCCACACCAGAGAATAAAGTCAGCCTAACATTTGATCACATGGGCAATTACAGTAGTCATATAGTCAGAAAAGTGTTTACATGGCCTTTGAAACAAGCCACAGCATAACCGTGCGCATGCACACGCACACAAGAGGTGTGTGCTGGTTCTTCATTAACACAATGGCAATCAGATTAGGTGAAAACATCTATCTGCATTTTCTCTTTTGGTCTCTCTCGGACACATCCTGGGGATGTGATATCATTTATGTTTAATAAATGTAATGACAAATAAACAAAAACTGGAACTTTGAATAACAGCCTCAGAAATGACACTTGAAGAGCGGAAGTATAAATTGTTAGAGTTGATAGTGAACTCTGTACATGTCACCTTGGGCACAATGCCCAACTCTACATAGGAGCACAGATTTAAAAAAAAAAAAAGGATCATGGCCACAGTGTACTTTTCCCACACATATGCTGGCAAGCACCAGCAACCCCAGCCAGCACTGTGTAAAGTAGGACATAAGGAGTGGTTTGCTTATCAGGTCATAGCAGGGTGCGAAACATGAGCAGCCAGAGGATGAGAGAAGAAAAGGAAAGGCCTTTATGAGCAGTTCACAGACAGGTCCAACTTACCCTCCAGCAGGACTGCCTCCTCCACTGCTTATTGTTGTTGTAACCTACACTACCTTGTCCAGCAAAGTTTATGGATACATAATCCTGTCGAGATTGTTGGTGCATGTCTGTAGCTCAGCCCTGTAGAAAGAGACACATTGAAGTGCTCTGTGACTGACAGGAGAAGTGGGTTGAAATGGCAGGTATGTTGTTATTACCCAGCTCCAAGCAAACTACAGGGACAGGGTGCAGCTGACATGAGTCTGGCTGGAAACTGTACAGTACAATTTTGATCTGATTAAAAACTAACATCATATTAAGAGTTGGGTTTCACTCTACACACATTCGGCTATACTGAGAACAACTTACTTGGAGGTGTCCACGGTGGCATAAAGTGCTGTAAACCTTAATTCGCAGCACAGTTAACTTTGAGTAACACACTGAACGCTTATGCTCTTTCATTTCAGTGGACATGTAAGTTAAGCATAGCTAGGCACACACACCACGATACAAGTTTATTCAACAGTAAGTAAGTTAGGATGTATTTATCGATATATCGTTAGCCTATATGCAAACTGGGCATTGATATACATAACTTCCATATGATATGGCTTTAACAAGAGGTACTACATACAAATTAATTTGTTGCATCTACAGAATCACTCTCTTAGGGAAACTTTTGAGTCCGGTAACATTTGCGGCTACATCCCCTCCCAGTCACCAGCTCGTTTTGGCGGACTGACAGCCCAACTGTGGACCGGGGCTGGGCTAGAGGCCTAAAAGCCGAGACGGTGGTAAATAATAGCGCAATTTTAATGTAAAACAAAAGCCTTTTTTAAAGTTTTCCTGACGATTTAAAGGGCGCAGAGAAAATGTGAACTTGTTACTGACATTACCTTGAAAAGTAGTCAGCGTTAGATATGCAGCCACTTTCATCCACCACCAGGTTAACAGCGTTGAAACTGCTGTTTGTTCAACGTTAATTAAATAACTTCGGGGGTCTCTTCATGTTTAAAATACTTCTCAGATACTATTACCTAAAGCTATGTATCCGATAGTCCTCATTATAAAAAATACCTGCTAGTTAAACGTCATCCACTTGTGCCGTTGTCTTAAAACCAATGTGATTCAGATGCACTCATGTTGCCTTCAGTGACTGCTCAACATATCGCAAATACCAGCCCTGCATTATACTTTGGTCACTTATTTATAAAGACAAATACTTTATTTTAGTCATTCTGAATGTTTCCCATTGTGGGCTCCATTCATGATATTCATAAACAGAGGTAGAGAGGAAGTACGTGTTTGTATTGAAAATGACATTTTTACTAACGTATACAACGAGCACACCCCTGTGCAATACAGTTACACTACAATTCAAAACGCTCTCCATTACAGCAACTATTATTTTATATTATGTATAATTAAAAATGGGTTTCCTGTGAGACATTTGACAAAGTTCGGTGTACCTGGGAACGCTGTGTCAGTTTGCCTCGTTCAGAGAACAGTAGTCATGATGTTCCAGCTGCACATTATAGCTGCGTTTCCACTGTCACAACATAACAAGCGATACACCGCATGCTTCCCTTTACCGTTACCCGCCATAACATCACTGTTTGACGCGGACCGTCCTACGCTTTCCAAATATTGGAGGCTGTATGAGCAGCTTATCAAACAGCTGTTGAATAAGCAGAACACGAACTATGCAGCAACTGGAACATCAGGACACTGAAGGTCAAATCCCGAACTTCACACAGAGGAAGTGAAGCCACAGTTATGTGGCTGAGCCGCTGATCAGACTTATTGATAGAGAATCAGTTCATGTTCAGCTGCTGAGACTGATGATCTGGTCAGGTTTAATATGACTCACTCAGACACAAGCTGGTTAGTTCATCTCACTCTAACTGCTCTCTTTCTTCCTACAGGTATGGCTTGTAGAGGGAAGTTAAATCTTCCATAGACAAATCATGTGAGTAGTTAAACAGTATCTCATCTTCATCAAACCATCACCAATAAACTCTGATCTTAAAATGAGCCTGAGCTCATTTCATCCCAACAATCTGTATCAGTGACATTTGTATCTGACCTCTGGAAACCAGCTGCTCTCATGTCTTAAAGAACTACAGGCTGTGTTTG